>NW_026849013.1:0-491034 GCF_030867785.1 Colletotrichum acutatum
GGAGGGTGTGCCGGAGGGAGAAGGACTTCAGACCTGTAGTGGCTCATGGACTGGAGGACGGCATCGTCGAATTCGATGGGCCCCGGAATGAGGAGGGTTGAGTGAGGTGGTTGAGAAGACATTGTGGAAACTGGTCGTGCCTATGGATGGTGTGAGTGCGAGAAGGAAAGTTGGATTTATCAATTGAAGGGGGTTTAGTCTGGGGTAGATCGAAAAGAGGGTGGACTTACAGCCGTTGATGTAGTCGTCGCAGGTTCCGATGGTCGCAGGTGTCTCGAGATGAGCGATACCCGAGCTGATGAGGGGTTGCTAAGGTTGTGGAGGGGCATTCTCCCCTGCTTCGCCAACGTGCGGAGAGGGAGCTGGAGCCGCCTTAGGGGAACGTGCATGTGCGCCTATGCGTCATTCGCACCTCGGGAGGTAAGCCGATAGTCTTTATCGGACGGAGGATGTAATTGGTCTAGGAACAAAGAGTTGTAAGGGCTCTTACGATTTTGCTCGGATCTGTCCCGTCGCGGGGAGGACAAGTCTAGGAAGAAGAGGCCGAGAACGACTTTAAAGGAGCGGATACCGGGGCCGAAGTCTGTTGAGGACCCCTTGTTTAGACTACCTTTGGTAAATAAAAAGCAAACAGAGTACGCAATGCCATGGAGTAATCCTTGCCTTGGTTTTTTTTTTTTTTTTAAATCCTGTAAGACGACAATGCGGTGGTCTGTCTGGCTGCTGTGTCCCCGCCTCTAAAAGTGGCTGGGCTTTGGTTCTTTGGTTTTTTGGGTGGCTTTTCTGGAGCACACTAGGGAATGAGCGTGGAGAGGCGGACAGTCGATTTCGCGTATGGAAGTCAAGCAAGAGAAGCCTGAGGGAAAGGGAAGGCAAGGAGTAAACTCGGCATTCAAGTCCGAATCAGGAGAGTGCCGCGTCTCTTACCGGCGTCCTGGCGTCGGAGAGTGGAGAGCTCCGAGTTCAACTGAGAGACTTTGAGAGCACCTTAGCAATTACCAATACATTGACTGGATGGCATGAGCCTTGCTGAAGAGGAGCTCCCGTCCCTCCTGAGTTCGGGGGACGACACCGGACGACATCGGCGCTTTCCCAAGTTTGGGAGTTACTTGCTGAGCCACATATGTGTGGAATATCCAACATGAGACTGTGGCTAGACCTCTATCAGCAGCCCCACTTTGACCGTTGCAACTGAGGCTGAGGTGGGAAGGCGGTCGCAGCGGCGGTGCATCATGAGCTACATACACCGAGCCGACAAAGCGAAGCTACCTTATCAAGGATCACTACGTCAGATCAAGAGACGACCAATTTGATACCTCACTGCTGAATTCACATAGACCATTGTCGCATCGTTTCAGCGATCCAACGACACCCTCAACCGGAACCGCCCCGGCCCGCGGACCTTCAAATCGGCCGCGCAACTCCAGGTCTCACAGCAGGCAGCTCCCGAATCTCCGGCGCTCTCATCAATCACCACCTTCGCGTCCCCCGTCAACATGGCGTTCTTAATTCTAGTCATTGGCGACCTTCACATCCCAGATCGCGCCCTCGATATCCCCCCAAAGGTACACACCTCCCTCCTTCTCCTCTCCCCGCAACAGCTTCAGCAAGCTAACATACACCCCCCAAACAATAGTTCAAGAAGCTCCTCGCTCCAGGAAAGATCGGCCAGACCCTCTGCCTGGGCAACCTGACAGACAAGCACACGTACGAGTACCTCCGCACCATCGCCCCGGACCTCAAGATCGTAAAAGGCCGCTTCGACGTCGAGGCCACCAGCCTTCCCCTCACCCAGGTCGTCACCCACGGCTCCCTGCGCATCGGCTTCCTCGAGGGCTTCACCCTCGTCTCCAACGAGCCCGACCTCCTCCTCGCCGAGGCCAACAAGCTCGACGTCGACGTTCTCTGCTGGGGCGGCACCCACAAGTTCGACGCCTTCGAGTACATGGACAAGTTCTTCGTCAACCCCGGCAGCGCCACGGGCGCCTTCACCGCGGGCTGGGGCAAGGACGGGGAGGAGCCCGTCCCCAGCTTCTGTTTGATGGATGTGAGTTATAGCCCACCTATTCATCGTACATTTGTAGGAGAAGACTACACGTGGTAGGGGCGAGTGTATGTCGTATTTGTTTTGCTGACAATCAGTCCAGGTGCAAGGGATTTCTCTCACACTCTACGTATACCAACTACGGAAAGACGACAAAGGCAATGAGAATGTTGCTGTAGAAAAGGTGACATACACGAAGCCCGTGGAACCATCGGCAGCAGCATGAATCAATGGCGCAATGACGACAGGAGAGGGCGTTTAATCGAGGACGTGGGCATTTGCAAGAAAAGGTGGAAGATCCAGCCATCATCGACTGGTTATCGTGATTCAAGACCACAAGAACGTAGGCAAATGATGATCATGATAATAATATAAGTTTCAGCCAGCCATTATTCGGAGCGGCAAGCTCGCTATGCTCCCCTATATGCACAATAAACCCAATCGCGTCTCCTTTGGTATCCAGACAGCAGTGGCCCCTTCTACGGGCCTACCCAGAAACATGGACAAAACAAGGAGATTGGTATTTGACAACGTATCCAACTCCAAAAAACACCAGTGCTAGCCATCAGTCTCATCATGTAGTGGTCATTACAACATCATGCTCCTTCTCCGCATCGACACTTTGGAATTGGTTTCCTGAAAGTCGCTGCTGCTCTCCACACTCTCGAAGCTGCTATCTTCGACACTTTCTGCTTCTGCGCGATTCCTTTTGGGCAAGACCATCGACGCTCTCTTTCGGGGCCCACCCGATTTGGGTCGCTGGCTCACTTCTGCCCCCTCCCCTCTGAAGTCGTCCCTCGTTGCAGACGTCGCTCGTCTTGATGACTTGGACTGGCGCGCTGGCAAACTGAGGTCCTTTGTATCCGCAACCCGAAACGTGTCGCTAGCCGGTGTTGAGGCGGGGAACTCATAAGGATCAGCCTCCCTCTCGGGCGACAATGTCGATTGGCGGCTGGGCGTCTTCTCTAAGGGAGTCGAGCTGCTAGTGTTTTGTTGAAAAGGCCTCGGCCCTTCGCCCTCGCTGATCGAGCCCGACATCATGGCAGACGAGCGTTTTTTACGAAGTGGTTTCGCCACGGCGAGCAGCCGTTCCGGCGATGTCGATTTGTCGATGGGCTCGTGGGGGCTCTTTTGACTTTGCCGGCTGATTGCAGACGGCGAAGCAGCAGCAGCAGCAGCAGCCGCGATCTGCTGCCAAGTAGCATCGTCACTAGATTCGCGTTTGACTATTGGTGCCGCATCCACCGCTGATGGGTCCGAACTGGCGCTGCCACTACGCTGAAGGTACCTCGTCTGACCAGTAACGGCGTCATAAAGTTCCTTCGTAGGGCGTCGCATCTTGTCACGCAAATTTGGCTCTGCGTAGCTGACCGAAGCTCTCGCCCTCCTGCTTGGCCGTGAAGTTTCGCCCTGGGAAGAGATGTCGTTTGGTGGGGGCGTATCCCGAACACTCGGCAGGCTCATTCTAGACACTGGCTCAGGTGATGCTGGTGATAGGAGGGCAGCTTCGATGGGTACGGTTTCTGTACTCGGCAGGACGTCAACAGTGGGTGCCGGTGATGGCACAGTGGCAATGACAACTTCGATTGGCTCAGGCTCGGATCGTAATTCTGCCTCGGCTTCTCTGATCTTCTGCGCAGCCCGCTGACTTGCGGCGCGCGGCTTCGGCTTCTCGAGGGCGACCTTGAAGTCACTCGCTGCGTCTTTGGAACTCTTCACAGGAGAAGCCATGTCGTCATTCGTGCTCTTGGCCGACAAAGGCTTTCTCGAGTTGACTGGTGCCGACATTCGTTCTCTAGCCTCACGGCGTCTGTTGGCGAGTTCTTTCAGAGTCTGTCCGCTAGGTTGTTCGCGTGCCTCAAGCGGGCGTTGTTGCTCGAGCTGTTTCGACTTTGTGGGTTCGACGGGTAGTTTTGTGATTTTGGCAAGATCGTCTCCCATGCTATGCTTCCTCTTTGACCCAGCCTTAACGACGATCGGAAGCACGGGGGGTAAGATAGGAGTCTCCTTGGGTGGGCGCTTGGCATCGGGCCTGGCGTCTTCCGTCTTGGTTGCAGGATCGGGCCGCACAATGACATTCCTCTCGGGCTTTTGTGTCGTTCGGGATACGGGTACTGGAGGTACCACTGGCGCTGGTGATGGTGATTTTCCCGGCGAGCTGTTTGTGGCTGCCTGCGGTTCTGTAGCACTCAGGGGTTGATGGGGGGATCCGATATCAACGGAGTCTGCATCGACGAATCGGGACATCGGTGGAGGACCAAGTTCGGGGGAATCAGTGGTGTCGGCGTTGTCTGTTGTATCTGTCGAATCGGCGGCTTCTGAGCACAGAGCGAGGATCTGGTCACGGCTTTGTCATATTAGCACCACAAGCTCGACAATAAGCATCACAACCGACTTACTCAAGTGTTGCTCTTGGATACGATTTGTTCTCTGTGATAGGCGGCAGGCGGCCCTCTTGCAGCGCTCGAGCTTCTGTGTCCTTTACTGGCTCGCGTGGCGGCCGTCTCTGGGGAGGGCTGCCACGCGGCAGACTTGCTCTGGAAATCCGTCTTCCTCGAGGGCTTGCGTGTCTTTTCGTGGGAGGTTCTTGACCGAGGTTGGAAAGAAGCGACATGCAGTCCATCAACTGGGATTCGAGTCTGGACCTGATGTCCAGGGCATGATCTGCTATCCTCCGAGCATTGCTATCCTCGAGCTCCTTCTCCAGCTCAATAATTCGGCCATTCAGTTGGAGGTTTTCTGACAGGGAACGAGAATAATCTGCTTCGAGGTTGTGGATGCGATTCAAGTGAACAGCATTTGCTCTGGCAAGGTCTCTGTTTTGGCGCAATAGCTTCCTGCGTACTACAATAACACAAGTTAGTCGATGAGATGAAATGAAGACGAGAAAGTAAGCATACGCGTGTCGATGCTATCTGTAGATACGGGGGGTTCGTTTAGTCGGGCCATGGTGCATTCTGGAGTAGTGAACAAAAAGCCAACGCGCGATGAGACCAAAACGTGAGGAATGGAAGAGTCAGCTCAACGAAGCATGACAAGAAGGTGGCTGGGACAGTGACGATGGGGTCGGGGGGAGGGAGAAAATTTACCGAAGTGTCATTTATTTACACTCGTCCTAATTAGGTCTAGTGTCAACAAAGGTGCAGGGAAGAGGGGGTTGCTGGGGGCGCAATTGGACGGGTCCAGCTCTCCACCGCCTGCCGCATCCTTTTTCATGTGCTCACTCTCACCGAACCTTTGACGGTTCCTCTGACCTGCAGAACGCTTTCAGCCCTTTTTGATTCATTACCCCGCCACACCTTCCAGCTTTTCCCAACTCGACCCCGAAACACAACGACCTTCTTCCGAACGTAAAGCGACAGACTCATCTGCCACCTTCAGATATGTCCTTCCCGACTCGATCACTCTCGACTCGACTCCCGGGCGCGGGGTCGCAAAACGCTTCCGCGGGCCCGTCGCCCATGCTGGTAGCGCGCATCGCAGAAAAGAAGGCAGAGCTGGAGCACTTGAAGGATCTGCGCGATCTCAGTGCTGCCGTCGCAGGCCAGATGGAAGCACTGGAGCAGAAGCTGTCAACGCTTTCTGATGGCACAGAAGGTCAGCATGACCTATCGAGGGACCGATGATGAGTAGCCAAGCTGACGGATGAAAGCGATTGCCATGGTTATTAGCAACTGGCATAACGTACTGCGCGCTATCAACATGGCATCCGGTAGGTTTTAGCTGCATGCGATGCACATGACAGTAACTGATACGAAACTTGTAGCCCAACTTGCCAAGCCGCCTCCGCAAGAAGAATCGTTGGAATCGGAGGGACCCAGCATGTCTCTGCCGCAGACACTGGTTCGCATTCCGACAGAACACGCTCCGACGCTCCAGGCACAAGCCGAAAACGCAGCAGAGAATGCAGAGAGCAGCATGACTACGCCATGATAACAGTTCACGAGCGACGGGTCTTTGGCCCGAAAAGCAAAATATCCCTTATGAAGCCGCAGCTTTCAAACCGGAGGTACTTTTGGTCGCTGACCACGTCAGCGCATGTGCTGCAGCATGCACGACCAGGCTTCTGGAGGTGCCTACACAATATGGTAGATGCACAAAGAGAAGCCACCATTGGCTAATGGGCCAGAACGATACAGAAGGAATCTAAGGTAGCCTTGGAAGCTCGCTCACGTTGGAACCGTTGTCGGCAGCTACCAGTTTGTGGCATGCCCAAGTGTTGGACGGAAAGCTACACCTCTTAGCGTCCTCTTCCGGCAGTTTGACGTTGGCGCTGGATTGGGCAGGGAAGCTCCACTCCAAGTCAACAAACACTAACAAGTGAGGTGCGGGGTCTCAGACACCCAAATGGACGGGAAGGACGCGACTTGGAGCCTGAACGCGTCTCTTAGTCATCCTAACGTAGGCTCTCACCCGTCTCACCCGTTGGCCGTTGCCGGTGCCACGAAGCAGATGCAACGAAACGGGAGGTGCCTCACCCCCGTGGCTACCCGGAGGCCCTTGGCAAGCTGGTCCTAAGAACTCGGGAGTGAGGGGATCTATCGAGCCTGCCGCGCTTGTGCTCATCTCCATGCTGTTGGTTAGTGGCTTTATTGGAAGGAAACTGGCAAGTAGGGGAAAGATCAAATTGAAGCCAATTTCCCACCATCTTGGTGGCTGTCAGGCTAGAATTTCTTCTCTTCCACGTCACGCTGTTTGTCTTGCTTCCATTCCGCTTCCATCCCGAAGCACAAAACACTTTAGCCCATCATATTCAAAGAGCTCTTCTTTTTGGACACTTTCAGCCTTCTCCTCCACACTCTGTCTTGAACCAGAATCATACGGCCAATACCTACAGAGAGTGCTGTCTACGAAGTAGTGTTCCAGCCAATAACCCCGCCATATTACATATACCCCAGCTGGTCTCAAGCGAAATTGCTCGCCAATCCCAGACAGCCCACTGTCTCCCACGTATTGCGGCCCATTTGTCTTTCAATTTGTCTGGGGTCGGCGGTTCCCTGTCTGGGTTCAGGTCGGAATCGGAGATTGTCGAGCATAATGGGTCACCTCTCTCGATCCAACACCGTGGGCCACGGCTTCGGCATCCTCGAAGACACCTCTGGTCCCGGCCATTATGCTTCTCTTGACGCAAACGGCCCTCACACTTTCAACCACGTTGCTGCTCTCGAAGATTGTGACACTAACAGTCGCCAAAGAACGCCGGAATTCATCGACGCTTTAACCGACAAACTCAAGGAATTACATATTTACAGTCCTAAAAAGAACCGTGCCAACAGATCATTGCTGCAACCTGCGCGACGTCGCTCGACTCGATCATCCATTGACACCAAGATCTTCCCAACCCTTCAACACATCAGGGAGGAAGTCGAAATCTGTGACGGAAACTCCAGTGTGACTAGCCCTACGCAAGGACCAGTCCTTGCCAACTTGCCTCAAGAGACCAAACAAGACGAGGGTATCCCATCATCAACTGAAACACGTGCTGCCGTACCTACTTCCCCTCGCCAGACGTCGGATTCATTTGAAGCCAACGGATCCAACTTCTGTTCTGAAGGTTCGCTCATCTGATTGCTGCCATGTGGTCCTTCAACTAACCATATTAGTCCTGCGAGCAATTGGTCTCGAACAGCAACATCTTAACACTGATATTAACATACAGAAGTCCATCGCACGGCACAGGTCAGGTCAGTATGACTATGTACTTTCAATTCCGAACCCAGACGGCCCGGCCAGGCGCAATAATGCGACCAGTAGACGAGGAGACGTCACGCTCGACTACGGCTGCAACGTCTTAGTCCACACCGACCGCAATGAGGAAAGTCTCTGCAGTCAGCGCAAACCGGCTAATGCTTTCAAACTTCTAGCAACACCTCTGATATTTGACGAATCATCTCGAAGTGCGTCATATTCATCTTCGGAAAACGACGACAACATGGCTGTTGCCGAACCGCTTGTTCGGCTTGCGTCACCAGCGCCTGCTGGACACGAAAGCCCCATGACGAAGTCTGCCATCAATGTATCCGTCGTTGAGCAGACTCACTCCAAAGAGTCATCTTTGGACTACGTGGACCACCCCAAGGACAGAGTAGTTTCCTTTTCGTCTACGGACGAGAGCATGGCCCCAACGGAGGACGTTCCCCGCACACCATCTAGGTCGACCTCGACCAGCTCGCGATCTCGAATTGAGGACTCCGTGGAAGCAATCGATAAACTCGAGGAGGAATTGGAGGCCATTAACACACGCTTGACGACACCAAGCAAGTCGCGACGGATCCAATCTCTGGCGGATGAGACTACTACGACAGCTCCCACAAAGGAATCAGTCCTCAAGCGGACCGCCTCCACTTTGAACCGCACTCAATCTGTTGGTGCCGCAGCCAAAAGATCATCACAGGCACGCGCAAACCAGAGAAAGTCTGTCAACTTTGACAGCGACATTCAAAAGGGATCCCCTGGGAAAGCACCTACTACAAGGCCTCCTGTGGCACGTCCAACCAGCCTTCTACCGCCCAAACCGCCTGCTAAATCCACAAGGGCTCTTACCAAGCCCTCTTTTGAGCTACCAGGTGAGGCCACCGCTCGCGATATCAAGGCGAGGCGCGATGCTCGCCTAGCTCAACAGGCCCAGGAGAAGGCCGCTGCGGCTGCGGCAGTCCCTCAGCGAACTAGATCTCTCAAGGCCCCGACTAGGCCTAACTTTGAGCTGCCCGGCGAGGCAATCTCCAGGCGCAAGAGGGAGGAGCGAGAAGCTCGTCTCAAACAGCAAGAAGAGGATGAGCGAAGGCGTCGCGAGTTCAAGGCGAGTCCTATCAAGGCAAGGCTGGGAACGGCTGCGCAACCTCGAGAGACCGTGGCTAGTCGAGCTCGCCAGAACAAGGGGTCCGAGGCCACCGACATGGACAGTCCGTCGAAGCGCTCATCGATTATGGGCACTCCTCGTACGCTTGCGAGAACGACTTCAACGAGGTCGCCACAGACTCGCGGCAGAGGTACCTCACAATCAGGTACAGAGACCCAGCTTAGCCGTGCTACGTCTACATCTACGGGTAGTATTAGCGGCAAGCGAAGCGCGCTGTCTGTCGAGGAAATTGAGCAGCAAAAGGTCAAGGGTCGCGAGGTCTTCCACCGCGATAACTCCTACACCCAAGACAAGGAGCGAGAGCGCCGCGAACGTGAGTGGAACGCTAAGATGGCCCGCGAGCAAGCTGCGGAACGCTCTAGGCAAGCGAGCCGAGAGTGGCGCGAAAAGCAACAACGCAGCAAGCTCGCTATTCTGGCTGCGGCGGCAATTCAGACAGCATGATGGGCCCGACGTTCAAGGATCTTTGAGGCCCTATTTGGCAGGTTCTGGCCTCGTTTGTAAATTATCTGACCAGCGGATGGAGCTCGGCGCCTGGACTGATGGAGACTGCGTGGAGTTCGGGGCAACGGTATCGACTGTTCAGCAGGCAATGTTGACAAACAGAGACGTGCCGTGAAGGAGTTTTGGTGTTCATTTTTAGAACTTGTTTTTGAGTTCGCATCGACATGTCGATTGCTGTCATTGTTTCTAGCTTGCTTAGGCCCGTTGATTGCTGAAAAAGAACCTCTCTTAAACCATGAGTACAACTACAGTGGTGCTAGTTTGGGTACCGTATGTGAGTGCTTATAGATCAACAATGCTATTTATTTTCAGATCAATGATGGTACATGTAGTCCGTAGGAGCATCTGTCACCCACGGCAGAGATGAGAACAATTGATTTGTAGGATCCATTAGGCAGGTATTCGACAATGAACAAGTCACCGCATTGTTGAGTGTAACCCGAGGTATGGAGACGACGCGGGATCGCACGGCCGGCTAGCGTGCCGGCGCTAGCGGAGCACGCCAACGACATCCGGTTGGGCCCAGCGGATGAGTCGCTCGTCTTTAACCTTTCATTACATCGACATTCAAGTGATTGCAAGATCGATCAATTCGGAGAAAGAAGAAAAAAAGCAGGCCAGCAATCAAACACATATCGGCATCAATCCTCTACAACCTAATCCTGGGTACTTTACCGCGAAAAACACCGCTGGAATATGAGCCCCGCAGCCTCAACCCTGTCCCGAGACCAGCGGCCGACGGTCCGTCTGGATCAGGGAGCCTTTATCGGGACCACGCTCTCTGAACCTGAGTTCCCGCGCGATGTGGAGGCGTTCCTCGGCGTGCCGTATGCAAAGTGCCAGCGTTTTCGTCGGCCGGAGGCGCCGGACCAATCTGGTGACTCGTTTGATGCGGCCGAGTATGGACCCGTGTGTCCCACCGCGGACCCGACGTACCCGGCGGATGAAGAGGGGTGTTTGAACGCTAATATCTTCCGTTCGGCGGGAGCAGTGGTGGAAGGGAAGAAGGTTCCGGTTTTGGTGTATAGTACGTCTATGGTTTTCCCCTTTCCAGCCGATGGTGCGGTGCGGCTGTTTGAAGTATAACGTATGTATGTACTAATAGCAGTCGAATGTAGCGCATGGCGGTGCCTTCAACTTTGGGAGGGGAGGGGACAGGAACCTCGCGGCGTTTGTATCGTACTCGAAGCGTGATGTTGTTGCCGTGAGCTTCAATTACCGCCTCGGCCCGCTCGGTTTCCTCCCGTGTGATGTTGCTGCCGGGGAAGGCATCGCGAATCTAGGGTTGATGGACCAGAGGGTGCTGCTCGAGTGGGTGCAGCGCAACATTGGCAGGTTTGGCGGAGACGAGGAGGATGTCACGGTCATGGGCTTCAGCGCCGGGGCGCATTCGGTATGTTCACTCCTTCTTCATAGCCATCTTACATCTCGATGTTTATATTGGCCTCAACACTCGCCATGGTGCAGTCATGGTAAAAACCTCAAACTGAGATGCTAACACGAAAGCACACAGCTCGGCCACCACCTCCTCTCCCCGCCCTCGCGCCGCCTCTTCCATCGCGCCATCCTCGAATCCGGCGCCCCGACAGCCCGCTCCGTCCTCGCGGCCACGCACCCTCGTCACGAAGCTCAGTTCACCCGCTTCCTAACCCACGCAGGCCTGTCCAACCTCTCATCAAAACCAGACGAGATCCTGCCCGCTCTCCGCGTTCTCCCCCTCGATAAATTCCTCCAAGCCTCGCTGGCTACCTGGTCAGAGTGCGCCCCCTCGGTCCAATGGCCCTTTCAACCATCCATCGAGGCAAGCAACAGAAGCAACGACAACGACAGCAGCAGCAGCATAATCCCTTTCGCCCCAATCAAAACCTGGACCTCACCCACCCTCCTCCCTCCCCTCCCGCCCCTCCTGACAGGCTTCAACACCTCCGAAGGCACAATGTTCGTGCCAGCAACAGCCTCCTCCCCAACAGCCCTCTCAGACTTCTTCTCCGCCCTCATCCCGTCCCTCTCCGCCGCAGACCTCGCGACCCTGGAGAGCCTGTACCCGCCGCCGTCAACATACCCGGCCCCGCCGACCGCTTCCCACGGCGCCCAGTTCCGGCGACTGGCGCAGGCATACGGGCACTACGGGTACATTGCCCCGCTCCTCCACTCGGCGCACTTTGCCTCCAAGAAGAAAACGGCCGGGGAAGCTGGTGCTGGCGCTGGTGCTGACGCACCCGCTCCGGTCTGGGTATACGAGTACGCCGCGCACGCGGACCTCGCCGCCGCAAACCACGGCGACCACGTACCCGCCGCAACGCACGACACAGACATCCTCACCTCACACAAGACGCCCGGCCTACTCGCCGTATCGGACGCGATGCACGCCCACTGGTCTTCCTTCGCCACGAGCTCCGATCCCAACGGCGTCGACGTCGACCACGACTCCCGCGGCGTCTCCTGGCCCCCCTTCATCTCCCCCTTTGGCGACACCGCCGCGGACGACTACATCCCAAAACCAGCAGACGACCCCACCGAGACGAGGGGTAAGATCCTCGTGTTTGGCGAGGGCAACGACGAGCTCATGGGCCGTCTGGGTCAGCGGCGCCGGGGCGCCGTGGCGCGCGTGCGGACGTTAACGGAGGCCGAGGTGAGGCAGTTCCGATTCTGGTGGGATCGGGTTGGGCTGAGCGAGGGTATGGGTGTTGCTGAAGAGGAGGGGTCCAAGTTGTAGGAGATCTGTGGTGGATGAGTGGATAAAAGAGTTGATGTTAGCCCGATACAGACTCTCCGCACAGGGACATGAAATGAAACGGCACGAGAAAGCGACAGTAACGAATGCAAGAGTAGATTGACAAAGGAATATTCATTCATACGTGTCTACATGAGACTGTGTTTCGAGATCTTAGCGATGTCGACTATCCTACTCTTTAACTACCTACTGCTATACTAAAATCCTCCAATTTTTCTTGCGCGGAAGCTCGCTCTCTGCCGTCAAGATAATCTTGATTGCTTTGCCCAAGAAAGACATCAGCAAATCATGTTGCCTGTGCACGCCCTTCGTCGGCTTGCTATATACAACATATTAAATTGGAGCAACACACTTTGCGTAGCATTGGTCGGAATAATACCCGAGATATTTATGTATATGACGAATAAATCATGTGCGTCGAAGTGGATTATGATCTCCGTGGCATTCGGCGAGCCATTACGTGCGGGCTTCGCCAGGCGAGCCAGCGGAGTAAACAATATTAAAAGTAAAAGAAGCGTCGCGAGGCAGTTGAAATGCCGACGTGTCGCATGATTCCGTAAATCCGTAACGCCGTATGTGTTTCTCGATTTCGAGATCGATGGCCTGATGGGGATGGAGGGTATCTTCGGAACAGAACCCCAACAGACTGATGAGCAACAAACAAAACTTTTATGATAACACACCAGACCTTGTCTAGAAGTTCTGGGAAATACCAGCGTTTTGTTGTTGGGGATAGTGCGAAGGGTTTTCAATCCGAGTGTTGCGACGAGCTGGATTGTCGCGGATGACCGGTTGGCCAGGGAGCTCAGTGGCCGGGTTGGCGTAAGGGCTGTCAGAGTACGGGTTGTTGGCGTACTGATCGTAGTAACCGTTGCCGTTGCCATTACCGTTGCTGCCACCGCCGCTGTATGCCATGCCGATTCCATCAGAGGTATCTGAGTGGTTTCCTGCGCTGTAGGAAGATGACGCATTGGAAGGTCCACGTTGAACACCGCCTCCACGGTTCATAGCTGCTGAAGGGCCCATGGCGCCAAGAATCTCGCCATCAGGTGAGTACGAGCCATCGTTGATCAAAGGCTCTCCTGAACGGTTGTCAGTTCCTCCATGGCTGGGTGAAGTTGTATCCGAGTATGCCGCACCTGTGTTGCCTCCGGACATGGTCGTGGACGCCTTACGTCCGGTGGAGCCGGCAAGAGTGGTAGATCCCCAACCACGGTATCCGGATGAGGCCGCATCTTCCTTCATTTCGTACGAGCCGCCATCGCCAAGGGATGGGATGGTGGGGTCCGCATTCGGGTTGTAGGCATAATCCTCGACCTCCTTTCGTCGCTCCTCCTCGGCGTCCTTGCGCTGCTTTCTCTTTCTCCAGAAGTACAGACCAGCCAGAATGAGCAGGGCAACGGCAGCGATGGGTACGACAACAGCAACCGCAATAGTGCCCCCGTTACCGAGACCGCCCTTGGAGTTACCACCGGAGTTGATGGCACCGCCTGAGGCCGTAGCGGAAGCAGATGAGCTGGCAGCAGTTCCGGTTTGTGTGACGCCCTTGGTCTGAGTGATGACAGTAAAGATGGTGCTTGTCTGACCTCCTGCTTCGGTTGGCGTGATGACGACAGTAGTCGCGACCAGGGTTGTTTGCTGTTGCTGGGTAGTAGTTTCGGCAGCTTGCGTAGTCGGAGTCGTGTTCTGCTGCTGAGTAGTTGGTGCAGCTGCCGCAGAAGTTGTGGCCGCCGGAGCTTGAGACGTGGTTGGTGCTGCTGCCGCGGAAGTTTGCTGCGTCGTGGGTTGTTGAGCGGTGGTAGGAGCCGCTGCCGCAGAGGTCTCTGCCGGAGGAGTGGTGGTGACGGCGGCGGCGCTCGTCTCTGCGGGTGCGGAAGTGCCAGGTGTCGCGGCGGGAGCCGTTGTGGCCTCGCCGCCCGGAGTCGTAGCATTCGACGACATTGTGTTTTCCTGTCTCAGCAAGATCTGTGGCGGTTGACTAGGTGGTGAAGACATATTAGCGACTGGCGAGAGAGCAGCTTTGATGGCATCGCCAGACTCCGAACAAGGGATGATGGGTATTCAACAAAACAAGACGACTGAAGAGTTGAGATGGGACGACGGCTTGGGCAATTGGCAACCAAGGCAGAAGACCCAATCATTTTGTGCGCAACTAACACAACAGATGCAGCAGGTTTCTTGGGAGGCAAATTGATGATCGGCAGAGATGCCGTAGTGCACTCGGCAAAATCTGGGAAGCACAGCGTCGAACAACGTACCTCCAATGAGAGCGATTGGCTCACAGGTAGCTTGCAGGGCGGAGAAAGGGAGGTGTTTCAATACAAGCGATTCTGCAATGAGCAATTCGTCGATTCAGAAGCGCGGTCGACTCTCAACCAGGCCGTGTGAGAGGCCAAGTTTGGCGATACACGTGGAACTGGCGGTGGTACGAGGCCTCAGTTCAGGGCAAAGCGACACACGAGTGACGGGTGCGTCGGGGTGTCGAGTCGAGGATGGAGTCAAGGTCAAGAGTTTCTTTGGAAAATTGTGGGAAGTGATTGTCGCGTCTGGGCGGTAACAACGGCGATGGAGCGACGGGTGCTCAGACAAGACGGACGGTTGATAATTGGCGCGGGTGGCTGAGTCAGGTTCAGGTGGTGCCTGTGTGCCTTTGAGGGAGCTCCCAAGACGGACCGTCTCCTGGCTACTGCGCGGGTCGGCGTTGGGTTCGGCGGTTGGCAGGGCCCTACTTCGCTTGGTTCGTACAGACGAGACGGTACCTGGTCGCGGGGAGTATCCGTGGTAGACGTATTCCGTAGTGCCGCGCGAGTATTGTAGTATTGTCGATCCGCAGTGACGAAGTGGGATCGATTGGCGACGGCGTCACAGGAAAGTGGGAAAAAGCAAAACGACAGGGCAGAGAATTTGCAAGAGTTAGAGCGAGAGGAGGAAGGTGAAAAGTAGGAAGAAATGGGGAAGAGGGGAAAAGAGGAGGAAGAAGGAGGAGAGCGAGGTCGCGATTTCCTTGGAAGGATGCGGACTGATGCTGATACCGCTGCCAATTGGAAGTGAAAAGAGGAAGGACCGGGGAGGGGGTTGACGAGCAAGGACGGCCGGGGGGACGGGGGTGAAGGATATTGACGGGAAGACAGCGAAAGGGAGGGAGAAGGAAGGGGGGGAGGGTAGCTCCGAAGGAGCGGCAGAGGAAGGCGCGGAAATATGTATGTTTTGAGCAAGAGCAATCCAGTACCTAGGTATTCGTGCGGCGTGCCTGCCCAAGTGAAGTGGACCGACCTCCTTCCTCCTTCTTCACAGCCCTCCCGCCCTGCCATTTACGGTCCATGGGAATAATTGGAAGTCACGACCGTCAACCCTGCTGGCGTGTGTCTGTCTCGTGTCCGAACATCCAGCTCCAAGCTGCTATGTACGGATGCTGCAATCCAGCCCCGAGTGCAGGTTACAGTCAGAACTGCAAATGGAAGACCAAAAAGGAAACCCAGTAGCACTGGGTAGACTGACCTGACCCTCCACCGTTGCCTTACCCTACCTACCTTAAGGTGCGGGTGGGAAGCTCAGCGGGAGTTAGGGCCGCTGCTTCAGTGGCAGGGCGCTGAGCTATGCTGCGACCAGCTTCAGGTCAGCTAAGCAAAGTACTTGTTCTCCCATACTAAACGTGCGCGGAACATAAGTATCTCCTGTACGATGCTAATGCATCCGCCAGTGGAGCAGACCTGGAGGGAACCTGACTAGGACAAAGTACCTTGTAGAAAGGGCCGATCTGTAGTTCGCACGAAGTCTGCATGGCACGTTGCAATGAATTGGCCCAACCATATGAAAACCTATGCGGACAGTAGAGAGAATGGCTTTAGGCCCGTTGAGTCCTCCGAGTCTCGACAAACCGACAAACCGACAGCTTCTGAAAGTTCTAACTTTTGTCGCGTGCTCGAGAGGGACAAGGCGGCTTATGCCGTCCATCATCTCCCGTGTCTCAGTCATTTCGCAACTGCTGCGGTACATGCCCGTTGAGATTGCGAATTGCTGAGCCGCTGCCCTCTCTGGCTCGCAGGGACCACAAAGTCCCCGATCCTCGAGGGACCCCTGGCACGAACAAAAAAGCCTAAAGCCCTTAGAGCTGGCCATACTCTGTGCATCGCGGTGCTAATAACAGCTACCAAGGACGAATACAAAATACTCCCGGAAAGCGGCAGCGGATGCTTCCAGTCCGGGAATGCTGGCTGCTTCCTTTCATATCGTCGAATGCCTGCCAAGTCTTGTTCCTGATCCAAACGGGCCAAAGAGGGAAAGACCAGCAACCTCCAAACCCACCCGGGGCCACCGGCCTTAGCCCTCAGGTCAGAACCGTCAGGTATGCCGCAATGCAGCCGCATATGGTCCCCGATGTCCCTCATGTGCGTTCCCGATGTCACTGCTTCGACACCTTTCAACCAGAGACATGAATGCAAAATACGACACCTCAAACGCGACACGCCAGGTAGATACGCAAGCAACTCAAAGCAAGGCATGTCGGTCAAGTTTCATCTCATCTGCTCTCTCTTCCTCTCTCTTTCTCTCTTCTCAATTTAACAGACTCCAGCCATCTTCCAAACCTAAATACTTCAGACGACGGATAGCCCGCAGTCAAAATTCAGTCAACCTCCACCATGGTATCTTGCTTTGCGAGAACATCCCGGCAGGCCATCCTTCAACCAGTCCCTGCACCGGCCGTGCCTCGCTGCTGCGCGGCAATGCCCTGGGGCTCGCTCTGGACTCTGGACGCCTGGGCGCCTGGAGACTGGAGTCCTCTTTCTCGGGCCTGTGGAGAAAATTGACCTCATCAACGGGATTCGCGAGTTCGCTTCGCTCTGCTGGGGACACCGGAGGGCCCGTTCGCTCCCTCTCGTATCCAGAGTGACGGTCGTCGGCTCCAGAACTGGTTAATTTCCCTTGCCTAGCGAGCATGCACCTTCCTGGTAAACCACGCCGACTGCCAGATCTACCGTCCGCAAGACTCGAGATGGCATCATTTGCTCGCGAAGAAGAAGAAGAGGTGAAGAAACGCATCGCTACCCTTCTTGCGGCCAATACATGTCGACCCAAAGAGTCAAAGTCGGCAAGTGCCTGTTGGCTCATGTCTACGAATACGTACCTTGGTCTCAGTCCACGTCGGGATGTCTCAAACAAGCCAACGCCCGGTCAGGAATGTCACCGACATTCACCAACAAGCAATCCTCATAATTTTGACGTTCAAATTTCGATGCATGCCTCCGAGACTCTGTCATCTCTTGGCTCTCGCCATTGAACCTGCCATTGTCGAACACACCGACACTTCTGATGGCTTGTTTATTTTGAAGCTCACGTCCACCTTATTCTCCCTTACGTCTTCTCTACAGCGACCAAGTTCAGCCTTTACCAACCCGAGGGGTTGCCTCCCTCTACAGATACAGGCTGCTCGGCACCTGTGGACCCGTTCGTATCCCCAAAATAAAGGTTGCTGATCCTCAGCCGGTGCCTTTCTCTCGGCGAGCACCGCATTCGATCTGTTGTGCTATCCCATCGATCTACAAAGGTAGCCGTATGGCGTCAATTGCGCGCTTCTGTTGGTCAGATCGGCGGGAGTTTGGCCCGCTTGACCAAGCACTAGACAGCCAGAATGCATCCCAGCCAGCTGTTCAAGCGCGACAGGACGAATCTCGAGCGGAAACCGGCCGGGTCAAAGACACCCGGCCGGCCCTGTGGCGACTAACAACCATCACGGCAGCACACGTCGGATGATAGCTTGAGCCTTCCGGCTTGAGTTGAACAACTATCTTTAGTCGACACAAGTTCGAATGCTGGCTTGACCATTGGCAGCTGGCATGACATTGCTGAGGCTTCGAGGGCTGCTGTCTTCGATAATCGCTTGCCTGACTAACAACCGGTCGTTTCTCCGTCACTATGCCATTGGCACGAGCTTTTCGGCCAAAGGTTAGGTTACATCCCTCCTGAAGTCTCTGTAGCATTGGTGGTCAGAGTCTTCTGTCATCCAGACCGCTCCGGAAGCTTGTCACACAAGCCTCGAAGCTGCATAGTCCAGTGTCTCGATCAAACAACTCCACCGCTGCCTGTCTGCAGGCCACAAACTCACAGCCTGTTGGCTTCAAATCGACGCTGCCACATTGCTCGCCTCTTTCTTTGCGCAAGTATTCAGGCAGTTTGAGTCCAACTGCAATCGGTCATAATAGCCAGTATGGCGGGCTCTGTCATCGTAATGGCCTGCTATTATGACTTCAATGGCACATATACCTCCACATGACGTCCATCTTCCCCAACCCTGGCTCAGCATCCGCAAACAACAGCCGGGATTCAGTGTCAAGGTTTGCCCCAGGATGTCAAGATCCCATGAGGTGTTGGCATAATGACAACAGGAACAATATGCCCTCGGTTCGGACAGGGCTCTTCAAAGCAAAAGATCTACAGCAACCAACGTCATGTTCCCCTCACGTCCCTCCACACTCACGGAGCATTGACTCAAACTTCGACGACCTCTTAGCCTCTGTCTGTCCTTGGAAAGCATTCTGCAAAAGGGTCTCAGGATCACTTCATCCCAACATCCGGACTTCAGCTCTTGTCCGCAATTCGACGACGAGACCTCTCCCCGACCAGACTCAATCGTTCGTACACAACTTTCTTCGGACCACGTCCGATGATGGCGATGCCGGTACCCGTAGGTCGGATTACCTTAATGCAGTCGACTATGTGTGTCTGGCCTGTGTAGTGTCACGTCACCAAATGCGCCGTCGAGCTGCCGGGACTCTCTCACCGACAGTAAGAACCTTCGATGTGCTCTATCTCACGCCACCTCGCCGGAAACGCACATTCGGCACGAGGCGAGGTAGCGCAACGTCTGCATAGACTCAAAGTCTCTCGATGTTGTTTGCCAGATCCGTGCCGACACCTTTTGGCTCATCGAATCAGCAACCAGGAATCCCAGACAGCAAATCGCCCTCTACATGAGCCTCTTCAAGGGATCGTTCTTTGTCTTCTGTTTCTATTTTCCATCTGTCCGATTGACACTTGGTTAGCTTAACGGCGCTCAGTTGGCTTTCACCACGAAGCCACGCTACCCGAGCTCTGGTCTCGTCTCCAAAACCGCCACACGTATGGCTGTGCCCTCCCAAATGCCACATTTTAGAAACCATTCATTGGCCCGCGGGAGCCCTCCCTCTCGAGTAAACGCCACTGACTGTAAGCTTGGGTCAAGCGTGAGCCTTCCCGCTCCACACAAGCCATCCAAGTGTCCGATGTAAAAATAACTTTACTCATTAAGCTCTTTTCGGATGCTGTCGAAGGGCATCTGATTCCCATCCCGTCTTTTCTCGAAGGACGCCAAGTGTCGTGTCCGTATGCGTGCCAAAAGGGCTGGCTTTTCCGTACGGTACTCGCGAGGACACGGGAACCGATAGTCATGGATTGCTGACTCGCCCCCAAGCAAAAAGTAGCCGTACGCAGTGGTGAGGTAGGTAGGTAGGTAGGTTGCTTACTGACGAAGCATCCAATGTTCTCCGAAAGACGAACATCTCGTGATTCCTTATCGAACTGCTTGGAACCGAGATGCAGTCAGACTCAGACTAGACTTGCCTTAGCAATCGGTAACCCCCACCCGCGCATGCCCGACCAAGCGGCGCCAGGACGCCTGATCCTTCATGCGACAAAACTTGCCGTTTTGCACCATCATGGGGGCTGTGGCGGCGGCTGTGTTCTGTCTGATTGTGTCCTAGCAGCCGCCCGTCCACGATCTCATCTCATCAGGGTTAAACCATCCCCAGAGCGCGCCGGCGCATTGGAGGCCGTCAGATCTACCGATGGGTTTCGTCAGGGTTCTCCGTACGGCGTTCGGATACCCTGTCTATCACGCAGCCTTGTTTACCCTACGAGGCCCTCGGACCTTGGTATGCTGGTGCCTTTTTGTGACGACTCGTGTGATGTAGACATGGAAGTAAGTCACGGAGTTTCGTACGCCTCGGGCTTCGGCCATACGTGCCTACCACAGTCCACGGAAAGAAAACGAAATCGTCACTTTGCAACAACAAGGAAGACAAATCTCAGTTATACTCTCTGTAGTATTCATCATCTAGTTGTTGATGGTTGGCAGGCGGTACCAATGTCCCGGAGCCCTTTTTCTATATGCAAACCCTCCCCGCCATATTGCCAAATGAGGCTGAGAGGGAGGGAGGGCCGGTTTAAAAAATAAAAACTATTTGTCGTGCCCCAAATACTCCACGCAGCGAAACAGAAAAAGGGTTTCAACACAAAAAGACATTAGCAGTATATCGCTACTAAATGCGAGAAGAAATAACACCGTTATGCAAAATTCCAAATCCCATAAAGGTAAGGGTAGAAAGGCTCCTCTTTTTTGTTTGTCCGCGCAAATTCATATACATGGATGATCCCAGTGCGTGCGAATAGGCTCAAAAGTCGTGACCGTCGATTCGGCGCTGCCGTATCAATACGCGGAAGTCAAAGTAATGATATCAACAAGCAGAAAAACGTCGTTTGCCGTTTAAGGACGCATGCCCCATTGCGGCTTGAGCTGGTCATCGAGGGCCGTCGCCGTGAAGACAGTGTCACCGGGCAAGCGGCTGACTCTGCCGGCACCGCTGCGGAGGGCGGCCTGTTGGACAGCCGAGATACCGCTGCGGTTGCTACGGATGCTACCAGCATCGCTCATGTTGTCACCGTCCTTGAACTTGCGGGGAGGAGCAAAGTCGAGACCAGTGAAGGTTCCGGACTTGCGCAGCAAGTGACTGTCCAGTTGTTAGTGAATTCTAATCTTTTCAGTGTCTACGAGGGATAACTTACGGGCTGGGCATGGCAGGCATCTCTTCGAAGCTGCTGACCAACGGGGAATGGACGGGGATTGAGGGCGCTGCGTAAGGGCGTCTCTCACCCGCCGGACTCTGGGAACGGCCACGGGCGCGGGAAGAGAAGGTCTCGGGAGGAGCGAAGTCGAGAGGGTTCAGGATGGAGAAGGAGTCATCCTTGAGCTTGGAGGGGTTGGGCATGGTAGTCAAGTCGGCAGGGGGAGGTACCTTGGGCTTGGGTCTACCTCCAGCAGTCCTGTTGGATACTGAGGAGCCAGGCCGAGGAGTGTACTGGCTGGACATGTCGGATCCCGGTCGGGAAGGTCCAAGGCGGCTGGACATGGCCGAGCCGGCACGAGGAGGAGGACGTCTACCGCCGGGGCCGGGGCTGGCCATGCGACCGCCCATGGAGCCGTGCATAGCCCGAGGAGGAGGCGGGCCGCGGAAGCGGGAGCCGCTGGGTGGCGGCGTCATTGCACGACGAGTGACGGGCTGAGCGTAGGGCATAACGAACGAGTTGCTCTCGGGGTCGAAGTAGGCATCACCGCCGGGAGCACCGTTGTAGCTCGGGTCGTAATCCTCGTAGTATTGAGGGCCGCCAGGAGGAGGTCCTCTGGGAGGTCCGCGAGGTCCTTGAGGCATGGGAGGCGGGGCCTGGCCGGCGTGCGGGTTGTCGGGGTCGAAGTACTCCTTGTAGAATGATCTGATTCTGTTGGCACGCTCTTCAGGATCCTCAGACTCCGTCACCTCATCAGGAGGCAGGGGTCGGAAGCCCACTGAAAGCCTCTTGGCGTCCTGACCCGGAACACCAAGTGCACGTGACATGCGGTTGTCGTTCATATCCACAGAGCGTCTCTGCGATCGGCCTCTATCCTCAAAGTCATAGTCGTAATAGCTTTCGCGGTCATAAGCATTCGTCTCCTCGGGCACAATGGTCGGGAGTGTTGAAGGAGCAGCATTCTTCTGGGAAGGGAAGTTCATGTCGTCGAGACCAAGGCCAACAGGGGCTGCGGCCGGGGTGCTATCCAGCTCTTGAACTTCGGGGATGGACGGGTTCTTGGCAGACGGGCGAGGGTTGTTGGGGAGTCCCCTTTGAGCAACAGGGGCAGGTTCCGGGACATCGGGAATCTGAGGAAGAGAACCGCCGTTTCTGTCATCGGGGTACGGCATGGTCTCGATCTTAGGAATGATGGGCTCAGCGATGAGCGGGCTTCGAATAACCGGAGAGGTGGGTGACAAGACGACGGGCGAGTTTGTCGTCATGATTTCGAGGGCAGGGGAGCCAGATCTGGACTTGGGCGTGGCAAAGGGGTCTGCCGTCGCGGGAGGAGGCCTGGGGAGGGAGTTTTGCCTAGGAGGCAGGGTATTCTGGGTCATGGTGGTGCGACCAGTCATGGCGGAACCGCGTCGGCTCGTCGATTTGGTGTAGACGGAAGCACCATCGGGCTTGTACGATCGGATGGAACCGACATCGCTGCCGGTGTAGCCAGCCACGGGCCGGTAGGGGTCTGCCTCGCTGTGGAGGGTTCTCGCAAGAGAGTGCAGAGACTCACGCGAGCTCTGAAGACCGGGGGGAAGAAGGTAGGGGCTGTCCAGGTTCATATCCATAGACAGTTGACGGTGCTTCGTGTCGAGACCCATTCCCTTCTCACGGAACATCATGCTCTTGCGCTTTCCTTTTCCACCCTTATCAGAGCTGGTCTCGCCAAGTCCGAAATCCAGGCCTCGGTTGGGATCAGTCGCATCCTCCTGTTTTTGCCTCTTGACATTTCTTCGGTGGAAGTAGAACAGCAAACACAAAGCGCCAACGATGGGAATCCTAGGAACAGTCAGCCCATTCATACATATACCCTACTTGAGAACTTTGTTTAGACCTACGTGACGCCAAGAGTGATGGGCAATGTGAGGGTAGAAGGGTCGACTGGCTTCTCACACTGACTGGCTGAGCCGGTACAGGTTTCTCTGGTTCCAATTATACGAGAGACGATTCGGAGGGGCGCGACAGATCGCTCGTTGTTAACTGGCTGAACGTCCCGGATGGGAATTCGGGAGGCCATCACGTAGCCATTGGCGTTGAATGAAGCCATTTTGAACTTGGGCGGTTTCGACAGGAAGATACCCGTGGTATCTTGATAACCGATTCTCTCTTTGAGGTCGACGGTCGACCTCGAGAATTTCTCCTTCCTTCACTGATTGAAATTACCACTATGCTACCATTACCGGACAAAGATCGTATCGGGGAGTCGGAACGGATTTCGAGGGGATGGATGAGACAATTGATTGAATGTCAAAGGCACCAAAGCAAGTAGTCGAAGGTCTCGAGTTTTGAATCGAATCTCGTGCGAAGTGAACGGTTCCAAACGCCTGGGCGGGATGCTGGATACAAAAGAGTGACTACCACCGAGGATATTCAGTCGGTGGAAATTTTGGTTTGGGGTTTGTTGTGTTGAGTAAAGAACGACTTAAGAGTGAGTTTGAGAGGTCGGTCAGATCCGGTGATCCATTCACACAATCCACGAGGTTCCTGAAAAAGAGTGACGAGCCCGCTGGCAGGCAGAGAGAGAGGATTGTGGAAAGTGGAAAGTCGGCGGATGTCACTGGCCTCGGAAGATCAGAGTAACGACCGACGATGGGGGGGAGGAGGGACGGAAGGAAAGAGGAACGAGAGTAAGTCCCTTTTGGGGGTGAGGGCGAGCAAAAAGAGAGGCGAGAAGGAGATCCGAGAGTGGGAGCGAAAGAAGACGGAGACGAGCCACCACAGTCCTGAGTCCACAGTCCACAGCAGCAAGCAGCGACAGGCTGCAGGCAGGTCAAGCGAAGCGAAGCGAAACGAGCCAACGAGCGGACGGGAAGGAGGAGATTGAGCAGCAACGGACCAACGAGACAACGACTCTTGCACGTAGCCTTGACCTGGAACCTTGACCTGGACCTGGACCTAGACCTGGACAGCTCACTCTTACTGCTGTTCCTTTGCTCCTCTGCTCCTTTGCTGACGGCTCCTTGCTGGCTCCTTGCACCATGGAGAGGAGAGGGGCAGAGAAAGAGAGAACCTTGAACATTGACCCATGACCGTGAGCCTGGACCTTGCAAGATGGCCGGGATGACAACAGCTAGACCCATCGTGGACATCCCACGCCGTCCTACCGCCAGACACGAGAGCGAGTGCTACCATTGGATCGAATGGAGTTCAATAAGTTCAATAGCACACGAAAAACGAAAAAAAAGATTGGGGGTGAGAGACTCAGGAGGAGGAACCAGTGGACTGTGGGTGGGCGGTACGTACACAAACTACCCAGTACGTACCCGTAATGAAAAGGGGGGTGGTGCCTGTCAACCTGGGAAAGTCCCAGGGTGATGGGCCGGGGTTGGAAAGAACCGTTTTTTGTGGAAACGGGCGAATGAAAGGCAATTTCCTCAAATGAGCCGGGGCTGGCGCGACTTTTACCACCCCTGGTCCGAGCCCGCAGAGGGCAGCACGGCACAATTAGTGTACGCAGCGCGAATCCTCTGCTGCTTCTTCTTCGTTTTCTTCCATTTCTTTCTTCTCATCCGTACGGATACGGAGTAAAGTATCGTCTTTCCAAATGGCAGTATGATTATTCACTTTGAATCTCCATATAGCTGCTGACGACCTTTTTCTTACCATTTGTTTCTTTTCTGGTCTGCAGCACCGCATGCCGCCGCTACCACGTCTCCATGATCACTATCAACTCGCGCCATTGGCTTCCTACCCGCGCTGTCCACACCCAACCGTTCACTCAAGCAGCCGCAAGTCAGGTACGGGCGACCGCTGACTGGCTGATGCCGCCTGTGCCATCCCAAGAGCGTTACACTAAAATCGATACAAGCGCATGGTCCTACAGGGGCTCTCCTCGTCTAGCGCAGGGATTTGCTGCAGGAACGCGCCCCTCCTCGACCTTGGAAAGCTCCAACAGGTGGAGATCGTTCATCAGATGGCATCACATTGGATGGATGGGACGGTGAACAAATATCAGTCAGCAGAAAGCAGCACGGTCAACAGACACCGTGCAGAAGATTGCCCTTCTTACGGTCGATTTCCACCCAAACAGCCGCCAGATCCTACTGAGTTTCGTCCCAACACTCCGATGTTTGGTGTTTCGTCCGAACAAAAGTCGATTCCTTCACACTGTCACCACTCCAATTTTGACCGACAGAAAAATTCCAATGGGGCGAAAATATGGCAAAGCAACGGAGGGACGAGATGCTCTGCCCTCACTCTGCGATTCGTCCATCTCCTCGCCCGCGCAGAAGTACACAACCACACCGCAGGCTCGCAGCGCTAATCTTCCCGTCGAACTAGTGGCTTCAGTGGCTTCTAGATCCTCGGCCGCTGTTTCTGGATCCAGACTGGTCTCAGACACCCCCATCATCCATTCATATCTGCTCTTATGAATACGCTGTTCATCTTGTTGTTTTCTTATGCACCCAACATCAGGGGCACAAGGCAATCTATCGACAGGACTTATCGGGAGACTCCGCCGACACTCGAGCCCAGGCTGTCTCGCCGGCGAAACCACGCCCAAACCCCAAACCCAGCCTAGGTCTCTACCGAAATTGAAGCCGTTACCTGAAGCTGCGTCGGGTCTGTGTCTCTCCTCTTGGAAGTCAGGTCCCGAATTTTACCAAGGGGGTGCCGGACGGTGACGACGCCGGCGACAAGTTACAACTCTTGGCCATGGAATGAGGTCGTCAACGGTCACAGCCTGGCAGGCGGGCACTCCCGGGGTTAAGGTGAACCTCTCCTGATAACCTCATCGAGGAGGCTGAGCTCCCGCCCGCTCTCCACCATGCTCCCCCGCTGGCGTGTTCGCGATCCACGACAGTTTATGCCTCTCTTTTCTTGACGTGCCGACTACCCATTGCAGCTTACCTTTTATGGTTCGACTCCCAATTGGATCACTCAGCACGTACGGAGGGAGTGCGGTACGCCTTTTCAGTATCAACCAAACCATCCTACAAAAGGCAGAGATAGGCTTGCAACCCTAAAAGCCTTTGCTTGCCTATACTTAGCTGATGGTGTTGAACGGTGCGACGCAACTCCTGACTTGCGCGTCTCTTATCGGAGTTTGTCTTAGGGTGCATCCGCACATCATCGTTCTAATTTGCGCGCACGGCTTCTCACCTCTCATCAGTGTTTCTGTATGCAACACCGGCTAGACAAGCGCATAGCACAACAGGCTGAGCTTACCAAAACGCAGGCGGTAGCACTGTAGCAGTGCCAGCGACTCCTCGAGTTCAACAACAACACCAACGCGGCATCTCGAGCCGTCATTTCGGCTCTGGGTGGGGGTGGACAATCCCAGTAGCTCCTCCAGCGACGATCACTCACCTCTTTCAAGGGTAAACACCTCCGTTCAAATCAGAAAGAAACAGGGAAACAAAGGCTCCTCTCTTGACCCAGGACCTCCCAGCTTCGCATCATGCGGTCGCCGCGTCGCACCTCTCCCCTTTTACGGGGGATCCATGCAGCGACAACGGAGGGCCGGGTTAAGGGGCCGGTGAAAAAAGAGATGCGGCAGTTGTCCGGCTCAGCGCATCGCATCTGGTATCCTTTCCCGCCGCCGGCACCGATAATCGAGGGGGATCTGAGTCGCATGTCATCGCGATGCATTGCAGCGACAGTCCCGTTCCTTGGGAATTCGAGCCAAGTGTCTGCCATGGTCGTTGGCGGCTGGCCTGTTGCTAATCGGTTGGGTTTGGTCTCGTCCGGCTCTTTCGTCCGAGACTCGACAGAGGCCCTCATCGGGTTTCTGGCCGGTGCAGCTACTAGGCTACCAGCAGCGGTGCCAAGAAAAGAGGGGAGTTCTCATCCCCTTCTGCAAGCCAGTCCCTGATTCCACCGACGTTCCAACGTCCCCGCCGTGTTCTTCTATTTGAAGAGAGACAGAAGCATTCCGCCTGCGTGTCTATGTATGCATGTTTCCGGAGAAACAAGCATAGACGTATGTCTCGTCTCACGTGCCATCCGACAAGACAATGTCACCTCATCCGAGTGCAAGAACAATGAAGCCACACAAGTCGTCCCAACGTCGTGTCGTCGTCGAATTCCCCTCAACCCAAGACTCAGGGGTTGACGCGGCTCTGAACTGGCAAGACTGGTACACTGGCTAGACCAGCCGCTGCTGATGAGGATGAGAAAAGTCAATCCCATTGCTGGCTTGGCGAACCAGTCAAAAAGCCCAAATCACAATTGGCATTGCCCCCAGTCGAGTAATTAAGCTAATCTCGATGGATCCTCCAAAGCTTGGTCATTGGCCGAGAAATCTTGATCGGCCCCGTCTTCTTGGTGTGCTCTACTGTGTTACTACAAGGTTTGCTGCCAATCACAATGCGCATTGGTCGACCGCTATCGCGACAGTCTGCAGCACTCGTATAAATGGCGTATAATCGGCAACTGTGCGGATGCATTTCATAAAATTGTGCAGTGAAACACGACCTTCATTATCATCAACTAATTGTGTACATGTGCCTATCCGTATATCGATAATCGTACCTCTCCAGAGTATCAGTACGGATACGCTGGCTCCTGACTCCTGAGAGCAGGAACCTCCACTCAGTATCTCTGACCAGCGGATCAATTTCGAGCCCTGCAGCGCCACCAAGAACTTGCAGTAGACACTGCCCGACGGTTGCACTCGGCCCGCTCTATCAAGGACAGCGGTATCGATTCGGCCCTGCTTCAGATGCTCATAATTGTATATATCTACCGCAGCACACGGTCAAGTCTTGAGTCGTGTGAGTTCAATGTCTTGACTTTGTACGAATACGCAGTGCGGACATTCAAGTTTGTTTCCCGTCTTCTAGACGGATATTGGCAATGGTCCAAAGTTTCCACCGCCAAGAAATAAATCTGAAAGTTGCAATAGCCTCATGTCATCCCCTGTGAGGCTCTGCCAACCTAGCATAGCTCAGGGCCCTTGCTACCAAATAATACGGCAGAATCTTCGCTTCTTCAAGGCCTCAACTGCCCAGCCTCATCGAAGGCCCCCGTCGCCCTAATCTCGTCTCATCTCGCACTCCGCGGGCCTCGTACCACAGAAACAAGGACCCCTTCATCCTCCGGCTGCTACCTTCCAGCTTCACACATCCCATTCAGTAATTCTAGTGCCCTCTTGTACGGGCACCCGCAGGATGTTACCTCCTATTCATAGCGTTTCAGCTTCAGCCTCGTCGCGAGCCCGCCGCGCCGAACTGTCCGACAGCTGGTAGAACTCGGGCGCGTACTCCACCAGCCAAGTCTTTTCGATTTTTGTTATGTCCCGTATGAATATCTTGTTGGCCGTCTCCATGACCTCGTGGAAGATGACCCAGTCGGCCTTGCGGTTGAACATGAGGGAGCTGGGGTGCGCGTGGAGCGTCGTCTCGCCCGAGACGTTGCGGAACGTGCCGTCCGGCTGCATCTTCGCCGCGTGCGCGAAGTAGCCCGTCGTGAGGCACCGCCGGATCTGCTCCGCCTTTGTGGAGTTGTCTTGCTTTTGTTGATGATGTTGCCGTGAGCCCGCGGGGTTGAAGGACTGCTGTTGCTGCTGCTGCTGCTGCTGCTCGGCGTCGATAGTGATGCCGAATTTTTCGAGGTACCGCTTTAGCTGCCCCCGTATGCTGACAGCTCTCGTCATGGTCTTGAAGTTGAGGTTATGGTCCCGGCAGAATTTGGACTCCTTTCTGCCCTTTGTCACAAAGGCCTGGTAGGCGTTGAGCAGCGTCAAGTGGTCGCCCTCGTCGGCGGCGAACTTGCGCCGCGACAGCTCCATCTGCTTCCTCTCGCCGTCGTGGTGAAACCAGACGTTATTCCCGCCGGCGCTCGTCATGGCGGCGATGGTGAGCATCTCGCTCAGGCACCCAAACGACTGCGCGCCGAGCAGCGTCTTGGCCATCATCGGCTCGACGGCCAGCTCGGCCATGCGGTAGCCCAGCGGCTTCGTCAGCTTGGCGTACTCGTCGAGGGCGCCCAGGGAGTAGAGGAGCTCCAGGGCTTTGGCCATGAGCTCCGCGGGCGGCGGGCTGAGGAAGTTGAAGCGCAGGACGTTGTCGATGCCGAGGGCTTTGAGCTGCAGGATAAAGGGCGCCAGGTTGGAGCGCTGCATCTCGGGGACGGTGACCTCGGGGAGGGCGAGGTAGGCGTCTTCCGTGTAGAGCCGGAAGCATTTACCCGGTCGGGTGCGTCCCGCGCGGCCGGCGCGCTGGGACGCCGAGGCCTTTGAGATGGCGGTCGAGGTTAGGGTCTCGATGCCCGTACGCGGGTTGTAGGCGCGCAGCTTGGCGAAGCCCGTGTCGATTACGTAGACGATGCCGTCGATTGTGATGGAGGCCTCGGCCATGTTGGTGGCGAAGACGACCTTGCGCGTGCCCTCTGGTGGCTTGTCAAACACGTACATTTGTTGTTCTGTCGAGAGACCTGCGTACAGGGGCAGCGCTTGTAGTGTTTGCTGGCCGCGAGGTTGGTTCGGGTCGAGCAGGCGGTCGGCGACGGCTTGGACGGCGTTGTCGATTTCTTCACGGCCTGTGAGGAAGACGAGTATGTCGCCTTCGGACTCTGTCGTGTGTATGTCGAAGACTGTCGAGATTGCCTTTTCGACGTAGTCCTCGGTTGGTGATTCTAGATAGAGGACGTCGACGTGATGTGCTCTACCCTCCAAGCTGATGATTGCACCCTTTTTGTCGTCGTCGTCGGCGGCACTAATATTTCCATCCTTGTCCTCCGAGGCGGTGACCGTCTTCTTCTGCTCGTCCCCTGGAGAGGTCGTGAAGAACTTTAAGAACTCCTCTGCCTGTAATGTCGCACTACTGATGATGATGCGTAGCTCAGGCCTCTTCTTGAGAATCTTCTTGAGTAGTCCCAGGAGGATATCGGTACTGATGGAACGCTCGTGGGCTTCATCAACCATGATAACAGGGTACCGCGTCAGCAAGGGGTCCACGAGTGCCTCCCTGATAAGCAGCCCGTCCGTCATGAACTTGATGCGCGTCTGCGCCGAGGTATTGTCCTCGAACCGGATAGCGTAGCCGACCTGCTGGCCAATCTCACAGCCAACCTCCTCGGCGACACGGAGCGCGACCGTCGTCGCCGCCACACGGCGCGGCTGCGTGATGCCAATGACCTTGCCGTCTGCGCACCAACCCGCGGCTTCGAGAAATTGGGGGATCTGCGTGGTCTTGCCGGAGCCGGTCTGGCCGACGACGATGGTGACCTGCTTGGTCTCGATGAGGTAAAGAAGGGCCTCACGGTGCTTTGCGATGGGGAGGAGGGCCGATGGCTTGTGTAGGGCCGGGATGAAGGCCGAGTTGAGATCGAAGTCCGCCATGGTTGCGTGAGAACCTTTGGGCTATTGACTAGAGACTGTGTATAGGTTAGAAATGAGTGATCTTTATTCAATTTGGTGATTTTACCTTCAGATACTGGCAACCGACGTCACATCTATCATCAAAATGAAGAATAGCTTGTAAGTCAAGAGGACGGTCACCTCATATATCTCATTTTGACTGACAGCTTTTCTTGTAAGTGTGGTTTGGCCTCACAATTGGCCTCGTTTGCAAGTGGTCGTCGACATTGGAGGTTGCAATTTTGGCTGGCCGAAGTGCTGTCAGCTGGTGACAGATGGTGGCCTCTTACTGCTTCCTCATGCCCTTCAACCTTCATTGTCAAGTGGCTGACATGATCACACGCCGCTTAGCATCCATGTCTCCCTTTCCATCGCCCCTGCACCCAAAGAACTTTGTCTTCTACATTATTTGTTGCATCTTTCATGAGATTTTGGCTACTTAAGGGTCCTCTAGGCAACCAAAGGGGCAGCTGGAGTGATTTTCGTGGCCGCAAGAAGCTGTCAGGATCACTTGAGCGGCACAATTGACGACAAGTGTGGCGGCAGGATTGTGGCTTAGTATTAAGCTCAAGCTGGCGCCTAGAAGTTCCCAGTTCCCCAAAGGAGGCGCGGCGTCATCAGCTTCGTAACCCACTTTAATGTCATCTCGCCAGCTACCTAAGGTACCCTCCAGTCTCCAACCCCTCCGTCCGGGCGCGCGCATTCCGCAACGTCCTTGCACCTAACAATCTCGCGAAAGCAAGCAAATTACCCCCCTCCGTCCTCAAGCAGACTTGCTCGCTAGCTACTCCTTTTCTTTTGCTGGGGACCTTCATCTCACACCAAGACGAACTCTCTCCCAAGGAGAGAAGAAGTATTGGAGAGCGACCGAACAGTAGTCATGTCTGCCCCCATCGAAACAGTGCGCATATATCCCGTCCCCCGAAACAAGTCCAAACTTCATGCACATGTACCCTGTCGAGAGAACTGACACCCTCATCTCCTCCTAGAACAAGCTTACTTCCACGAGCGGGCCCGAATCGCCTACAACAGTTCGACCCCTGGATCTGTCCGACGACGAAGACATCCAGGAAACAGGTGTTCTCGGCGGTGAGGCTCCTACTACATCTCAGGCTACCACCAAGACCAACACCACCTCGTCCAACATGGCCTCCTCGACACCCGCCACCACCGAAGCGGCCCCACCAAAGCCCCCGAGACCCTCCGGCGAAACGCAGAAGACGGAGGACATCTTGAAGGAGGCCTTCCCCAGCATCGACATCTCCGTCATCAAGGCGGTCCTGAGAGCCAGCGGCGGAAAGATTGATCCGGCTTTCAATGCCCTTCTTGGTATGTGTCGCGTGACCCCCTGCGATTGCTCAAACCCGTCCATAAATCTCCCTTACTGACGGGGCCCCGATATAGAAATGACTGATCCCGATGCGGCCCAGCACGAGACAACCGACGAACAACCCCCTCCCCAGCCTCCCCGCCCCCAAGGCGGCGCGCAGCTGTCCCAGCTCGAAGCCGACGAGCTCTACGCGCGCCAGCTGGCGGAGCACTTTGACAACGTCGGCAGCTACGAAGCTAGAACCTCCAACCGGAGCCCCGGCGGTGGTGGCGGTCGTGTGAGGAGGCAGCAGACCGGCCTCGAGCCCAGACCGAACGCCGAGGACCGCGAACCCAACTTCTTTGACGATGAGTTGCCGGTGATTCAGGAGAAGCTCCGAAAGGGCTTCGTGGAGACGCAGGGCAAGGTCAACAGCTGGATCACCACAATGAAGAAGAGGTTTGACGAGGAGTTTGCCGACGAGGACGAATCCAGTCACCAGCGGCCGGGTCAAGGCCAGGGCCAGGGCCAGTATGGCGCCCGACGACCCGGCGAGTCGAGCCGCCGAAGCGGCGACTATGAGAGATACGATGCCGATCCTCAGGTGCTCAGCGACGACTTTGCTGGTATGAAGTTCACCGCCGACGGAAGTAAGTCCCGATGCCCCCTTTTCACTTTTACTAGACCCCACGATCTAACAACGGTAACTAGCCCCTCTCCGCGACAGCAACAGACCTCTGTCAAACCCTGACCTCTACAAACCCCCTCCACCCTCAAAGTCGCCCAAGCCCCACGATGGTCGCAAGGTGGCCTTCAGGGAAGGCGCCGAGGAGATTGACGTGTACGGCTCGTCGCCCAGACGCTCCGCCGAAGACCTGTCCGGTTCAAAGGCAAAGGCCAGTAAGTGGCAGCCCCTGTCGACGGTCGACCCGAACCCCATCAGCGACAACGACCCTTTCAGCCTGGGCGACAGCGAAGACGAGCGGGAGGCCAAGGAAAAGGCCGCGTCCACCAGCAAGGATACTACTACCAAGGACGCCGGCGCCAGCTCGGAGGACAGCGAGAGGCTCAAGAAGGCCGCCGCCGAGGCCATGGCGGATAGCCTCGTCGAGTCCAAGAGCGGTGAGACGGCTGGTGCTGACGCCAAGAAGAATTGAGATTTTGAACCTCAAGAGCGAGGCTTAACTGTGTGATCGGAGGAGGGAAGGGCGGCTTTTGCGTTGATACAATACTTTCATTTTCAGATATCCAAAAACCCCCCACGCCATGGCTTGAGCGACATGGCGAAGATAGCCTGGCAAACGGGGAAGTCTCGGGAGGCATGGCGAACCTGGGATTTTCATGATTCCCCCTTTCCATTTCACTAGGAAACGTACCTTTAGTAAGGACATCTAAATTGAAAGTATCCCGCATTTTCGTTGCTGTTGTTTCCAAGTTCCGCCCTCGTTATCGAAGAAATCCAGGATCATAATTCATGTTGTCGCTTAGGAACCAGGCCGGTTTGCCGACTTGGCGTTGGTGTGAGTTGGGAGTTGGAACACGTAGAAACAGGAAGGTCGCGCGGATCTTGCATAGAAAGAGGCGTGATGATGGATGTACGGGTGAGAAGACACCGAAGCACACGAAGCAAACGGGGATGGAATACCCGCAAAAGACCCTTGTATGGGCGATCGGCGCCTGACGTATTCGTACGTCGTGGATATGGCCGTCGTTCGCGATGCGGCAAGCAGCGGATGGGAATGGGGGCCGCGGCCTCTTCCCGCATGACCGCTTGCTAGGTTACCTAGGTTCAGGATGGCCCGCGGATGCAAAAATGTCAAGGTAAGGGAGCATGCAACAAAAGTAAGTAGTGCCCCGCCATGTTGCCGTCTCATTCCCGAACAGCCGTATCGTGATATACCCGATCCGTGGCGGTAGAAAGGCCCAGGCGTGTTGGCGAGTAGCGTTCTTCAATTGCAGGTTCTGGCTCACAGGCGAGATGCTTCAAAAGAGCCCCATGCCTAAGTTGACAGTATTTATGCTCCACGATGACCTCCGGAACCCCATCCCGTCCCCATCCTTGGGCTTTGATGGGCTCCATGGTAGTCTCCTGCTGATTGGCCTCTATATCCGACCAAAAAACAAGCATTTTGATTCGCAAGGGTTTACAACATATGTTGAGAAGCCCATCGATAATGGCGGAATGGGAATGGATCGAATCACCCGCTTTTTGGGTCATTGGACTCGCCAACAGTTTGTGAAGCGAAGCGAAAGGGCGAGAAGTACGGATAGCCGCTATGAGTTGGATGCCCCTCGCGGGTTGATATGCCCCGCACTAGGTACACTGATTGGATGAGGAGGTTCTGATGTGGTTTTTCTGCCCACCACTCCGGCTGGTTCCGTATTGATGCAGGTTGCTGGAGCTTCTGCTGCTGCAAGTCTGGGCTTGAAACATCCCAACTGGGTAGAACTGAGAGGGCCTTTTTCTTCGTACCCAAGACGATTCGGTGAAAGCCAGCAAGCTGAGGGAAGATAGCCAGAGTCGGTCATTTGAAATGGTACTTGGCGCCCTCAAGCAGTACCCCTCCCCTCAATGGCACATATCGGTGAAATTGGAAGCCCATTCAGCCGTATGAGGCTTCGCTACGGAGTAGACTGACACATTTCTTGAGAGGAGAGAGAGGATTGGGTAGAAACGGAGATGGATAGTATCGAATGGAAGATTTCGGATCCATGCAGCCTAAGAATGAACCTTATGCCACGAACCAACACAGGTATACGGAGTAGAGGAGATTGTGAATTTGTGCCGGGAAAGAAATAGAGGTAGGAAATTTCCAACGGCTCGACGCCCGGGTTTTTGGCAGTGTGCTGTTGTACCTCTCTCAGCCTTGTCCTTGGCACGTCGAGAGGAAAACGTGGTTCATATGCGAGCCGTCATTGGCCGGCAATCTGAAGACTTGGCTATGGGGGAAAGCGAATCAAGCGCTTGTGTGGGTGGGAGGGGGGCTCCACGGGTGTTCCTTGAGGCCATGTACATGTTGTCTGGTCCTCCATACATGTTGGCAACGTACTCTGTACTGCTAGTGACGACTGCGGCTATTGAAAAGTAGGAGGGGAGCTTTGGCAAAAAGGATACGGCCGTCGATAATTCCAGAAAGTCAGACCCCTCCTGGATCCACGCAGAAGCCACGAGAAATAGCACACGTGCTCGGTTTCTGTGATACTATACAACGCGAGACGCAATGCGTTGTTGAACTGCCACAAAGCGGGTACTTTGATGGTCCAGGTCGTCCGACTATTTTCTCGTTTCCGAGATGGCGCGAGAACTTGCCCGAGTAGGTAGGTACAAGCAGGAGATGTTCGCTTTGATCTTGACCCGGGCAGACAAGGTCGGAAGAGGGTAGAGGCACAGGGTATGCACATATGATAGGTAGGCGATAGGTTGTAGGCGAGATGTCCCTCGGGAGCTCATCGTAGGTTGACGCTGGAAGACTTTCCAAGCACGGCGAAACGGCACCGTACTGGTCATAAAACAGTCAGGGAGCCACACTTGATGCCTGCCATTTCTTGCCCAGTTGGATCTGAGTGGATGATTTTCGCAGCTCTTGCAGTTCTTGCAAGTGTAACGTCGTCTCCATTGTGCATTTACCTCAGGTAGTGAGGTAGGTACGCAAGGGTGGCACAGGAGTGACAAGAGAAAAGGTACCCCGCACCTCACCACTAGACAGGGGAGGGACTGATCGACGCTCTTGCTCTCTCGCGCACAGCAGACGCAGCACGGGCAAGAAAGACCAGACCCAACTTCCCAATGGAAGCACGTACCCAGGGCCGGCAGGTGGACCCACCTGCTGGCCCGTTGCTGGTGCTCCTCGGCCCTGCTATTGGACAGACCGATACCATGGTTGGCCAAGACCCCGGCCGGCACCCATTTGCATTTCACAACTTTGACTGCCAACTGCCTCTGCCACTACGGCCTGCCCTGCTAGCCCATCGTCTTGAGAGAGAGAAGTGAGGAAAGGCAGATACACACAGTACCTCCTGATCTGGACCCCTTCGAACTTAGCTTTTTAGAGTCGCATCTCACTTCTCATTCACCACTCCCCAAATCCAAAGTCTAGATCTGGGCTGCTGTCATTCTTACCGCCGCCGCCCTGCAAACCTCGACATACCGATGAGGTAGAGTTGCAGAACCATACAACTCACTCATCTGACCTGGCTTCGGTTTGCCTAATTCGACCTCACTCTCACACGACACCAACACAGACGTATACGCCACGGCTGCAACTTACAGCCACTTCAGACTTCACTATTCTCATCTAAAGGAGCATAGGTTGGAGCAATCACCGCTTAAACCTGCTATATTGGCCGGTAAGCATGAATGTCTCCCAACAATCAATCTCATGATCTGCTCCGGTTCGGCGCAAGTCTGTTTACTTTTGCCAATGCCTCCTTCTTCTCCGTTACACTCCAACCCACATCACCTCTTCTTCTACCCCTCGACCCATGCTTGACTGCTTCTTTTGCATAATCCCTATCACCATGGTCGACGATGCACTCGTTTCCTCTTATTCCCCAGTCAGAGTAGGAAACGGAGCCACCACCCTGGACGAGACGATGTTCTGGTCCCCGGCCGCGTCTCGTCTTCCTAACCTCACCCCCCGTCCAACCCGTAACTAGATCTTGTCCGGGGCCAGCTCAGACCTTGCTTTCCTCATCGGAGACAAAAAACGGGTGCGCCAACCGACACTGGCGCTGACATGGTATATTGTCATCCACTGGCGGCCAGTACCTGCAACCATTCATCGTTCTCCCTGCCCCCACGCAGTGTCTGGCATCAATAACTATTACCTACTTGTGGCACCTGTTCAGAGCAAACGCCTGACCATGTTCATGTTCTGAGAGCCGCCTGCGTTGTTGCCCCTCTTTCTTCAGGGCCTGGTTGTCACCGAGGCATGCCCGGGATAGCTTCAGAATACCCCCACCTACTACCCATCTTGCTCGCTATGACCTAGTTTCTTTACGGGTACTGCTTTTGGGTTCCTCATCCTCCTTCTGCGTACTCAATTTTTTCAGCCATAGCTACTTGATGGCCCTACTGACCAAGCGGTCATCTTATTGCACGAGGGATATCTCCTTATCGTCGCCCTCTTTAGTCTAGACATTCATATTCTAACTCCAGCAACAGCTTCGAATCCTTACCTCAACTTGGATCTTCGCTTGTCTGTGCCCGCTATTCTGGCCACCTTACGTGGCAGGATCCTATTTCGCTGATCGCCAAAAAAGGGTTTGGTCTTCTCAACTCGTCATCTCATCAGCTTGCGCCACTGGAGAGCATCCCACGTGCGGCTCTCTACATTAATCCGCAGCTCTTCAACACAACTCTGCTACGAGGCGACGTCACTCAGCATACCCTTGTGCGAGTGGCTACTTTGCTTGCCTGCCGCCGACGCATAACCACGTCCGCAGAGCCTCCTGCTGTCATCAGCTTTCTCCCTGCAGACATCCACTGTCAGCTTGCCACTACTGGAGGGCACGTAGACTGCTGTCTCTAACAACGATCACCTTTGGACACCGTGATCTCACGGGCGTCTGTCCATCATGTCAGTTTCTTGGCCCTAGCTAACTTCTATTTTGTTCTCACTGGCGAACTTGGGTTGACGTACCAACAGGAAATTCGGCAAGCAGATTCAGAAGCGTCAGCTTGAAGTTCCAGAGTATGCCGCTAGTTTTGTCAACTACAAGGCTCTCAAAAAGGTACGTTTCGTGGTCTGGCGGTTTCCTCTTCAGTCTCTGTCCCCCTTTTGTTACCCCATTTCCTGGCTTCTCTCCCGCATTGGGAAGAAGCTTGCATTGCGAACCACAAAGAGGAGGGAAAAAAAAACCACCCTCTAGGATTTAGTCAACTCAGTACCCAACACTGTCCCGTCAGGGGCAGGTGAATGGAGCGAGCCCCCATGGCAATAGCTAATCCTATCCGGCACTACCACTGACTTTCGCTGCTAGCTGATCAAGAAATTGTCGGCTACGCCCACGCTGAGCGCACAACATGACCCTCTCCGCTCCGCAATATCTATAGACTCCCAGGCTGCCCTTCAGGCCAACAAGGCCACGTTTTTCTTCCAGTTGGTATGTATCAAGCCATGGGTCGGTGCGATGAACTTCCCACCGTACTTACTGACTCTCGAACAGGAACGAGAGCTCGAAAAGGTCAACGCCTTTTACCTACAAAAGGAGGCAGAGGTATGCAATAATCTCTCTTGTCTAATCTGATGACTTTACCCTGTCAGAACTGACCCCCGCCTAGCTCAAGGTGCGACTGAAGACCCTTCTAGACAAGAAGAAGGTGTTGCAGTCTCGTAATGGTGTTTCCAGACGTTCAGCCAAGTTCACAACTCTCGAAGAGGGCTTCCAACAGTTTGCCAGCGACCTGAATAAGCTGCAGCAATTCGTTGAGATCAACGGAACTGCCTTCTCCAAGATCCTCAAAAAGTGGGACAAGACATCAAAGTCGAAAACCAAAGAACTCTACCTGTCCAGGGCAGTCGAGGTGCAGCCCTTCTTCAATGCCACCGTCATCAGCGAGCTGTCCGACCAGGCCACTACTAGTCTCCAAGAGCTGGGGGCTTGGGCAGAGGGTGACAATGTCAGCTTCGAGCCTCGCAGCGATCACATCGTGAGCAGCCAGCATCTGCTCGGAACCGACGAAGGTGATGCGGACACACTACTGCTCGACACGGTCATCTCAGGGAACCTCGAGGCGTTGAGAGATCTGCTGATCCGAATGCGGACGGCTGCTAGCTCATCCTCGGGCTCCGATATCTCTTTGATGGAGAGAGTGACGAGAACGTTCCTCGCCGCCATCCACGAAGCGCCTAAAGAGACTCTGCAGGCTCTACTCGACACAGGCTTGGTCGACATACAGTCGGAGGATGACATCAACGAACGTAATTGCCTGCATCAAGCCGCCATCTACGGGAACTCGTTTGTTCTTGAATACGGCCTGGCAAAAGGTGTTGCTGTCAGTCGTACCGATGTGTACGGCAGGGTCCCGCTGCATTATGCCAGTATGCATGGACGATTGGACATGCTCGATGCGCTGACTAGTGGTGAGATTCATAAGAGTACAGGTAGCATGGTTGCGTGATTGCTGACGTAGTCTTACAGCGGATACTTCAACGATAGATTTGATCGACCATGACAACTTTACCCCTCTGGTACACTCAATCATCCACGGCCATCTTCAGTGCGTCGAACGACTGCTGGCAAAGTCCGCTCGAATCGACCCTGTCTCTGATGCAGACCATGTACCGCTGAATCTTGCGTGCGAGCATGGTTCGTTGGCAATTGTGGAAATGCTCCTCCAGCATGGAGCACAGATCGTTCCCGACGCTGAAGGACTCTACCCCCAACATCTTGTGGCTCGGTCAGGCCAAAGGCCAGAGCTCCTACTTTTGCTCAAGAACTTCGGAGCAAATCTTGATCAGGTTGACAAGTTGTACGGATGGACGCCCCTGGTTCACGCCGCGAGCGAAGGTAATGTTCCCTGCCTCCAAGGATTATTGGACGTCGGAGCAGACCCCAACATCGTCGACGAAAAGGACCTGCCAGCAATGTATTACGCTGTATGGGAAGGCCACCTAGAATGCATGCAATTGCTTGCTCCTTACAACGCAAGAACGAAGGCAAGCCCCATGATCATGCAGCCCGGGTTGGGACCAATGATGAGCAGCGGGCCCGACCCGATGGCCCTCGACCCGGATGCCATCCCCGAACTTGAGCTGCCGCCGCCAATAATACCGTTGCGCCGGTACGGACATAATTTCTTGGACACCAAGACGGTCATCCAGATTAGTTTTGAGGAGAATGGGGACCAACCCCTCGTATTCTTCCACGACGGAAAGTACCCTGCCGCCCGTCTCACCATTTCGTCAAAGGTTTCCGATCTCATCCCGAAGAATATTATGCTGCCTTTCCAAGAAGATACCCGTATTGTTTCCTTTCAAATCGACAACCTGGAGTCATTTACACTTGATTTCGACGTATTCCCTACCTACGGCGCAAAGATCATTGCGAAGACGGTGGCCCTTCCCAATACCTTCAAGGCGCTGCTTAGTAGCTCTGGGAAGTGCTGTCTGCCCCTGTTCGATCCAAGGCTACGAGCGATTGGCCAGATCAGCTTCCACACGCAGGTCATCAAGCCGTTCAACGGCAAGCCACTCGAGATTACGGATTTCGAAACGTACTGGAAGGCGACAAGCCAATTCGACCGCAGTCCAAGCACGTTTGTGACTGGCTCGAGTTTGTCAGGCGACTTTGTCCAACTCTTCGTCCAGCACACCAGCGATGGTGTACCAGTCTTGTGGCCGAGATGGACGATACCATGTGGTGGAATTGACCTACCCATCTCAAGATTGACAATGGAGCAGTTCAACACGATTACGTCAAAGAGCTCTAGCAGAGCCGAACTGGCATCATTACCAACAAGGCCTCTGGACGCAATTGCAGACGTCCATCGGGTTCTTGCGACAGCGGGTATCCCTCTCAATGAGGCGCTGGCTCTGCTCCCGCATGGCATGCATGTCAACATCCAGATTTTGTACCCTTCACTGGACGAGGAGAGGTCACTGGGTCTGGGTCCATCGCTGGATTTGAATACATTCGTCGACTCTCTCCTCACCATTGTGTTTGACCACGCCCGCGCTCAGCGAGCCCAGTCGCTCGAGTCGGTTCGTTCTGTGGTGTTCAGCTCATATAACCCGAGCATGTGCACAGCACTCAACTGGAAGCAGCCAAACTTCCCCGTGTTCCTCTGCAACGATCTGGGACGGGAGGATGTCATGGCGCCGCCGGACATTATTCAGAGCCACGGCAGAAGATCTGCGTCAATCAAGGAGGTGGTTCGTGTTGCGCAAGGCAACAACTTTATGGGCTTGATTTGCTGCTCACGGCTTTTGGTACGTTTGGGCCCTTGAAGGATGACTGTAATATTCTTACTAACTGTACAACAGGAGATGGTCCCCGCCTTGGTGGACGCCATCAAGTCACACGGTCTTGCGTTGGTCACAGACAAGTCACTGGATCCGTCGTCGACAAATTCGCTGACCGACCCGTTCCCGCGATTGCCCAAGGGAGTGGACGGTGTCCTGAAAAGTCACGGCGTGTTGCGCTTCAACGAATCCATAGACGTGTAATAAATTGTTGTAATTACGTGTCAGTAAAAGTTAATAGACTTGTGCTTGCATCTTTTTTCAATCCCGATCAAACTCGATTTGTGGTAGCCCGACCTCTGGACAATCCTTCTTTTGCGCTCGCTGCATAATAGTTACGTCGTCATTCCAGCATAAGTCGTAAAGCTAACTCCTTCCGTCCCGTGGTATTCGTAGTAAAACAATAGAACAATACACATCCCCGCCGCCACGTAGCTACTTTTCTTTTCAAGTCATGATCCTTACGCGCCCTTGAAACCATACTTCAGCGCGGCCAACTCCTTTTCCGGATCGACGCTGCCCATGACCACCTTTGCGATCAGAACAACTAAGTACACTATAGCAGGCAGGTTCCCCAGCCCCACGTGGCCAAACGAAGCCTTGTCGCTCGACTTCGTCGCCAACCCCGCCAGGATGAGCATCCCACAGAGCCCGAGGTTGAGGTACGGCAGATACAGCTCCAAAGGACCCTTTTGCTCCTCGGCGAAGGAGAAGGAGCTCCGCCTGCGTCTCCTCTGCGTCGTTTGGACGGGCTGGTAGGACGACGGACCGCCGGAGACGGACGAGGTCGAGGACTCGAGCGAGGAGGCCGGGCTGGGGCGCGGGGTCTTTGGTCGGGACCAAGCGTCGAGCCAGGGGATTCCTGTCGCGCCTGGGGGTTGGGTGTGGAGGAGGTAGGCGGTCGAGAGGAGGGACGTCAAAGAGAGGAGAGAGGTGAGCGGGGCGGAGAGGCGGGCTAGGTTGAAGAGGTAGGGGATCGTTGTTAGGAGGGGGAGGGCGAGGAGGGCGGTTGCGAATTGGGCGTTGCGGGCTGCGTTGTCTTCTGCGAGGCGGCGGATGAGGGTTTCTTGTTCTAGGTTGGGGGTTGGGTGTCAGCTTTGATTTACAGACAGGTGGAAAGAGAAGGGGACTGGATGGGATGGATTAGGAATTAGGTATTTTGGTGTCTTTTGCGTCGTACCCTCTTCGTCCATGGCTTCTGGCTGGGAGTCTGCCGAGTCCTCGTCGGTGGGATAGTGGAAGGTGCGCCGCAGACGAGCGGCCGCGCCTCGAGGTTCTGCCATTTTGGTTTGAAGGGTTTCGTAAAATGCGCGATGGGCGGTAGCGGGTTGCTGGTGTTTGGTAATGGTGTCGTAGCTGGTAAAGGCGCAAACACCTGGTCTACGTGTTGACAAGTCTAGTCGATGAAGACAGATTTGTAGAAGCCTGGGTAGGTGGGCTACCTCAGGTAAAGGTGTTGAAAGGTGTGGATGGAGCTTACCTCTCGTAGAGGGGGGCCGTGACCGACCACTCAGCCTTATGACGCGCGACAGCTGGACAATGTGCGACAGGGGTCCTGGGTCTAGGGTCTGATTGGTTACTGTTTATCGATTGCTTTTTTTCTCTGCTTTCCAAATGCCCGCGCCAGGACCCCGGGAATTTTCTAGAGAGAGCTTTGGCCTGCCCACCGAGAGTCGAGACCGACCGACCGACCGAACTGACCGAACTTGCATGGCCTGATTCGGAGCATCCCGAGAATTTGACCTACCTAAGACCAAACGCCCCGGCACCACGAAATCCGAACCGACCACACTCACCGACGCGGCAGTCTCAATTTCATTCGAAGGACGCTTCCGATTTCACGGGGAGTTTTCTAATTTCCAGCATGTTCTCAAACACAGTCACCAGGAGGTTCGCCTCCTCGCTGCGCAGCGCCGCCACGAGGCAACGGCAACAGCCGCAGCAGCTCAGAGCGCAGGCTCAAAAGAGATGGGCGACCGCGGCGCCGAAGCCTGGGTCAGGACCGCTGATGGAGCGGCGCGCAGACCGAGAACTCCCAGGTAAACCTCTCGTCTCTCTTCCCCCCTTCCCCCTTCTCTCTTCCCATTGTCGTCCATCCACTGACCACCACAATTCTTCAAACAGACCTCAACCAAATCACCTTCCGCTGGTCCCGCACCCTGCCCCTCTTCGCCGCCGCAATCGCCCTCAGCAGCATCGCAATTTTCAACTACCAAAAGTCCTCCTCCCCCGTCATCGCCTCTACCCTCTACGCGCTGCGCACCTCCCCGAGAGCCCGCGAGTACCTCGGCGACGAGGTCCAGTTCAAGCACCAGATCCCCTGGATCGCCGGCGAGATGAACCAGCTCCACGGGCGCATCGACATCAGCTTCAGCGTCAAGGGATCCCGCAACGAGGCCGTCATGAAGTTTGCCAGCTTCCGGACGTCGCACAAGGGCCTGTTCGAGACGACCGAGTGGAGCTTGGAGACGCCCGACGGGCGCAAGATTGATCTGCTCGACGGGGCGGATCCATTCAAGGGTTCTATTCCGGGGGATGACTTGAGTGATGATGATCTTGAGGCTGTGGTGTCGGCGGCGGAGACGAGGGGGTTCAGGCAGAATATCAAGTGAGGGGAGACAAAGGGGCACCGTTGAATATACGGCAGCACTGAGGTCACCTCGAAGTTTCTTGAGGGGAATCGTCATCAAAAGCATGCATGGGGGCCAAGGTAGTTCAAGTCGTTTCGGTTGAAATTCGGGTCGAGCGAGATAATGACCCTAAAGCTATGCACCTCTCTTAGGGGTGTGATAAATGTACAACATGTATAGTACACAGACTTTCGTAAACAACAGTGGGGGAAAATAAGGGTGGACGATATCTATACAAGTGCCGGGAGTTCTTTCCTTTCCTTCTTCAGCACCAAGTGCCTCTCTCTGGCCTCCTGCAATCTCGCCTCGCCGTCCACGTTGGCCTCCAGCAGCTCCTTCAACTTGTCCTGTCTGTAAGGAAGCGCCGGCGCCTTCCTCTTGACGGCGTCCTGCAGCTTAACGATGCAATTCTTGGGGCCCGCGACTGCGCCCTTGACGAGCACGACGCCCAGCTCGTTGTCCACCTTGAGCACCGTCAGGTTCTGCACCGTGACGCGCTCGTTGCCCATGCGACCGGGCATCTTCTTGCCGGGCATGACTCTGGAACCGGAACCCTGCGAGGGACCGGTGGTACCGATGGTACGGTGGTTGAGCGAGTTACCGTGGGACGCCTCCTGACCCGCGAAGCCGTGGCGCTTCATACCACCGGCGAAGCCCATGCCGCGGCTGTTGGAGCGGACGTCGACGTACTGGCCCGTCTGGAACCAGTCCGGGAACAACTGGGCGCCGACGGGCAGCAGCCCTTCCTTGGTGCGGACCTTGAACTCGGCCAGGTGGCGCTTGGGCGCGATGCCCTTGGCCTCGTAGTAGCCCAGCATCGGCCTCTCGACGTTGCGCGGCTCCTTGGAGCCCGAGCCGATCTGGACGGCCCAGTAGCCGTTGTCCGGGCGGGTCTTGTTGGCGACGACCTGGACCTGGTCGAGCTGGAGGACGGTGCAGGGGACGCGCTTCTTGCCGTAGTAGATGGCCGTCATGCCCTTCTTGACGGCGAGGACGCCGGTGCGGAGGGGCGTCGTCTTTTCGCGGCGGGCGAGCGCGGCGGCGGGACCTGTGGTGAGGACGGGGAGGCCGGCGGTGGGTTGGTTGAAACGGGTGGGCTTGCTGCGCTTGGGCGCCGTGGACCAGCCGTACTTTACGCCGCGCTTCGCGGTGAAAGGGAGGAGCTGGAGGCGTGGGGCGATGACGGCCGAGGCATTGGCGGCGGCGGAGCAGGTGTTTGATATCGTTGTTGTCGTCGATCGAAGGAGCTGAAGGCAGCTCGAGGGCAGTCGGGGAGCCATGGTGGATGGCCGGGAGGTGGATTTGAGGGCGGATTGAGATGGTCTGGTGTGAGGTCGGCGATGGAATTTTTTGGAGTTGAGGTCGGATCTGAGTGCCTGGGGTGGAAATCTTGAAGTGGCCCGTGCACCTCCCTGAATTGCAATGGTCACTGAGCTTCCCGGGAGCTCATGCCAGGGTCTTTTCTCACTTTTTCAAAGAATGACTGTGCGATCAATCAGGATGCTCAAGTAAACAGTTGTTTTTCTCTATTTGAATGACGAATTCTTGAAGCGCAAAAATCAGCTCCATTCCGACGAACCTCATTCCCTACACCAAGGACACTGAATTGGGCCAAGATGGATAAAACACCCATCATCCATGCTTACAGACATCTTTACCGTGAGCTCCTACGAGCGGTCCAGTTCGCACCGCCGCACAGATATACCGTCCGCAACCAGCTGAGAGCATCCTTCCGCGATAAAGACGCGGTATGGGACCCGGAGGTTTCCAAAAGAACACTCTGGTTCATACAGGCGGCTCGCAGAGAGGCCGGTATCGAGCACAAGGTTCTCAAGAACCTTGTCCGCGTAGCGTGGGAGAGGCAGAATATGGATACGTGGAAGGTCAGCTATCGCAAGAAATCCGAATCTCGGGGCAAGGACGTGTAAGTTTTGCTTTTTATTACGTTGTGAGAGAGATGCGATTATTAACGTTGAATCATTTAGCATCCAAGAGGCCAACAACATGAAGGCCACAGTGTACAATCACTATGACATGACGATCAACATGCTGAATAAGTCGATGGGCATTCGACTGAGATGATGGTCTCGAGCAAGTCACGGTAGTTTTGGTCGAATTGTTACTCGCACGCCTGCACTGGTTGTCATCCACGAGTGCAACTTTACTCATCTCCGAGGCTCTCAAACGGTTCCACCTGGCTGTAAGCACAGGCATTGATAGAGACATCTCCGACCCAGGTTTGAGTCAATGGCCCATTTCAGCACGCCCAGGCGGGATCATCAGCCCAGATACCACGCATCGAGGCTTGTTGTGGTGCCAGGGTGGAAAGACGGCAGGCAGAGGACGGAACGGAACATGATAGGCCCGAGACGTCGCGATGCAGCAGGTATTCTCATATCCGAGGGTAAGTCATTGGAGGAAACTGGCGTTGGGGAGAGAAACGATCGCTGGTGCGACCATTCGCCAGGCGGGCGATCTGCAGATGCGCGGGGTCAGCAAGTGAAACGGCTCACCTGTGGTTGGCTAGCACGTTTGGCTACGTGAGGGTTGGAGCAGACATCTACCTAAGCTGTTGATGGTTGCATGGTCGATAATTTGCTGGCGAAGCGCTGCTGGCGCCCGCTTGTATGTTGGTTCTTGCTGTTTCTGAGCTCATTATTACTCGCCTCTTGCGGATCGCTGCTTCAGTGTTTCGCTGAATGAGGCCAGAGATCTTGAGACAGTGTCACTCAACAGAGAAAACTGTCGAAAGGTTGATGAGGGCCATATGAGTACCTAGATAGATGACTGCACCTCTCGGAGACAATGACGTTTTGTCGTCAATGGCGGGCGTTCTGCCCCAAATGTTGAGAAGTGAGCGAGTACCTAGGTAGGTAGTGAGGTGCCAGACCTTCACGGACTGAGCTGAGGGCTGAGGGGGGAGAGTTGAGGCGAACCCCCGTGTACACCCCCCGTGTCGGAGCCAAGAGTCTCGGCCGCCAGGGCGGTGGTGGTCGGCCCTTTGCCGGTACGGGGAGATATATAAAAAGAGTGGCTCCCTTGGGGATCTGTTTTTGAGTACCAAAAATACCCAATTCGGAAACAATATGGCTCGCCCCGTGAAACCGACCCGCTGTTGTCGTAAGGTGGTCGACCGAGTTGTCTGTTTGGACAAGTACGATGTCCCCAAAGCTCGGGTGAGAAAACACTCAGTGACACTCGAGATAGCCCACCAGGGAGAAATGGGAGAGGCGTCACTGGCAGTCTGGCTTGTGACGGTGGATCCTTGAGATGGCAAGACTGGCCAATCTGGGCTGATTGGTGTTACCGGGAGGAACAAATGAGAAGCGCAGAATCGTTGGAGATCCAACGGGGCCCTGGTCCCGTTTCAGTGGACCCAGGCACTAAGGTAAAGGTATCTGCTGCGTGCTGCTGCTGCTGCTGCTGCTGCTGCTGCTACGAAGTGAGGTGCGTCCTGGAGATACCAATCAGCAATGGTACGACTGGTCGCTCAGCGGGGCCGAAGGGGGGCCTCCCAGGTGCGGAAAGGATGCAGCTTTCCGCACCACGAACTGCCCTGGTCCTGCAGCTCTGGAGTGGTCGTCGGTTTGAAGGTACCTCCTGATACAACCATCGCAGAGTCGGAACCTCACCCGGTCACTTCAAGTTGAGGTAAGAAGGGGAAGATGAGGGGGGACCAGGTGCTGGACTGGGCTTGCCATGAGGTCAGGGAAAGGCAAGGTTGGGTGCTGTATTACCTTAGTTGTGGCCGTAATCGTACCTTTAACTAAGTACTTAGCTGAGGTGCCCCTACGAATGCAAGAGTCTGTGATGCGGATGTATCTTTCTACTCCGTAGATTCCCACTGCCGACCCCGCAATCCGAGTTACCTCTGAAGTATCCGTAGTTCACGCCTACCTTGCTCTTCGACGCTTCTTCCCTTCTTCTCTCTTTCATCTTAACCCGCAAATCTCTCATGGTTAGCGGGCACAACAGCGCCAATTCCCGGGGGTTCAGCTCTCGATTCCCCAGATTGCCTTAGACGGCTCTTTTCACATCTCTGACCGCTCGACTCGTCATCAACATCATCGTCTCTGTTTCCCTGGTGCTTCTCGCCGTCTATCCTCTTAACTTCGCGACCCCGTCACCTCCCTCTGTTTGTCGCCCGTCCACACCACCACAACTCCACCTGCTGCGCGGTCTGGATGGACCAAAACCCCAACTGGCAAAGGGCCGTATCACGACCGCGCTGAAGACCTTGATCTCTCCCCACGAGATCGCCGTCCGAAGGCGCTGCCATCTAGTCACTGCTAGAAGCATGCCAGCGACAGAAGCCGAATATCACCAAATACACCATGTTCCGGCCCGCCAACCGACTGCGATCATGCCTCGAGCTCAGGAAGAGCGCCCGCAGAGGCTGGTCAAGCGCTACCGCACCGAGATCGCCGCCAGTACGTCGAGCATGTTCTCGACTGTCCTCGCCTTTCCCCTCGATAGCGTGAAAACGCGAATGCAGACCTACAGATACGAAGGCTTCCTCGACTGTGTGAAGCATACATACCGCACCGAGAAGTTGAGAGGCTTCTTTCGGGGTAAGGAGTCCCCCCTTTCCCTCTGTCCCTCTTCCTCCACCTCCCTTGTACACGCGACCCCTCATCTCGCCTCAAGTCATGATCCCGTCGACTAACCTTCTTTTGCCCCTCACTAGGTGTCCTTGCCCCGATGGCCAGTATCACACTCGTCCGAACCATGTCCTTTTCGATTTACCAACGCGCCAAACACAATTACTCGGGCTGGGTTAAGAACGCCTTGGGATTCGATGTGCTGCAACATGTGAATCAGAAAGGCACATATCCAAATCTGTACTCTATTGCCTGTTTTGGAGCCGCCGGCGCCACTGCCGGCTCATGCATCACGCTTCTCGCCTGCCCTTTTGAGCTGACCAAGCTCAGCGCGCAGGTGGCTGTCTTGTTGTCGGACCAGCAAAAGCTCAAGGAAGCGAATTGCCGCGCCACCAATGGACATCAGGTTGCAGCAAGCTACCAAAACAAGGGCACTTTCAAGACCATGCGCAACATTGTCCGTCATAGGGGTGCCTTGGGGCTTTACACTGGCTTCAACTTGCACTTGTGTAAGTCTGCCCAGGCGTACAACCCCATCAGAACCCTCAGCTGACCATTCCAGTACGAGATACTTTGGGTACGGCCATTTACTTTATGGTCTACGAGAGCGGAAAGCAGCTCGGAACAACTTTTGGTGGTGACCACCCGACGACTAACAAGTTTGCGGTTGTCATCTCTGGAGGCATGTGCGGGATAGTATCCTGGGCAATGATATGTATGTGCTTCTGGTGCAAAAGAACCTCGGGTAAGTGACGCTAATACTCTGGCAGACCCCATTGACTCGGCAAAGAGTATCTACCAGCGAAACTCTCTCTTGTACTCGAAAGGGCAACAGGTCGAGCCGCCCCCGAAGATTGAATTTTTCAAACGAAATATGTATCGCGGACTGGGGGTATCAATGGGTCGCTCATGCGTCGTCAACGCCATCTTTTTCTCTGCCTTCGAATTCACGAAGAAGCATCTCAACTCCCTGGACGACAACTAAGGAATGGTGATTTGCATGAACTATCTGCTAGCTGTGAATATCACAGTTGAACAAGCGCATACATAATGGTCGATGGCGTTTTGACTCGGTGGTTAATGTAAACCACCGAGCGTATTTGGGACAAATGGAATGACAGCAAGGACAGGAACCAAGTTGTAGTTTGGATTCGACTGCAATCAAATGACAAGTTATCGAAAAAAAAAAAAAAAAAAGACTTTGATGCTCCGTTTGGTGACCTCAGGCAGTCCAATATGCGGCATGCGATGGCTTTTCATGCCTTTGACATCGGCGCGCCTTAAGCAAATGAGGGTCTAGACGCATGCTCTTGTAAAGTTTCGATTGAAACAACCTCGGTTTACCCTTTTGGACCTCCCTGGCTCAGCCTCTTGACGATTCCTTCGTACCTACCTGACGGGCGCTTAATCTCGGTGTATGGTTTTAGACAAGGTAGGCAATTAAGCATGCCTAAGCTCGCGCACCTGGCTGAAGATCGGTGGGCCCGTGCATCAGCACCCCGCCACTATCATCACGTGCCGATAGTACCTCGCAGGAATGCGAGTTGCGACCCGACCTCTTTTGGGCCTTCCTGCGTCTGCGTCTTCACCGGGCACTACTCTGCCTCAACCAGCCCTGGCGTCTCCGTCGTGACTTGTGACCTTTTGCTTCCACGCATTTAGCATCCAAGCACCACCGTCCGCGCGCCCTTATCCGAGTGCATCGAGCTCTTTCCTGCCGCAACTGCTTTTGACGAGTCGCATATTTCCAAGTCTCCGCTGACTGGAAATTGGAACTTTCCTTCTTGTCTACCGCTCTGCGTGATCACTGCTTTTCTTCGTGCGCAGCAAGTACCTGCTTGCTGACGTCGACGCCTTCGGGAAGAAGGTGCAACTTTGCAGACGCGCCTTCCTGGCCTGACGTCCTTGACTTGGAACACCACCCCGTCTCCGTGTTGGCTCTGGTGCGAGACAACGATTGTCATCCTTCTCACTAACTGTCGTTTTCCATCATTTTTCTTTTCTTTTCCCGAGGGACAGCATTAGACGGCACTTGGTCTTCGAACCACCATGGTAAGCTGATAACAAAGGAGGAACATCAGACATGGGGAGAGAGAAGAAACCACACCCCGGCCCGGGTACCACGGCCAAGGACCGCCATCGCAAGGCTGGCAAGATCAATAAAGCGATTGACCGAAGCCAACCGCTGCCGCCAGGACTCGTCGCCGCGAAGCCGGTCACTGTGGTCAGCAACAGCAAACACCAGTCATATTTCGAGTTCATCGAGAACAAAGACAAGAAGAAGCCTTTGCTCTTCCAGGTATGCCGCGCCGAGGCGGTTCCCACGACACTTGTCGTCCACCGGACTAACCAACACTGCGCCAGATTACAACGAATAAAACCCCGCCTCCCGGGATGAGGCATATCCCCCTTGGCAATCCTGAACTGACCGAACGATGCAAGGACATCTCGAGAGAGACGGGGGCCTCGGTCTACATTGTGGTAAGACGATGACGAAAACTAGCAGCCGTTGGAGACGATTATTGACCAGTTGTGATCTAGACCATGGCCAAGAACAACGCCTCGGACTTGAGCCAACAAATACACCGCGTCGGACACCATATTCGCGAGTATATCGTGGACAGGGCGCTAGAGGAATTAGGACTGGACAGTGTCAACGAGCCGGAACTCATAGGTCAAGGCGACGCTCAGGTTGAGAAGATTCCCGAGAAACAAAACGACATCGACAAGCAGGCAGACGCCGCCCTACGAGAGCTATTCCCTCGCATTCCGAATACCGATAGGCAGCAGATCATCGATCATGCCTTCCAGAAGGTTCGTGATGCCGTGAGGTTTACGGATGAAATGAGTAGGTGTTGACGAATTACTACAGGGAACAAAGTTCAAAGGCGACCTAGTCGTAGGGCTCCAGCAGGAACTATCACTGTCGCGGCGAGTGCAGCTTGCCGTCCTGGCACACATTCGGCATAACCATACCAGATATGACCAGCTTCTTAGGGAGACAACCTGGCACAATGCCAGGCGAGTGACAGAGCAGCTCTGTCTTGACTTTCTCGTCAAGTGGCGAGGCGACGACGAGAATGGCCGCGACCAGCTTGACGAAATTCTTCGCGAGGTAGTGGTTCTCTCCGATGATTCTGACGAGGAGGACTCGGACGAGGAGCCTGATTCCGACTCGTCAGAGGTACTCATCACCAGGTCCAACAACATTGGCAGATTGTCGACACCGGCCGTAGCCCAGAACGTCGCTAACCGCGATAAGCGCTTGTCGACAGCGATACCATCGCATCCAGGATCTCCGATGCTTATTGCCACGCCCGGGATGTCCAGGAGGGCTTACAAAAAGGCACGCAGACGGGCCAAGCATCGTGAGCGTAACTTCAGTCGTTATGAGGCTGCTGCAAACGCTGCCTGGGATAACGCCAGACAGCGGCAGCGCGGGCCTGATGATCGCATGAACCAGGCGGGCAGCTCCGTTAGTCACGGAGCGCATCAACAGGGTCCGCCTGTTGAATTCATCGAGAACAGAGCCCCCATGGAGCATATCAATCATGCGGGTTCGCAGATGAGGCTGCCTCCTGCACCCCCCAACCACGCAGGTGCCCGCGCTCGAGAGAGCCACCAGCTGCAAGATTTCCTCCACCCTTCCATTGAGCCAAGATCCCCTGACGGCGTGAGATCACCATCACGCTATTCCCGTGGCGTGGTGGAATTCACAGACCGAAGAGGTGACGAGCTATACCCGCGTCTGAACTCCCCTCCCCGTGGCCCACTGGTACGAGAGGAGCGCTATGTCCATCAAGCCCCCCCCATTCACCAAAGTCATCCCATCCATGCGAGACCTTTGCGTGATGGCCAGGACGTTGTTCCGCCGCCTGAATCATTATATCGCAATGTGCCACAGGATTCCCATCGGCCACTTGTGTATCAGCAGCCCGTGCGAGACCATGGCCCTTCCCGACCTCAGATTTACGCTGACAGAACCATCCACCGAGAAAACAACCTGAGACGACGTCAAGGCAGTGTTCCAGGAGAGAGAGCCAATCCCATTATGATTGAGGATCACAATGTTCACCAAGGTACAGTCGTTCTTGGCACAGGCGAAAGCGTCCGGGACAGATTTGGCCCCAATGCTGAGATTCTCGCTGTCCATCGCCCTGGACGTGATCGTGGCCATCGTGGCCCGGATTCACAACGTTTCAATTCAATGGATGAAGGCTTCATTCGCTTGCGGGAGAACAATATTGATCAGCGGAACGGATTGGTAGAGGAGGGCTTCCTCCGGCTTAGAGAGCGCCCTGTCGTCGATCCCAGACATTCTGCATGTGGCATTGATGGACGTTCTCGTCTCGATGACCACCGGGCTACACACCAGCCACAGCCTTACCGACCAGCTGAACCTTCAGGGCAAGCTATCTACGTTAGGCGCGTGGAGAGACCGCCGCGAGCTGATGTATCCTATCCGGCGCACAGCTATGAACGTGTGGAAGCGGTCAGAAATGACAGCCTTGCTCAGCGCGGAGTCCCGTCGCCCACGTACGGCGGAGCGTAAGTCAAGTACCAAGAGCACTCGAAATCTAGCAACTAACCCAGTTCACGCATAGGCAATATGAGCATCAGCAACATCATCCGATGCAGGGAGCGTACGGTGTTCCCGTCCATCGACACGCCATGCCGGCCCAGCAGCTTGATGGTCCGTTCAGGTCCGACAGATATCGGCCATCACCACCTCGCGCACCGCCGCGCCAGTGGCCGCGCGCCAATGACGACGTGATCGTGCTTGAGTAGGTGATGGCTGTGCGGAGTAGATTTCCAACACTTACCATAAGTGGAATGGTTATGCAAGCATGTGTGAAAAGGAACGGGGACGGCAGCATGTATATGGAGTACAGGGATTACAAGCATCTGTCCACGAAGGTTTTGGGTTTTGAGGATCGTCGTGGACGGACGGGCAAGGTATAAGTCTTTTTATGTTATGGGACGGAAGGGGTTAGTTGGTCATTCAATGACAGCTTGGGGAGGATGCATGGAAGGAGTTGTTAGAAATGATACCCATGGTCGATGAGCTAAAACTGCTCTCGTCTGCGTCTTGGTGAAGGACTACGGATGGGACGACCCCGTTCGAATGAGAACATGTTAAAGAACCACATTGCCTTCATCACACAGTGAGCACCGGTACATAAGTTTATGATTTCGCTGGTCTAATCTGACTACGAAGCATTACCCTGCACTACGAATGCCACGCACATAACAGCTCGGTCCATAATTGCAGTCGGTCACAACGCTTCGCTGTCCTGCGCGTACACAGGCTTGGTGTGGTAGAAGTTTTGCCATGATGTTGAGGATATCCATGGGGTCTGCGGCAGACAACGACCAGCCGATCACGCCATCATAGAGAATGATGTCGGTACGAAGAACAAATCATCACAACTTCCTCTTCCAGGCTCTATGAAAATCTTTGAAATACTGTCAAAGGGGGTGGTGACACTTGTTGTTGCTTGCCTCTTGAACCGATTTGACTAGGTACCCTGAGCATCCAGTCTGGCAAACCACTCCATTAACCGCTCCTGTACTTGCGAAAGGAAGGGTGAGCTTAGGAATGCAACGCCCAGTCAGCTCTTCCTCCAGACCGTCTACGATAGCACAAACCAAAAAGAGTTCACCCCCCCCCCCCCCCCGGTGCTGAACTGGGGGCCTACATCTCTTGGTGCTCATGCTGGGATTCGAACTCGGGTGCTCGCTAAGCCTGTCGTCTAGTAGGCTGGTTGGCGTATCATTGATTGTTGACCATGAACCATTCCACCACCCAGCCAGTTTGATCTGACCCGTCGACCTAGACGGGCGCCTGCTGGCTGGTGACTGGGATGGAGTTGAGGGGGTATATATAAGATGCTCCGGGAAGGTAGGAGCCTTGGGGGATAGAGAGGGGGTTATGTGAATATTTAGTTCGGAATACGGAGGCGATTAGCTATGGAATTTCTAAGGGATATTTACCGAGCCTCCGTTCCTGGATTGAATAGATGTATTATATTCCCTGATGCATGAAGTATATAATAGCTCTCCTATTAGTCTTAGAACTGATGTCAACACCATCATCTGTTCCATACCACGCAGGGTGCAAGTACGGTGACTGGAATCCCGAATCTAGGTGCCATAGAGAACACTTAGAAATGCGCTCACGGAGGTGGTGTTATGTCATGGATATCCTGTTACATAGATACTCTCCGTGGTCAAGGTCCCCTCTTCTCGCTCTCTCGCGCCTTGCTGGTATTCTCTCGACAATACGCCCTATGAGATAGACGCCGCTACCGGTCGGCGGGTAACAAAATGAGCCTTGCTTGTCATGATCCCAATGCGGTCTCTAGGCATTGCCACGTTCCCCATACCCCTGGAGACGTACGCGTGTGTCTTCTCGCAAGTCAGAAGAGCACAATGCGGGAGAAGCGAAATAAATGTAGGTACCGCATGGCGACATTTCTTTACGGCAGTGAAACCGGCATTCAGCTAGCGTATCTTGAGCAAGCCATCATCATTCTGTGAAGTCAAGATTGAGGTAATAACGATGTGATCATCAGCTCATATGTATTGAACCCCCCTGAGAGTTGATTCTAGCAGCCAAGTAACGGCACATTCCGAACTAATGCAACGGTGTAGTTGATGAATCCAACCAAAAAAAAAAAGCAAACATGTCGAACCTTTCCCGCCGCCCCTAGTCTAGTGTCATATTGCCGCGCGCGCAGAGATGGAAGTAAGCAAGGCAACTATAGATAAACGTGAAAAGAAAAGACATGCTTCCAAACCTCAACTCCGCGAAAATGCAACCAGAAAAAAAGTTCCCGCGCATGCTTGAAGCCCCCTGTATCATCAAGAACGTAAAGGTAAGAAAGATGTTGCTAAGAATAAATGACGGTGCCAAACAGACACCCCATCATGAAGCCAACATGGCCTGCCTCGTCCGGATCGGCTGCTGCGCCTCGGGCTCTTCCTCTTCCTCTTCGCCCTGCGGAGTCGGCAGCTTCGTGTCGGGCACCTTGGGGAGCGTGGGCGGGTTGCGCATGGCGTCTTCGGCGGCGACGCTGGCCTCGAGGGCGGCGAGCTCGTCTTCGACTTCTTCTTCGTCTTGGACTGATATACGGCCGCCGAGCATCTCGCTGACTTCCTGTAGAGGAGGTGAAAGACGCATGTTAGCCAAATGTTCCAAAACCCACATGAACCTAGCACCGTGGTGGTAGGATTCCATACCCTTTGGTAAGCGATAGCATCAGCCGTCTCGCCCATTAGCTTCTCCACGTGCTCGATGCCGCCCATCTCGGAGTGGATCTCCTTGAGCACCTTGGTACCCTGCTGCAGACCGAACACGACGTCTTTCTGGATCATGGCGAACTCGACCGAAGACGTGAGCTTCTCGAGCTGCTCGAGCTGGGCATCCGTCTTTTGCAGCAGGGACTCTTGGTATTTCTTGCGGCGGAGGGCGAGTAAGGCGCGCGGCTTGTCGCCCTTTGCGAGCATCTGCTTCGCGATGGCCGTCTCTTTATCTGTTAGGACTGTGATGCGGCGTTGGTACTGGTGGAGCTTGTCGCGTTGGAGCTTCATGTCTAGAATTGCCCTAGAAGAGGGGGGGGGGGGTTCGAGGTTAGCGGGTGGGAGTTTGGTGAGGATGGATGTGTGACGGCGCATCAGCATTGCGCATCATGGGGTGTCGCATGCGCGCGCGCGCGATATTCGGGAGGGTCAAGAGCTTGGGGACGTACTTGTCCTGGGCGGTGACTTTACTTGTATTGCCGCCCATTTTGAAGAAGAGGACGATGCGATGTGACTATGCGATTGGGCAACGGTATGTTTGTCTCGTAAGTTGGGAGGATGTCGGAAGGGGAGCCGACTTCGTTGAGAAGAGGGTGCGTATCTATGGCAAAGGAGAAAGGCGAACAAGGTACCCGTGAGGTATTGAGTGCACGAGGGTCCGGAGCTAGTTCGGTCGGTCAGTCAGACACGCGATACCGGTGATCGGTGACGGAGGTAGGAATGTAGGGTAGGCTTGGTCTCGTGCCTGAACCGGCTCGGTTTCGAGGCGCAACGCTGCGACGGAGGATGGACTGGGGGCACCGCTGTGAGTGCTCCGAGGGTGGGCGGGTTGAAAAGGTGGGCAGTTCGTCATTGCTCTTTCCCCCATGTATCAGGTGGGGGCGATTGCGGACCCTGATAAGATAAGACCGTTTGAGGTTCCTGAAAGTTACCTTACCTTAGGTTAAGGTAGTTACGACGAGCACAGCTAACGTGTCTTAGGTAATGCAAGTTACCGGGCCAACGTGTTTGCGACTTCATGCCTTCAATACTATTGCCTACCTTACCTTAGTTGAGATATCGCCAGCTACATCTTTGTCGGGTGGTGGTTGGCGATGTTCTACGGATATAGTCTGGAGTAACGACGTCTCAAGACTTTCCCCCCACTTCAGCATCATCAGCTGGAGTAACCCTGATCCCAAACGCAATGACAGGCGTGATATTATCTTACTCAAAATTATGTAGACAAGTACATCTACCATCCCGTAGTAGCAAGTGAGACTCATCAGTCTCATCTACAATAATGTGTCTATGATGGAAGATATACTTGGGGACATCACGTATCAAAAATTGTGATACGTCAGATTGACAAAAGAGCTCACCCATTCTCCGCCATAGGATAAGCTACATCTCTGGTGTACATGCTGGGATGAATCTCAGCTTCGGTCTTGGTAGTCAAGCCGACTCCTTTGGCGTGTCCATGTGAGGTAATCATTGCAGTCGGATTGGCGTGCGCTTTTTCTCAGTTTAGTGCGCGGAGGGGGGAAATAGAATGGTCTTCCTTGGCGACGTTGCCCTTGTCCAAGGGGAGCCCGCATAGGACCTGTGCCAAGAGCGCCTCGCTCACGACACTGGTGATGACTTGCCATTGTAGAGCTGGAAATTAAATAAGACATGATCGAGGTTGTGCGTGGTGCGTGAAGAAGGTGAAGCTGGGTTGAGACGGGATGGGAGATGGAAGAGCGATAGCAACAATACGAGCAGTTGCAAGACATACGGTCTCGCAGGGTTTCACGAAACAATTAACAAGGCATACAATCCCACTTCCAACGCTTATTCTTCCTGCATTCGCTCTAACATGATACTAGGTGCAGTGCAGATAGATATGTACACAGCCAACAGCATAAGTCGGTCTAATCCTTCACAGATTAGGATTCCAAAAGTCCACCACCATATCCTCCAACAACTCGGGCCCCAGGGCCGCCACCAGCTCCGCAATACCAGCCTTGAGGCATCCGCTCACCCCGACATCCTGACGCTCCCACGCGACTAGATCGCCCGTCTCAAATAGAAGTCCAGAGCCGTCTATCCGCAGCTTGATATGGTCCATCTCTTCGAGTGAGCGGATCTCGTCAAGAGACATGATACCCGGCATACCAGTGTTGAATAAGAACGTGTCGTCATCGTCGTCATCCGCCTTGTCCCTGGGATCTTTTGTAGACTCTTCTTGGCCGGCCGCAGGCTGATCTGAATCATTCTTGGCTCCTTCGGCAGCTTGTCCATCAGCTTTCTCCTTCGATAAGCTTAAGTACGGCTTATTGTCTAAAAGGTTCGTAACTCTCTTGTCCATGAGATCCCATGCCAGCGTCTCGGGGTCCAGGATGTACTGGGGCGTGTAGTCCATCTTGTATCGCATCTTGGGACAACTGTGGATATAGAACCCGGGATACCAGTAACGATAGCCATCTTCCTGTGCCAGAGCAATCTCACGAATCGCGCCCAATTTTCCTGGTGCAAACTTGTGGATGGACTCATGGTAGAGGAAGTATACGGCGGAAACGCAGTGAGGGAGCAGGTCTAGCACACCGATGGCTACCAGTTTACCATCCAAACGATAGCACTGATGGAACGAACCCAGCTTTTGCTCTTTGCCGTCGGCAGCCGTGATTGTCTTGCGCTGAACCGGAGACTCGCATAGGAAGCGTTGAAAGCCGCGGCGAGTGATGTCGGCCGGCTCCTCCCCATGAACGACTCGCTGGTAGTTCTCATACACTTGGTACTTTTCCTCGGTGAAGACGTCATCTTCCAGGGTAACGGTGAAGACGTGGGCGGGCTCTGGAGGCAACTGCAAGAAGTCATATTCCGCCTCGTGTACCCTCTCGATCAAGCCGAACTCAGAGTCCCGTTTCTTTGCCTGCTCGCGTGACCGAGGGTGGAGACGAGCTGCCTCCTTGATGTAGGCATCGCCCGTCAGGTACTTGTTGAACCGGTTGACGGTTTGTCGTTGATCTCGGGTGGGCTTGAACTGGGTGGAGTCTAAGCGGAGGGTGTAGTGAACGCAGCACGCGTGGAGCTGGTCCGGTCGGTAGAGAGTCGTCCCGGAGCGTCTCCAGTAGTGATCCAGCAGGGTCTGGTAGTATTCAGGAGTAAGAGATGTGGACTTGGCATAGTAAGAGAAGCCTGTCGAGTAGAGGCTCAAGTTAGTGACGGATCAGATCGTAGACTCCCACAGTGGCCGAACGCAAGTCACTATTTCGCAAGCCCTTGTGCGGCTTACACGAGACGACATGGAGAAACAAGGAAGGGCATTCACGTTTTGACTGACTCTTGCCTTGGCGGCCACAATAACCACAGCGCGATGAATTAGAATATCCTAAGCTTGTATTAGCCAACCATATGGTGTGAAGTCTTGTTCGAGTATCAGCTAGCTAAGCGCAATTTCCAATCTTCGTAGCCCTGGAGGCGTTTCCGAGATTTGAGTATCAAACAATGGAAACATCTCTCGTAGGGCCTCGAAGGCTGAGTGAGAGTAGAGAAAAGGGGGGCAGGGAACGAAAAGAAAAAGCCAATCGCGTGCCTTCGGGTTCAATGTACGTATCATGAGGACACATCCCGAGTTTTGGAGGCAAGTGGGCTGGCAAGCGTGGGATTACGCATCCATGGCGTGCCGACAGACCCCCAACTTGATCCGACTTTGAAGGATTGAAGTCAGAGGTTTGTGTGACTGCACTGACTGGGAATAGGATGCAGTGACATCGATCGGCGCAGATGCGCGAGGAAAAAGGCAACTAAGCCAGTTACAGAGCGACCAAGGGAGCTACCCCATAAAATGCCACGAGCCAACGGCGGCTGAGAGAAGTTGCACGGGGGCAGATGGTTGGAGGAGAGAATAGGACGAAGGACTCACCGATTGGAGTTATATAGGACAAGGCATCGCCAGGGGTCTGCATGCTTGTGTCGTCCATGACTGTCTGGTCTGCTGCGACTTTGCTCGCTCTACTAACGCGCCAGGGAAGCAGCCAGCTCGACTAGTGCTAGGCAAGTACGAAACGTTGGCTGATATTCGAAGTGATGGCTTCCGAGGAGGGCACGCGGGTTGACGTCTAAACGCCCGACGGAGAGGAGGGGTACGCTATGTATCCTGTGACTGTGACAAGGTGAGAGTCGAGGGTTGAGCCGCTGTCTTTCTATCCCCTCTTTGACGGATGGCGCTGTTCGGCTAGGGATTCGACTTGATGCAGTGAAGCCCAGTCGGGAAGTGTACTTGCTGGTGGAACTCTCACACCCCTTGCGGCATTGAAGTGGGAAGCGTGGGGTCGCGAAGCTTGAGATGGAGTGAGGGGTTAGTCGCCAGACACGACCTAAGGGCCTTTTTCTTTCCTTAGTTGCAGTGCTGTGAATTGCCAGCTGGTTGGCCGTGACGTCTGTTGTCTAGCGCTTGGCGCAGTGCGGTCTGACAACCTCGAAGACAGAGGAATATGCGTGAATACGATGCGAGTGAGGCTCTCCCCTTGGAATTGTGAGGAACCTGCTTGTGACATGAATCGGTATGTATTTGTAGTCTGCAGTGGCCAGTCAATATCCATTATGTGACCTCAAATAGCCCCCCAAAAGAGGTATGACGACGTTGCGTTTGTCTGCCTGCTCGCGCGCTTGCCTCACCTTTACCGCCCCATTAATTGTGCCTGCTGGTCCCAGTCTGTTTGTATCTTGTCTGCCAACGTAGACACTCTGCTCTTTGACTCGAGCCAGCTCGTCGACGCCCGTGTAAGTTGAGTTGTAGGCGTTGACCCGGAAAGCGCCGGTTCGGTTTAGCTATACGCCGCTCTCTGTTTGCTGTCTGTATCTGCTGGTTAGTTGCCCGACGACAATGGAGGCACGGGTATGCAGGAGCTCAGAGTCTGGAGCATGGGTAATGCAAACAGGCAGCGTTACCCTACCTCACGGCAGATGACTACACCATTAGGTCTGCAATCTCGTTAGCCCGAAGGATTGTCGCATACGACATGCCAGGATGAGGCAGCGGCGGCTCTGTCGGATCGGAGAATGACGCGAGAAAGGCACCTGGATAAGAAGTTGATATGCGATAGCTTGAGTAGACGGTGCGGCTTGGGAGTTTCAAGCTGAAAATGCTACTGATGGTAGCAGTCGAGTGAGCGTACTAGCTGTAGCATCAGGAGGCAAGACCAACCGTCATGGGCCCTAAGTTAAGTAGGTAGCAATGAGGCATCGAGATACGATCGGTGGTGAATGCAAGTGAGCTTTAGGGGTGTTGTATTTCGTCGCATTGCTTGGGGTTGTATCCGTACCTCCGTCCTAGAACTCGATGGAAGAGCGGGAGCTGCGTTCCAGTGCACGAACCCACCAGGTTGAACAACCTATCGGCCGAGGATTCCAGGCCTGAAGGTAGGTAGGTTCGGATGCGTAGCCCTTCTTCGAGGACCTTAAGGGCAACGGATCGTGATGGTCAGCATCGGACTAACTCATCAAGAAGGTCCTTCCTTGGCTGTTCAACTCGCACACGGTGGCCCTGGGCGAAAGTTGCAACCCCACGTCAAAGTGCTATCCTGGACAAGAAAGAGTATTTTGGTTGGTGAGTTATCCCTAACATGAGTGGCCAGCATGCTTCCAGTTCCTATGCAGTGTGGGATGCATCCCGTCAAACGTCTGAGATACAACCAGTTGCGATGGGTGTGAGTGTGGACGCACCCCTCCTTTGAGCTCGTGGTTGAGCTACTTCGCTAGAGAGCCACAGATGAATGATTTTGGTTTCATTTCAGACGGACATCGGGGGACAGTAACCACGCAGTTTGCACATTTTATCGGAGGATCCTAGATTTCCAGTCCCAATATCCTGTGGTCATTGTCATGTGTCCACACCTCACAATTTACACTGGAATTCTCAATGGGCTGTAGACGTTTTCTTGAGCGTGGACATTGTGGAAGACACTGGCAAGGCACACCAGGGCTTTCAAAAGCCAATCAGAACTCGCCGCAATGAGTTCACTCTCGACGCAAATTGACACCGAGAATGTAAGACAACACCTGGGCTCCAATTGAGCTGCCATAGAAGGCTTCGATTCTAGGTGTGATGGTGTTGGTGATGGAAGGCTTTGGCAACAGCCAAGTAGCTATTTGATCTGGGTGTGTGAGCTCATCACTCTTCGCTGAAGGCCACCTCGCAGGCTCGGTTTCATTCCTGCCGACACCTAACGACAATGCCAGGCTACTGAGAATCCAAAGTGAGCATGCCAACGTCACCAGCATGGAGCTGCCATCCTGCAGCCCAGCAGCTTGCGGATGAGTCGGTCCCCGTTGAAGATTTGGCAATCACTTCCAGGTTGTGCCCCCGAGAGAATTCTACGCAATCCTCAGTCGGGGCCCCCTTGTTCAGCCCAGAAACAAGTCAAGCGGCCTCTACCCGCCAGTTGTTCGCACTTCAAAGGAGGCCCTTGAGTTGGCCAGGGCCGTTGTACGGTTTATTGCGTCCCTCTGTTGTCTGGGGAGACTTTGTTCAGCAAAGAATCCCACTGGTCTTGTCGAGTCAGAGGAACCTATGCTTACATATAGCGGACGCAAAGCACATGGCGAATCGAATAGGTCTTCCATTGCAAGTTCCTAGGCAGCGTCTCCTGATTCCTGGACCACGAGGACACGGGCGGCTGCTGGCCTTAGTGACGCTCTTGCACTTGCTTGTTTTAGTCGGAGCGACACGGCGTGGCTTGCATTGGACACCTGTGCCAGCGAGATGCTTGTTCGTCGCATCACTTGGCCCGGGGGCCAAGACAACGACAGATTGCAATGGAGAACTTGTGGTGCTGTACAGTGTACTTCTGGGTGATGCCAATGGTTCCCGGCTCTGCCTGGCTGAGCCGAGTCTAAGAGATGGAACGGAGAAGAACCGTTGTGTTCGTGCCAAGCGACATTAGAGACGGTCTCAACATTGGTAGCATGGCCGATTACTAGTTGATTAGTTGATTCCGAAGGCTAGGTAACCCTCAGGTGCTCTTTGCAAGTCGCAACCCTTAGAAATGCCGAGCAAACTTTCAAAGAAAGACTTTCCAAGTGCACACACGAGCCGTTCAGATAAGGCGAGGTATCAGTTAGCAGTCTTCAGACCTGATGACAGAGGTGGACTTTTTAGAGGCTGATGCTGACAACTTGAACCACAGGCGCAGATGTACTCTGTCCATTGGTAAGAAACTGAAGAGGTAGTGGCGACAAACGGTGTACTGTGTAGGAAGCACAGCAGTGCAACGTCGATACGGTGGGCAAGCCGCAAATATGAGAATGAGAGGGAACGTCCAGGTCGCTGGAGCTGGATTTGATGGGGCCAGTCTCTCAAGCCCCATCACCTCCTCCGCTGGCTGCAGCACCCCACTCCTCTAACGCATTTTTGGGAACATGGCCTGCCGCAAGTGCAGTGGATGCCGAGCCTGCAGGGCATGCGGCACATTTGGCATCCAATGCTTGTGCTCGAGGGTTCGAGTGCGCCGGCGGCGATGTCGACGAATAGTGGGCATGGTATGTAGATATGTACTTCGTTCTGCGTACCCCGTAGGCCTGAGAAGTCTAAAGATGAGGAGGAAATGCTCGTGGGGATACTGGATAGCCAGGCCAGGCGTGACGAGTTTCGGACTGGCTGAAAGCGGCCGATGGAAAGGAAGCGCTGGAACACTGGGCCTGGACCTCTGGGCGTGGATGGCGAGACGGGGTGACTGGTAAACGGGGGACCTGGATCCATCCCATCAACTTGCTCAAGGAAGATTAGCGGCATTGTCGTTGAATTCTGGACCGCAAGTCATGTACCTACGTACCCAGCCAGTCAGCCAGCCAGCAGACATCTGCTTTTCCCACTGCACCTGGGAGTAAGGTACCTTTCAAGTTGCTCGAGTGATCCCGAAATGTGGTATGTTGTCGGGACAATGTGCGTCAAGGTTGTTTCTAGAATTTTGAGGATTGTCAAAGGGAAAGGGACCTAACTTACTAAGATAGAGAGAGAAACAGACAGAAGAGGAAACACAGAGAGAAAGGTATCGGACGCTGTACTTCGTACAGATACCTTACCAGCCCGCGCTTTCCTGTTCGTTCCCGTCCCTTCCCAAAATGCCAGGTTGAGCTTCCCTGCCTCAGCCTGCGGACCTGCCCTGACTGAATCCCAGAAACCCAGGGAAGAGAGACCGACCAACGGGGAGCTTTCCCCATGCATGTCACTTCTCACCCCCATCTCCTGCCTGTCCTTGCCACACCCTGTTGATTTTTTTATTTTTATTTTTTAATTATTTACCTTTATTTCTCTGTCTTTTGGTCGGCTCTTTTACGCTCAACTCACGCCTCTGCTCCGGAACACCTACTGCTGCCCACCTTGGCTGCTCTGCTCGTCCTTTCCATACGCCGCAGCCACACCACACTTTCTTTCCCTTCTCTCTCACACACACACCAACCTACCTTACCTTTCCGTCCCCAGCCTGGCATCATACCCTGACCTCCCATCTACCTTCACTTTTTTTTTTCCCTCTCTGACCGGCGTAGCCTGCTAGCTAGCTAGACCACCTCAGTAGTCTCCCCCCCCCTGCCCTGTACCGCGGGCTGTTGGAGGCACAAGCTCTGCCTTCAAAGGGTTAAGTATATAAATCAACTTTAATTTCCCCTGGAGCCCGTTCCCGCCCAATTTTGCTCTTATGGCACGAGACATGCCACTCTCTGGCCTGCACCAGAGCTCCCAGCTACTATTACTACCGCCGCCTGAGCAACCTACGCCCATCCTGGCCTTGACTTCTTTCGCTTTCCACGTTGAATACCTTTGCTGCCCGGCCAGCTCCTGAGCCAAAAAATACAATACCCATCTTTTACCCTCTCACTAGGGTCTTTCGTCACTCGGTGGTGCGTGCCTCAGTCATATCTGACGCCGCGTCCTTCCGCCTCATCCTCCTTTCCGTCTCCTCTCTGGTCTACAACAAGCAACCTTTGTCACTCAGAACCGGCCAGACGACGAGTTTTCTTGCTCTTCTGTCCTATCTCCATCGCCCGGCCGACACTTGTCTGCCTTACCCCGACTTCGCTCTCTGTAAGCCATTGAGTGACTCGGTACGGTCAAGGTTTGCCCTTTGGCCGGAAACGTGCGATTGCTGGCCCGACACAGGCTGGTCCCACTCGTTTCTCCATCGTGGTGGTGAATCCATCCGAGCGTTCCCTTTGCTGGTCTTTCTTTCACTCCCTCGCTCTCTGCTGCTGCCGCTGCCGCTGCCGCCGCACCTACGATCACACCGTCTTGGGGTCTGCCCTGGTCAGATCTCGCAGAGAAATCTGGTAGCTGCCACTGGTCTTCAAATCCGAGCCTCGTTCGAAGCTACAACACGCACCAACAACCTGCGATTCACTCAGGATTCTCTCGCTGTCGTGTGATTCGGCATCGCACCCTTCCCCAATACCAACAGCTCATACCACTTTAAAAAAGCGCGATCATGTCGTTGAAAAACCTTTGAACCCGCATCGAACCCCGACACCCACCGCCGCCCGGACAGATTTGGGCTTGCAAATCATCTTGCGAGGGAAAAAAGTTGCCGGACCTACCGCCACCGCACGTCAGAGCAGCCCCCCACCATAACCGACCCTAAATACATTCCACAACAAACCCCGCGACAGACGAGCTTTCCGAGATGGCTTCCTCTCACAAGGAGCGGACGATGGAGTCACGCACGGGAAGAAGCAAGCAGCGTAAGTGCGCAAACGGGGCAGAGGCAATACCCCTCCCATTCTGAGCCTCTCTCCCCGACCCTGGTGCGCCTGCTCGCTGCGCGGGACCCACTAACAACTTGGTCATCGCAGGTTACAACTCCAAAGGCGAGCGCTTGGTTGCTGGTGTTGTCCCCCTAACCAAGGACAAGCGCTACGTCCTTCTCATCCAGTCCACCCGCCGGAAGGGCTGGGTACTGCCCAAGGGCGGCTGGGAGACAGACGAGGAGTGCACCGAAGCGGCGGCGCGTGAAGCCTGGGAAGAAGCAGGCATCACTATCGAGATCGACTATGATTTGGGAGACATCGTCGAGACGAGAGCACCGAAGCACTCTAGCAAAGACTCGGCCAAGGCCCTGTATAGGTTCTACGAGGCTACCGTCACAGCGCAAGAGGAAGCTTGGCCCGAAAGCCACAAGAGGGAACGCCAGTGGATGACATATGCCCAGGCCAAAGATGCGTTGGCAGCTCGACCTGAGCTCCTCGAGGCATTGACAAGGTGCACTATGAAGAAGTCATGATACGCACCCGGCGCATCGACGCCCGAGGTTCCTTGGCTTTTGCTTGCTACTGGCTCCAAGCGCAAACAGACATCTCCACGGTGCACTACACTGCCAAGGTCACCGCTGTCGTTAAACAAAGATGCGTCCCTGCGGTGATATTTGGACCACGAAGAACCTGCGAGTGCCAAAGGCTCCTGGACTCCCGATAGAGGAGATGATGGCCCTGAAGACCACACGTAGTGATTCGTTGGCTCCATTCGGTTTACAGACGAAACAACTTTCGTACTAACCCGCCGAGGAAAAGAAAAACAAGAAAAGAAAAATAATTGCATTATGACATGGGCGTTGATGGTTTGCTTGCTATAGATGACGAAAATCAAAAGGGGCGGCCCAGGACTGGCATGGGAAGCATCAAAGAGCAGAATTGCAATTGAGATATGGCGAAGCGGGAGGATTTTCATGGCAGTCATGATTACTTATGACTAAAGCCAGTGCTCTTTGGAACTGTTGGGGACACTTCGCGAGACAAAATGGTTCTTTGATTATAGATAGACCAACGCAATAGTCCGCAGAGAGCAGTATCGTGAGAAAGACACAACACGAAGCTAGAAGTAAGAAAGCTGCAGCCCTTTGAGGGTTCGTGTGACCAGACCTTTTCCAAGACCTGATCCAAACACCTAAACACCCAAGGTACCGTCAGGAACTGCGACTGCCCCGCATGCATCTGAGATCATCAGAAATTTTGACAGCAGGGATTGACTCATGCCCCGCCTTTCACGTGCCTTAGTCGCTGACCTTCCACCAGCAAACGATCCGTGCTTGCGGTCTCTGCCGGGGCGGTTCAGCTCCACGCGGCTCCTGCTTTGATAGGTATTCCTTATTAAGGTTGTGCCTCTTCGGATGACGCAAAAACAGGCCTTCCGATGCCACAATCTAGCTAAGGTCAGGCATTACCTTTTAGAACACCGCCACACCCACCAAGCCGTACCAGGGATGGACCCCACGATGATGATGGCTTGATCGATCACACCCAGCGTTCCTGAACAAAAAGAAGCGACCGAAGCACAATTGCCCGTACCGAGAAGATTGAGGTCAACTACAAACGAGCGTGCGAAACCCCTCTTGATGATGTCCTTGGGCGGCACATTATAATCTACCTATTCGCTTTGCTGCATCGCATTCGCCTCGCACCCTCTTTTTGCGCCCAAATCGATGGACTGGGACAGGCCCGAATGCAATAACTACCACATACCAATGACAACAAGATAACAATGGAAAACCTCAACATCTCCGATGCCCCTCCCCAGGGGCCCCAGCCCGTCCTCGGCGGCCGCGCGCCGCCTCCCCAACAGACCCCTCAGCTCCCGCCTCAGATGTTCACCACTGCGGCGCAGCTGCTGGACATGACCGACAGTATGGGAAATACCACGGCAGCCTCGGCCGCATGAGTGCTGCGGTACTCTTCGCGACACCAAACGCTAACCTTCCGTCAGAGAAGCTCATGGTTGCACTGCGCGACGGGCGCAAACTGATCGGCGTCCTTCGTAGCTGGGACCAATTCGGTATGCCAACGGCAAACCCCCAAACACCTCCTAAAGCTGTACATTCAAAAAGGCTGACGTTGGAGCTCTTCTCCTCCCCTTTGCTCAGCCAATCTCGTTCTTCAAGACACCGTCGAGCGCGTCTACGCCCACCCGGACCCGGAAGCCAACCCGCCCCGCGAAGGTGGCCTCTTTGCGGACATCAAGCGCGGCATCTTCCTTGTCCGCGGCGAGAACGTGCTCCTCCTGGGCGAGATCGACCTCGACAAGGACGACGACCCACCCGTGGGCTACGAGCCGGGCGACCTTAAGCTTGTTCAAGGCCTGGCAAACGAGAGAAAGGAGAAGGAGAAGGCGCGTGACAAGGGGCGGATCAAGAAGCTCAGCACGCTGGGCTTCGAAGGCGAGAACATGGGCGAGGTCTTGCTCTGATTCTCTCTAGTTCATGTTCCTAAACACCCTCCCTCCCCCCTTTATGATGAAATTTCTGCGCGGGAAAACCTGACCACCAGGACAACAACTCAGCTTATGGTTTCATTTCACTCTCCAGATGACTCACGAATGCACGCCGAATGAGAATGGGGTCTGGGTCGGGTTCGAGCTGGGAAAGGAAGTCATACCCCGAGGCCCTGACGTGGTCTACGTGGTTGCCGGGTGATACAACACACCGGCAGTGCACTTCGTCCTTCCGACGCCGCAGTGGAAGGCTGGTAGGATGCTTGAGCAGAATATTGTGAAATGCTCGTCATCCAGGGTCCGGTCACTACGACCGACGCCAGCAGAATAAAGTTTAAAGCGTTTTACAAATTACCTGGCAAATGCTTGAAGTTGTGCGTCGTGTTCTACTCATTTGCTCTCTCTAGCAACTAACCATTCCGCGCTCATTCGAATGAATGTTCATTTTACAAAGTCGATAGGCAAGTCTATATCTTCATACATTATCCCCTCGACTCACAGTTATTTGTTCTTATTTACAACCCAGGAACGAAGCCCTCAACTACAACATCCCACTCGCTAGAGAAGTGAGACCCCTCCTCGCCATCCCACCCCCCAGCCATCATTGCTACGGCCAGCAGCAAGCTGCTCGAGCTCGGGAAGTACGGCGTCGGCACCCTCGTCCCGCCGACGGGGTACCCCGCGTCGTCGAACTGGAACGTCGGGTGGAGGAGATAGTCGACGGCGCGGTTCGCGTCGCCCAGGCGGAGGCTATTCATCGCAAGCATGGGGAAATCCCAGCCAAATGACTCGTCGAGATCCCACAGCGCCCAGATACGGGCGGCGGTCTCCTCGAGCACCGTGCGGTTCAACGGCGGGCCCGAGGCCGGCGGCGGGAGGAGGCCAAAGATACCGGCCATGGCCGGGTGGTCTTGCACCGTTGTCGTGTTGGCGGTCCACATGTCGGGGATGCCTTGGTAGACGGGGTACGTGCCGTCGATGACGGGTAAGGGGGCGAGGTTGTCTCTGACGGTGATCCAGGCTTCTGGGACGGAGCTGTTTTGGCGGGATTTCCAAGATATGGCGACGTCGAAGCCGAAGCGCCAGTATGCGAGCTCAAAGGTCGGGTTGACGGTGGCATTGGGGTTCGTGTTCTCCGAGACGGGGTACATGGGCGGGCCTAGGTCGTAGATGCCCGTCGTCTCGTTGAGGAAGGCGTACGAGGCCATGAAGTCCGCCGTCGCGGTGAGGACGTCGTCCCAGTCGGCGAGGGTCTGCGGGGTGGGCGCGTGGCGGTAGGCGAGCTCGGCAAAGTACATTGGGTGTGGCTGCTGCCAGATGAGGAGGGTGTTAATCTCACCGGGGGCGTCGATGGCGGAAGGGTCCGTCATCTTGCCCCAGCGGGCGCCGGCGTAGCCTTGGGTCCTGGCGCGGGCGAGGGAGGAGGGGAGGAGGTGGGTGTAGGTTCGAGGGAGGGAGCGGGCGAGGAGGGCGTGGTTGTTCCAGCGGGCGAATTGGAGGGTGTGCCAGAGGATCATTTCCATCTTTGAGACTGTGTGAGCTGGGCGTGGTCATATATCAGGGAGTTTGAAGGATGTGACTTACATGGAACTTGCCAAACCAACCATTATTCACGAGACCGGATTCTATGTCCCACGTCAGCACTCTTCTCGGGCGAAAGAAAGTTGATAGGGGGTTTGAATTGTTCACTTACCTTGTGGAGGGTAGTCTGATGCCGAGTTCACAGCCACCAGATACTGAGACTGGATTATCCTGCGCTGAAGCTCGGTTGCGTTGGCATCTGGAGTCCCCGTCAGGTCTACAAAGGCTCCATTGTTCCAATACGACGGCCACCATTCCCGCGAAGCCGCCACGACGCCGTCAAACTCGGCGACGGATGCGGGTGCAGACGGCGCAAAGTTGGCCGTGAATCGCAGCGTATCCGTCCCACTGGGTGAAAGCACGTATCGATGGCTCCCGTCGGTCGGTGTCTTGATAGCACCACTACCGCCGGTGGCAACATCCCACTCGAGTGACAGGTCGTACTGCGTCGTGGTCAGGTCATGATGGATCGTGGCCTTGTTGGTGTCTCCTCCGTTAGGGGTCGACAGGGACGTCTTGTGCAGGTCCGTCTGATTGAAGACACCTACGAACGGGGCGCTGAACTTGTCATTTGTCGGGTAGGGAAAATCAAAGAAGACGGATAAAGCGCCGGAAGAGAGGAGAGCGGATTCTACCGACACGGCGACGCTGTCCGAGGATGGGTCAGCCCACGTCTCGACTTTGACGGTGTGGTTCTTATATGTGAAGCTGGAACGGATGACGCCCGTCCACATGTCGAGGGTCTGTTCCTTGTTGCCAAGCATGTCCTCCGTGACTGTCGTATTGCCGTCGTCGGAAAAGGAGAAGCCGATGGTGCCCAGATTTATGCGGTGCGGGTTCTCGCGGAGCCAGTCTGCGATGTCGTTGTTTGAGGGGTTAGCCATGTTGTACTGTACAAGTCGGCCGTGGGTCCACCATTCCGTGCCGTGGTAGTCTATCGTGAAGAGAGTCAGTACATGCTTTCTGAACTGAATACTTCTGACGCCTCTCGGCTATGTCTACTAACCCTCGATTTGAGTCTGATTAGGCGTTGTGGGCAAGCTGAAGTTGTGCCATCCCCATGTCGACATCGTCGCAAAGGGGCTGAAGGTCTGGATACCCGTGATGTCGGCACCAAAGGCGAAGTTGCCGTTGCCCACCTGTAGCGGCGTCTCAGGGGAGCTAGCATTACGGCGAGGGTTGAAGGCTTGGACGACCGTTTGCCTGTCGATTCTGGCCTCGATGAGGCTGCAGAGCAGCGGGAGGAGATGTACAGCACGCATGCCTGGACTGCCTTCTCTCAATTACACAAAGTATTAGCACTGCATGGAGGAAGCAGAGCCAATATTGATGCCCATAGCATCAAACCCCGGATTTCGGATTACGCGGGGAACCGGGCTACTTTTATTTTATCCCTGGAGATCTGCGGTCCGGTCATGACGACGCTTGAGGCCGGGTCCTCCCCCCTTATGGTCATGTGTGAAGTTTGACGGACATGAACCATGGACACAAAGACTCACCTTTCGGTGTGGTTTGCACCGAAGGCACCAAAGCCATGCTATGGGTAGGCCCTGGGGAACGATGAGGGGAAAGAGATGAACTACGAATGCGGGGATGACATGGTCTCCACTTTGGAATTGAGGCTATTGAAAACCCAGGCCGGCAGAAGTCCTCGTGGAGGATTGAGTTTGTCTGCGGAGAAAACGACAGGGATGCCTACATTTGGCTGACCTGATTGAATTACAGTTGAAGGTTTCCAGATGCCCTGGGGCTGGAAGTTGAAGACTCACGGCATCGAAGACAACCAACAAGAATCGGATCTCGTCGTCCGCAAATGCAAAATGCCGTAATTCTGGGTCTTGGCTCCGGGAATTAGGAGCCCCGCCCGATGTCATCCGGCTGTCCGTCACTGGGGGAAGCGGGATAGGCCCCGGGTCTCAGCCACACTCAGTAGGGGTGCACTGTGGCTGATGTACCCACCAGCCAGGCTCCTGCAGCCCAGCAACCGCACCGATTGGGCAAGCGCATAAACACCACTATCCCTTCAATGCAGTAGGGGGGACCCTTTCACAGGCACCTTACCTCGTGTCACCCAAACAGCCAGCACAGCGCACCGTGGATCCAATAACATCTTGATTTGACATTTCACATCCAGACATACCTCTCCCGGTCGCGCAAACAGGATACGAGCATCGAGTCGACATCTTTGAACGTCATTTGACTATCTGGTATGTCACAACATCAATGACATCTTTCTGCGACTGCCCTTTGGATTTCAATTGTTCCATTACCCCGCTAACCACTGGAATGAGTAGCCTTCGACGACAACATTAAACATCGAACCTCCTTTCGCGCGCATTTCGATAATAAACGCCGCCCATCATGGACAGGGTCGCGGGCCTCACAGTGTCAGTACCACACCCAACATCGCATCTATGATGTCCCTTTTGCAATACATCAGTGTCCGGACGGGCTTGCTGGCGGGAATAACACCGCTGCCGCCCCCGGTACCGCCAGCTGTGCCCGATCCTCCTCCACGAAATTATGGTGGTAGTCTCGTCAATCGAGACGTGACTGTCATTCAGACTCCCGAACCGCAGATTCCTGAACCAGTATTGACAACTGCTGACGATGATTACGAGGACGGCAGTAACCAGAAGGCGGCTAGGAACCAATTTCGGGCGCGTACTGTCAAGGGAGCCAACAATGGCGTTGCACTGCGACAGTATGCCGAGGCTACACTCGGAGGCGGCAGCCTGCGCAAGGTTGTGAAGTTGCCTGAAGGCGAAGACGAGAATGAGTGGTTGGCAGTCAATAGTGAGTATTATCCCGGGGAATTGGGAGGTGGAGCAAAGGAAACGGCACGACTGACACACCTCAAATGCAGTGGTCGACTTTTACAACCAGATCAACCTCCTCTACGGCGCTATCACCGAATTCTGCTCGCCTCAGTCATGCCCCGAAATGAAGGCAACCGACGAATTCGAGTATTTGTGGCAGGACAGTGAGAACTACAAGAGGCCGACTAAGATGGCCGCGCCGGACTACATTGAGCACTTGATGGCCTGGGTACAGCGTCATATTGATGACGAGCAGATCCTGCCGAGCAGAATTGGTGTGTATTACTTTGACACGCTCAATGGGAGATTATTTCTAACATGGACCATTAGGTGTTGCCTTCCCCAAATCATTCCCCTCAACAGTGCGGCAGATCTTCAAGCGCATGTATCGCGTTTATGCCCACGTCTACTGCCACCACTATGCAGTCATCAGAGAGCTTGGACTGGAGCCCCACCTCAACACGAGTTTCAAGCAGTACGTTCTGTTTGTCGACGAGCACAAGTTGGCTAGTGGCAAGGACTTTTATGGTCCTCTCAACGACCTCGCGGAGAAGATGATTGAGAGCGACTGAGACAGGACAGACGAGCCTTTCGAGAGTTTGAATGCATGCATTGTCTAGGCGTTGGGGAAATACGGATGACACGCTGGTTGGCAAGGTAATAAGGAAGGTCTGATAATTGGCGCGTTGGGCTTTGACACTGCTGAGCCTGTGGACACGAGGCATTGAAGCGGTTATTGTGATATCACTGTAGACTACAAACTGGGTAACGGGTAGTAGGGCTTTGGGTTGAGAATTCGAGAATTGAGAATGACCAAATCGCTGTGCATTCTCGAGTATCCTGGGCACACTTCATGGAGTTCCATCAGTCGTGAGACTACAAGTGATTTGCTTCGTCCCATTGCACCAGAATTGGCTCCAAAGAGTGGAGCTTGGGCCTGCCTCTCGAGTCTCTTGGCAGTAACAACGAGCACCTCCGATTTCCACCGACCCGAGCCCTCGACCCGCTTACCTAAGTTAATGCCTTACCACTCAACCAGCAAGCGACCGTAACGTCCCAAGGCATCAACATCCTAAATTGCCGAAGTTCAAACCTCAACCTCGAAAACCGACGCAAGCTACCACTACTGCGTCTCGTTCGAATCCAGCCATCCCTTCCTCCCGCCCGTCTCCCATCTTCAATTGAACTCCACCACCCACCACAACCGGAACCTCTCTTTCGCCCGACATGTTCTCGAGACAGGCTGTTCGTACCCTCCGAGCGGCGGCTCCCGCTTCGCGCCTCGTCGCCCGCGCCCCGGCCGTCCGCACCTACGCCGCTGCCGCCGCGACCGAGGCCGTCAAGCCCCCCGTCGCCGTCTTTGGCCTCGACGGCACCTACGCCACTGCCCTGGTACGCACCTGTCCCTGTCGTTACACTGGTTATTCCCTGGACGGAGGGTTATTCAATTGGATCAATTGGTTGGGGGAGGATGTTGTTGATTGAGAGGATTGATGGGGAATGAGGGAGCTTCCCGGAAGGAATTTGGGGCATCGAGGGAAAATTACAACCGAGATGGGAAAAATCATTCAAGATCTCTCACAGACGGCTAACTTTGCCCGACCACAGTACACCGCCGCCTCCAAGACCTCCTCGCTGGACCCCACGGCCAAGGCTCTGGCCACCCTCGACGCCATCTTCGCCAAGGACCCCAAGCTGACCACCGTCCTCGCCGCGCCCACGCTGACCCCCGAGGACAAGTCCGCCATCGTCGCCGAGCTCACCAAGCAGGCCGGCGCCGGCTCCCAGGAGACCGTCAAGAACTTCCTCGCCGCCCTCGCCGAGAACAACCGCCTCGGTCTCCTCCCCGGCATCACCCAGAAGTTTGCCGAGATCATGAGCGCCGCCCGCGGCGAGGTTGAGCTCACCGTCACCAGCGCCACTGTAGGTTTTCTTTCTCTCATTTGAGGCTTGAATGGAGGGATATGTGCGGTTCGCCTTTGAGAGATTTGAAGGCGGACCCGGAATACCTACACAACGGTGGTATCTTGAAAGTTGCAACTTGCAACGAGGGAATTTTGCACATGCACTTAGGGACGTCATTGAACACAGGCCACTGACACCCATGCTCAGCAACTCGACAACAAGACTCTCAACCGCCTCGAGAGCTCCATCGCCAAGTCCTCCTACGTCGGCCAGGGCAAGAAGCTCAAGGTCACCAACAACGTACGTTTTATCGCCTTACCCTCATCTCCGAGCCGTCCCTCCGAGACCACCTCGGTCTGGGACAGTGGTGTCAGAGCCATTCCAAAGTGAAGAGCCGCCTGTGTGTGACTGACACCCCCTTTCCACTAGGTCAACCCCGATATCGTCGGAGGCCTCATTGTCGAGATTGGCGACCGGACCATCGACCTCAGCGTCTCTGGCAAGATTGCCAAGCTCAACAAGCTTCTCACTGATACTTTGTAAAAACACACACAAAATCTTCCATCATACTAGCATGAAGAAATCCTAATCCTCTTTCTCCCCACACCGGACCAAACCTCACCCTTATTTTCTCTTTGTGTGCGTGTGTGTCTATCTTGTAAACTTGACTGGGCGGGGGTTTAGTGGGAAGGAGGAGGAGGAGGAGGGAGAGGGTCCGGCTCTTACCACGTGTAACGACAAAATCCACGTGAAACAAAAAACTGGATTGGATCTTGGAAGAGATGATGTTGGCCACTTTCCCCCCCGGGGCGAGAGGACATTGGGGAGAAGCCCGAATGAGACGAAAGCTGTGCATAGTTCTGTCTACAATAGAAGCATTCACGGAACCCCTTTTCTACAACAAACACTACTAATCTTTCGTAAAAGCTACCCTATGCACCCCTCTTTTTCACACACAAGCCAGAAAGAGCGAACGATGCACCAGCTGTTGGTATTCGCTCTCCCCACGAGCCTGCCACTGTTACGCCGGCTCGTCTAACGTTGATCATCACCTTCCGAGACGAATCCAATCCCAATTGACATCTGCTGATTCTATGTGACATGTAAGACGGGCATGAATGCAGGTTGTTCATACTCATTCTTGAAATGAGTAATGCCAGGTAGTGAGCGATGGAGGTTTGAGGCTCTCTTACTAGCTTTGAAGAATCAAACTCGAATGGAATCTGCACCTTCCGAAATGTAAACAAGCATGGCCCAAAAAAGCGACCAGCACATAATATCCGAAAGCATGATCTTGTATGGGTTCCCGTGCTGGTAGAAGCTCACTCTTTCGATACTATCGTAGTTCTGCATGAGAATCCGGACAAACGTGAGCCCTCCCTGGGCAAGCCAAAAGTCCTTGGCCGGCCGCGTTCGACTCTGTAGCACATCGAGGCCATACACGCACGACCTTGAGATTTCTCTGCCACGAACTTCAGCTCAGCAAGCCACAATTCCTGTTCCCTTCTACGCTGGAGCCCCGCCGGTAAATGGCTGATAGATTGAAGAAAAGATATGTGGCACGCTTTAAGCCGATGTACATATGAACGCCTGAGGGGGATGGTTCTCACTGCGGACCCCTGAAACTTCTTGGAACCCCAATCTACGTATATTAACCCTAGGAACCTCTACCTCTGCAGTCTAACAGTCCTGTATATGGCTCTATGTGCATCGATGGCAGTTTTTGGTTTCTCATCATGCTCACTACACAAGGAAACTCCATGGATGCACTCGTACTCTTCTTTTTACCGTCTACATCCAGATGCACTTGCACCTGTCCGCCCCTCGACCATTTGACGTTTCCTGATCACCAGAGGGAAGCTCTAGGCACCAGCCTCATATTCGTTGTCAGTTCCACCCGGGTGCTCTTTGTCCTCCTTGAACCTCTCCAGCTGATCCGAGATGTAGCGATGCATGTGTGCGTCGGCTTCGGACTTCTCTCTCATCCTCTGTCGAAGCTTCTCTGGGTCATCCAACGTGGCCGAGTTGCTCAGTGAGTCGTCGCCATTAGTCTCGTCAAAGTCGCTCCTTGCACCGATGGATCTCGCCGTTGATGATCTACGCATCCGCGGCTTGCCACCAGGACCGGGGGTCATTGAGCCACGGCGATCAGTGCCGCGGGCAAAGATATCATCAAAGTAGTGAGACATGCCCGCCGAGGGAGTGCGGGGAGTATGAGGCAGACGGCAGTTGATACTGTGCAGTCTTGTTAGCATACATTTTCAAATGTCCTGGATCAAAGATAATCTTACCCAGTATCGTGGATCATGCGAGCCATCAAACCAGTCCAACCACACTGGTGGGTAGCGCCAAGTCCACGGCCACTGTCGCCGTCGAAGAACTCGTAGAACCAGAGGTAGTCCTTCCAGTAGGGGTCAAAGTCCAGAAGGTCGTTTCCGGAGTTGATGCTACGTCGACCCTCGTCGTTGCGCGTCATCAGGTGCTGCAGACGATGCTGGATCTCCTCGGAAACGTGGCCCAAATGCATGTAGTCGCCACTGCCTGTGGGACACTCGACTTGGAACTCGTGTCCGTAGAACAAGAAGAATCTCTGAAGAGACTCAACCAGAAGGAAGTTGACACACAACCAAATAGGGCCTCTCCAGTTGCTGTTGCCACCAAACAGACCGCTGTCAGAGTCACCAGGAACGTAGCCGACGGAGAAAGTCTGGCCATTAACCTCCATTGAAAAGGGGTTCTCCTTGTGGTACTTGGATAGGGAGCGAATTCCATGTTCGCTGAAGAATTCGTCCTCGTCAAGCATGCGGTAAAGAATCTTCTCGAGCCTGTCCTTGCTTACAATGGACAAGAGGATACGGTTACCCTTTCCACGCTTGGCAATACTGGCCATGTTTCGCTCGGCCAAATCGCAGCGGTTCTCCATGAACCAATCAACCCTCTTTTTGAATGAGGGCAGCTTGTTGATTAGCTCGGGTTCGAGAGTTAGAGTCGCGTAAAGCGGAATCAATCCAACAAGAGAACGGACGGGAAGCTGCTGGATCCAGGGGCCACCCCATGAGATGGCATCGTAGTAGAAACCATCCTCGTCGTTCCAGAGCGACTTCTCATCCTTTTGGCCAGTCCTGAAGGTCATGGCGTCACTGATGAAGATGAAGTGCTCAAAGAACTTGGAAGCGATATCCTCGTATGTGCGTCGATGCTTTGCAAGTTCAAGAGCAATGTTGAGCATGCTGAGACAGTAGAAGGCCATCCATCCGGTACTGTCGGCCTGCTCCAAAGAGCCACCGGTAGGGAGAGGCTCAGAGCGGTTGAAGAGACCAATGTTGTCGAGACCGAGGAAGCCTCCCTCGAAAACGTTCTTGCCTTCGGCGTCCTTTCGGTTAACCCACCAGGTGAAGTTCAACAACAGCTTCTGGAAAACTCTCTCGAGGAAGTCCAGATCCTGTCGTCCGTAGAGCTTGCGCTCAATCTTGAAAACTCGGAACGTGGCCCAGGCATGAACGGGGGGGTTCACATCGCCAAAGTTCCACTCGTATCTACACGGCATCAGTACCAGTCTAACTGGGTTCTTCGGGAAGTAACTTACGCTGGCAGCTGGCCGTTGGGATGGCAGTACCATTCTCTGGTGAAAAGATCAAGCTGCTTCTTGGCGAAGTCTGGATCCATCATCGCCAGTGTGATACAGTGGAAAGCACTGTCCCACGCCGCAAAGAAGGGATATTCCCAAGAGTCGGGCATAGACAGAATGTCGTCACAGTGCATGTGTTTCCACTGAGAGTTGCGAATGTCTTTTCTGCTCGGGGGCGGAGGGGGTTGTGTCGGGTCACCATTCGCCCATTGGTCCCAAATGAATAGGTAATGCTGCTTAGTCCACATCATTCCGGAGAAGGCTTGACGCTGAATGTTGCGCAGATCGTCTGCCATGGGGAGGGGGCTGAGGCGGTAGTAGAAGTCGTCGGCCTCAGCGATCCTGAGATCGACCAGGTCATCAAAGTCGCCTTCGTCGAAGTAGGTCTGGTTCTTCTTGGAGAAGCGGAAACGGACGACAGCGCACTCGCCGGGAGGAACACCACCATCCTCATTGAAGCTGAACCAGGCGGCGCACTTGGTGCCCTTCTGTGCTGGGTTGACGGCCCCTTTTTCCTTCTCGCAAATGTGACGATGGAAGGCATCCTTGACGTATGGAGTCTTGTTGTCCTGCTCATACAACAGCTCATAGTTGGTGTCGTTGTCGGTAAACAACATCTGGGGTATTACGTCCTCGCCGCTGGTACCAACACCGGGAGAAGGTGACATCAGGAAGTAACGGTCCCCGAGCTTGTGATGCTTGGACTTGGCCAGACCCTCGCCGATGTTCTCGATGGACGGCTTCTTGTCCTCAGGCTCCCGGCCCCAGGCCCAGGTGTTACGGAACCACATTTGCGGCACAATGTGAAGTGGTGCCGGATCGGGACCTCTGTTCCATGCGGTAACACGGAACAAGATCTCCTCGGGGTCGTCCGTCTCCTTTGCCGTTTCGATGAAAATATCCCAGTACCTATCTTCGTCGAAGATGCCTGTGTCAACGATCTGGTACTCCTTGTCTTCCTTGCCTCTGCGTGCGTTTTCTTCCAATAGGTCCTTGTAAGGGAACTTCTTCTGCGGGTACTTGTAGAGGAATTTCATGTAGGAATGCTGCGGGCGGTTTGTCAGTACGAGCAGTTGGGGACTAGCTCTTTTCAACTTACTGTCTAAATTGTCTATTAGCCATTGACTTACGAATATCATAGGAACCTTGAGCTACTTACGGGGGTATTGTCAACGTGGAAGTGAGCTTCCTTGACGCTCTCACCATGGTTACCCTGGGGGTTTGAGAGACCAAACAATCTCTCCTTGAGGAAATCACTGTCAAATTATCAGCCATTAGTACGAAGCATAAGTAGCCGACGAGCGTTTGACTAACTCTTCCTCGTTCCAGAAAGAAAAACCAATGTTTTGGAAGCCGTGAGTATCAGAAACACCGGCAATTCCATCCTCACCCCATCTGTAGGCTCGGGATCGTGCGTGGTCGTGGGTAAAGTCTGGGGCATGCTGTCAGCGGGTTGCGACTGGAGCTCGTGGGGAATGGCGGGGTGTGCTCACGACTCCACGCGTCTCCGTCGGGACTGTAATCCTCTCGCACTACGACACAGCTTCGATTAGATCATGTTTGTTTCGTTGATGGAGGGACCGTCAGCAGCAGCACCAACTGCAGCAGCAATGGTAGCAGCTGGGGCTGACTCTGAAGCTGGAGCTTTAGCTGCCACTCACCGGTGGCCCATTGACGTTCGGCAACGTAAGGGCCCCATTTCTTCCAGTACTTCTCGCGCCTGCGGTCTTCCTTGAGACGCTTCTCCTCCTCTGTGAGGTACTCGTGACCGTCGAAGACAACCATGGTGGGCGAATGGACACCTCGTAGCGTTGGGGAGACAGAGGACGCCCTTCACAACAGCGGAGGCAGCGTCGTTGAGGGTTGAGGGATTTCCAGGGCGTAGAATTGGGAGCGAGTTGTGGGCTTGTGGCGAGAAAAGGAAGAGAGGGTGTAGGTTCGGCGGGACAAAGTGCAGGCTTAGGATGGAGGTGGTGACCTTTAGTAAGAACCAGAGACCCCAGCCAGCAATGCTACCGAGAACAGCACGAGCAGAGCACGTCACGTATCACGATAACCTCAGCGACAGGCGGTCAGTTTCGATCACACCTGGTCGTCGAGCTAGCTCAACAAGGGGAGGAAGGTCGAGACTCTCGAGGTTGCAGAATGCAAGATTGCGTAGAGGGCCGGGAGGTAAGGTAGGTAGGTAGGTAGGTAGGTAGGTAGGTAATAGCGTATGTGCGTCTTATTTGGAGGGGGAAGACTCGAGAGAGACGAGAAAAATAAATTAGAAATGCGGCTACTAGTATGTATGTGCCTCACTGCCCTGGGTGATAGGATGTGCCAGCAGGGAACCGACGTGTTGGGAAAGACGCGGGCAATGGCGGGAGCTCTGGTCCGAAAAGAATGAGATAGCGCCTCAGCATCTTCAGGTACCAGGTAGGAAACCAACCAACCAAGGGCCGCGATAACAAAGCTGCCTTTTGCCCAACCGACGACAATAAGTCGAGCGAGGTAGGCACTTGATAGCCAAAGTGCAGTGCGGAGTGTCAGCGGAGGTAACAGCGAACAAGCAGCTGCGACACGAGTAAGCAGAAAACTTCCATGGTTCAGGTCTGGAGAGTACTCCGTAGCTCACAGCCCGCGGCAGTAGCAGCCGCGAGCAAGCAGCTGCAGCACACCGGGGGCAGGCATCCAAGGTTGAGGGGGTGACGGCCGCGGGGCATTCGAGCCATGCTATTTTGTTTGCCCATCTGGAATGACCGCCATACGACCGACCTACGTCTACGTACCTCGCACTAGAAATTTTGTGCCATTTTACCTGTGGCTTCTGCCAACCTTGAATGCCTGCGTTCCCCAGTGGCCCCCCATTCGTCTCCGCACTCCGCAAGACACAGAGGAGTAGCTGAGCAGCACAACCTTAGCCAACGAGCGCCTGCCAATTGCTCTCTGGGATCAGCATACAAGTCTGATAGAGGAGCCTGAACTCACCGTCTCTCATGAATGTTTTCTCCCCAAAGTTCCCCCTTTTCGCCCTCCTCGCTTCAACCACCAACCATCCAATTGCTACCTCCCGGACACCGATATTACAGCGGCTGGCTGCTGTTGCTGCCCCTTGCTGCCCCTCTCTTTGAAACGCTAAAATCAGAGCTTTCAGGAGCATGACGTCAATGGGCTCTAGCGCACCTCCATCCAACCTAGCGGGGCAGCTCTTCGCCGGCCACATCTCACTGCATTGGGCCGTCGCTGCCACCCCCGGGGCCCCGACATGGCCTGGACCGCCGCCGACTGACAAGGGCACATGGGAATATGCGAATCGATCGTCGATGAGGTGCTGTTTTGGTTCTGGTTGCCGCCGCCGTACAAGCCCAGACAAACCTCCAAGACCCCCGGTCCGACGAGAGAAACGTGGTTTGCTGCCGCTGGTGGTGGTGTTCATGGTGAGCCTCAATGACTTCCTTTGACTTTGGAGCCCTAACGGCTAGCGTTACCGTCCGTCCTTGACTTAATCTGCAGAATCAGAGACAAAAATCCGGGAGAATATTAGTCCAGTCAATGTGCTGGCATGATTCGAACAAATCGAACTCGACCGACAGGACCAGTGTCGATAGTAATTCGAGGCCATCATCGACCTCGATATCAATTGCTGAACAGGATATCTATAACGTGAAAAACCGAGCCAAATCGCCTAGAAACAGTCCCACTACGCTGCGTGAACCTGACATGTTGATATGTACGCATGCATGCGCCATCACGTCTCGCGCGAGCTAATGTCCAGCTTGCCCGCAGACGTTGCGCCTTCGTCCGTCTATGCTCTCGTTGGAGTCGAGCAAAGGAGTCTTCCCGTCGAGACACTTCGCCGATTTGCCAGATTCTATTTGGCGAACCACGGGAACTTCTTCTTGTTGTACTCAGCACCACCGCCCGCCGTGCTTTCCAGCTGTACACTCCGTTGATATATCTCCTATGACGATATATTAGTTATGCCGTGTCGTTGACAGGCGTGTAGACTGCACTTACTTCTTCATCTGTTGGCATCCTGCAATCCAAAATCAGCTCCCTGGCTGCCTCGTGCTTCGAGAGATTCGGATACGCAGTTCCCTGACTCTTCATGAGCGGCAGCAGTACTTCGCCAAGTACCTCAAATTTCTTCCAGTTGACTCTGTCGCCTTCAGGCCCCACAAATGTCTTGCTTCCCTCCTCGGCCGAGACCAGGTCTCTCCGGTGTAGTGGAATGTAGGGTATCCGCGGCAACGGGGAATTCTCCCATGCCAGTCGGTACGCAAAGTGACTCTTTTGTGTGCCCATGAGAATGCCCAATTTCGCAAACGACTTTTGCGCTTCAGGCGGCACCAGTGCCCACGTCTGCGCCAACCGATGGACCGCCGTGCCGTTGATCCCTGCGAGCACTGCCGCCAAACCGTTGTAATTGTTAAGCCGCCGCAGCTTTTGTGCAATGTTCATGAACTTTTCTAGCATCTGAGACCGATGCTTTGCCTTGTCTCGTAGCAAGATGAGATTGGCAACCCACTTCGCCACGTGGTTAAAGTGGTTGATCATCCGATTGACGTTCTTGAGACTCTTGCATTTGGATCGTTGCTCCAATGAGAGACTCACATGCCGCACGAAATCTCTGATGCGGATGGAAGAAAACATGACCCAGTCGATGCGCGTCATCTCATCGGCGATGTCGTCGTCCGTGATGTCCATAAAAATGTGGTAACGGAATTTGTTCATAGGTAGCACATCCGTAGGCTCCATGTTCGCTGCCTCTCTTTCATATTCGTCGTAAGAGTGGAATGAAACGTGCGTGCCCACACTACTAGTCCTGTCCACTTGGGAAAAGTCGGAGCTGCCAGAAGGTCTCTCGTCTGGAGCCCTGTCGTCGTCGATGCTCAGGGTGATCATACCATTAGACATGTCTGATGTAGAGCGTGTCTTTTCCCTCGACAAGAGTTTGCTGCCTTCTTCGTCTGCGACTTCGTCCGACTTTGCCCATCCGGTGTTGTCATCCTCCACCACACTGAATTCGAGATGTCGCCGAATTTGCTGCGCAGCGATGGAGAAGATTGGCTCGGTGGAGAGATGTTTAATAAACTCTTCGAGATTTCGCCTCGTTCCTGATCGCGCGAAATCGCCAGGGTACAGCGATACCCATTTTGCGACGACTTCAATGATTCTGAGCTGTGTCGCGGTCTTGGAAAGATAATGTGCTGCTTTGTCGTCTCTTACGCGGTCAAGTCGCGTGAGTATAGCCGAGAAAAGCTCGCCTGGTGCTGCAAACTTCCGGTAGAGGCACAGGAAAACATCGGAGAAGTTGTTGTCTGCTTTGGTCATCCGGGGAGCAATGAGGCGGTCGACGAGTTCATCAAAGGCCACACCTGCCGACTTGGTGGGCTTCTCCAGGAAGCTCTCATCGCTCCGTTGCAGAATAGGGACCTCCTCCGAGTATCTGAATGATTCTGCGTCCGACTCTTCCATGTCTAGGAACGAATCCGTTGGCCCACGGTCGAGACGTATCCCAGGTGTTCGTAGCTGACTCGAGACAGTTTGTTGAGACTCCTCCTCAATGGTATCGGATGGGCCGAACGAGCCCGAACTTGAAGGCGCGCCACCAAAGTCGGCTATTCGAGGACTTCGTGGAGGATGTGGGCCACGTAAGTGATCGGGGATGGGAGGGGGAACACCTCGAAGAAGCGACAAATCAGAGCTCGCTCGGCTATGTTTACTCTGCTGACTTAGCGGGCGTCCGTTGGAGCTGTCGTGGGCCTCGAGGTTGGCCGCCGAGGCTGCACGACGGCGGGGCATGCCCGATTCTGATTGTGATTCTGGCATTTCATCAGCATTAACATTGGCTAATTGTGCATCTGATGACTGGCTCCAATTACCCTTGCGGTAAGCGATTGAGGCTTTCAAAGTTGTGTTCAAGCACGCTCTGGCGCGTTCAGGACTACTTGTAGACAGATTGAACATCCCAACGCACGACTTGAAATACTCGTGGCTGGCGACTCGCTGCGAATCAACCTGCCGTTCGCTCTCGGGATGATCGCATTTGTTGGCGACGAGGACAGCCGGCAGACCCGACTTTGTCAAAGCAGCTAGCGCGTGTCAGCAAGACGCGCCGCGTCCAGACGAATCAAACGGCGGGAATTAGGCTCACCAATCGTTTGGGGTAATTCCTTCATGCTCTCTTTATTCGTGACGTCGTAAATAATGAGGGCGCCATCGACCCGCGGGACGATGTGGCCGTTGATCTGTTTTGGCCATTGGATGGGCTGCAGCGGGTTCAGCTCAAAGTATTCGAGGTCAAGCTCGATCAGCGTCACGCCGTATGTGACATTGTCGACGACCATACGGACGCTGGATGCATTGGTAATGGGCGGTCGCGATAGGCCCAGCACGCGCTGGACAAAGGACGACTTGCCAACGCCCGAGGCGCCAATGACTGCAATATTGAGGCTCTCCATGATGGCGGAGGTTGGTGGTTGCTATGATCGTCAGCCCCTTTTTTCCACTCCCGTCTCATCAGCTACCCCGCAGTCTGTGTCTAGTGGGGCATTATTACCCAGTACAAGGAATGTCCTATTATCAACGACTCTCTTCTTGGGGGCGGCCAGCGCTCGTTGGGCGTGTCGTCATCGCGGAACTCGAAAGCGTCGAAATCGAATTCTTCCTCCTCGTCGTCTTCGTCCTCCTGGCTGTCGCCCGCGTTTTGCTTTTCGTTTTGGTTTTGGTTTTCTTCTCCTTCGTCTTCGGCGTCGGCGTCGGCGTCGTCAAATGAAGTCGCAGCCCAACGAGGGTCAAGTGCAAGCGCCCCTTCAATGTTGTTATCGTCAAATCGCAGAAAGAAAGGGTCGTCGACTATGGAGATGAAGGAGTCGCGGTAATTGGCAGGTTGTTCAGAGCCACTGGCAGAGGGCCGTATTGGCTCGATCGACGACTCTCGGTGGACGGCGTAGTGAGGCGTATGTCTCTTCGGAGCGGCAGGGGCGGATCGGTGAGCGGCGTCGCGATCGGTTCTTCGGGAGGATGAGGAGAAGGAGGAGACAGCGGCGGCAGCAGTAGAGCGGTTGGCGTGATAGTATTTCGAAGGTATGTGGGAGCCTTCTGAACTCCTGTGAGCCTTTCGAGCTCCGATAGGGTCGGACGCCATGACCACGACCGGGGGAGGGCAGAGGCTATTCGGGGGAGGCAAACAACATACAATGTGCAAAGAGGAAGAGATTGAAAAGATCACGACCGAACAAGAATAGAGCGGACTGGCAGGGCCTTGGGTGAAAACCAAACTTTTGGGACAGTGGATGCACTGACTAAAAGCCGGGATTTCAGAGCCTCAAGGAAGGCATGGCAAACCCACTAGGGACCGTTCTTCTTAGTGTGGTCTGCCTCGTGTGTACCTTGCTTCTCGTCGGGGGCCCTTGGTAATGGTTGCTGGGCCGGTGAGAAACCTTGACCAAAAGATTGGGCAAGCAAGGTATCCGTATGGTCAGGTAGGTACAGTGTATCCGTAAGGTACGTACGAACGGGACTGCGGCTCGTCAGATCAGGTACACAAGCGTATCCGTCAGAGGTACTGGGTGCGTCTGGATAGCGCGAACGCCGTACGGATACTTCGTACGGATAGGATGGGACAGGAACAGGAACAGGATAGAGCTTCGTGGTGCGGCAGACCAGGGGTTCGAAAAAGGGGCCTGGCTTGTTTTTTTTTCTCGCTAGGAGCTCCACCGGTGCGCAGATGTCGGGCTTGTGAGAAGTGACGGGCGTGGATTGAGAGCAGCAGCGTAAGCATCCAGTTCGTCGACGATGCTAGACACACAGCAAATGAGGTCAGTCGCGGATCCAGGCCAAGGGCTCCAGCCCCTTCCAAGCTCCAGCAGGGAAATTCAGGAAGGGGGGTAATTGACGCGGCGCACACGGTGCAGGACCGAGCTTGGTGCGATTGTGATTGAGATTGGGATTGGGATTCTGCCAACTTGGCTGAGCGATGATGGGGGGAGCGTTTGTCCCCTCTAGCGTTGACTAGGGGGTTCAAGATCGAACCAAACCAGAAGGACACCAACGACAATGGCACCTCTGGTTTGTAGCACAGCAAGTGCTGTTCCTGTTGCTTCTGGGAGGGGACCGGGGACCTGGGGGCCCGGGGGTTGGTAGGTTTGCTTCCTTACGTACCTTTGGTCGAAGGAGTTGTGGATGGTAGAATCCTAGGCTGCGCTGGTTTGGGGCCGGACTTGACCAAGTAAGATGAGGGAATGGATAGGGGTGGTGGTGGTGGTGGTGGTGGTGGAGGGGAAAGAAGCGTCAAGGTCCCGTCAGGAGACGGATTGAGAGACTAACGGGAGAGCGGGAAGGGGCCGCGACGATCAGGACCGCTGACCGAGAGACGAGCCGTTGAGGGGTAATACCGTAAGGTACGGAGTATGCGTACGGATACTTGGTAATACGGAGCAAAGAACCTGAGCTTCCGGTGATTACTGCGTAAGGTAAGGTATCCGTAGTCCGTATGTTGGCTGCCGACCCTACCGGACCTCAGAAAACGAAAGGCGCGGGTACGCTTGCTGGTTTATCAGCAAGTTGGAGTAGTCAAAAATAGGTGTACATAAGAGATAAATAAGCGTATCCGTCCCTCTGGTGGGAAATGCAGCTGATGCGAATGGATACTTTATCACCTGCAACGGGGGGGTTCAGGACAGAAACGGCCGCATGGGACAATCTGAACATGGACGTGGACGTGGAATTGAGAGTGGAAGTGGACGGGAGCAACTAGGAAAGCGGAGAAAGGGACAAGGGATGTTCCACTGCGCCCTGTGCAGCTGTGCTCTTTCCATTCTACCTACTGTGTAATTACCAGCAGGTACCCAAGTACTTCCATTTCTGGATAAGAAGGAAGGAACACTGTGAAATCAAGAGGGAAGCTCGGGCCCCCGGCACCACGCAAAGTGGACCCAAGGCCCATTTTGTCCAGGGCCCATCCATCCAATCACAAGACTTGTGAGTGTTGGTAGCACTCAACTTCTTCGACGTCCATGGAACGTTTGAACTTTCCCTCTGCCGAATGATTGGCCACCGTTGCTGGATACATCCTTCCTCTCCATTCACGATATCTCGAGACCCTCAGTGGCTCCAAACTCAAGGTGGAAACTTGAAAGCGCAGGGGGGCAGCTACTGTCTTTCTCGGTGGATGTGGTGCGAGCCTGTATTTGTACCCAACGGATACTCACTCACACGGCCCTTGCTGCTCGAGTGAACCTCATCTTCCGAAGCTAGAAACCTAGTGGACCTACCTAACTTAGGTAAGTACCTTGGACGGCCTCGATGCGCTAAAGGTACCTATGGTGTTATGCATTCGTAGCTGCCGCTGCTTCCTCACGCCAACCTGCCCTACCATCACTGCTTCCTTCCCGTGTACTGAGCAGCCTGAACTACGTACTCCCGTAGCCCACCGAAAACCAAGTCAAATCAACCCTCGTGAACCATGTCGTCCGGGGTTGACTCCGGCTCGCTGCTCCGGGTCCAGCTTCCTGATTGTGACCAACATCACCAACTGGCGGTCTGCTGAACCCCAGATGAACATCCCTATGTACACCAAGACTTACTATTACACTTCTTCCCACTGTCCTCACGAGGTAGGCTGCACTTGTCCGGACAATCTACCTTTTTCAGCAGCAAACTCAGTTAGGCCGAAACCCAATACCAACTCATCGGTGACGTACGGACACCTAGCTCTCGACAAGCTCGCCATGGGTCACTCTTGCAGGGCCAAACTTATGCCCAACAAGCTTCTGTCAAGTACAATGCTACTGGCGCGCGTACAGACACCATTCATGTCTCAAGATGAAGCAGTGCAACTTGTGCCATGATCCTCCGGCGCCCAAATCATCGCAATTTCGCATCAGCACGTGGTCCGCAGGCCAATAAAGCTTCCCAGCGTAGCTCCACGAGGTTTTGCAGGGTTGCTTCTACCATCGAGCCATGCTCCCGAAACGCACCATAGTTGACTCCTTCTCATACTAGCAGTCACATTTCCCCATGTTTGGAGCGAACCCAAAAAAAAAAAAAAAAAACACTTCAGGTCTCGTCTCGAAATAAGCGGCATTCCAGAGTGTTCTGTCTAGGAATATGATCCCGGCAATACCTCTGAGGCTTTCCAGTAGCTCGGGACCCGGAAGATTGCCGGTCAGCTTTGGTCGGCAGTGGTACGTATATCTGGCCTCGACATTCCACCAGGCTGGGTTGCGATACAAGTTGCCCCATCTGCGGATATTCCATCAGGTATCTTGCCCACTTCACGGCGGAGACAAACAAATATGTGTATTTCTGTACGGTTGCGGCACCTTCGTTCAATGCGTCTGACCTTCCTGAGCATCTGACGACGCACCGGACTCAACTCGGACTATTGGGGCCTGGTTCGAATAAACTTCTGTCAAAAATTGAGCACGGTTCATTGAGAAATTGCCTGGTCATCCCTCGTTCCAAGCCCTTTTTTACCTGAGGATCACAATAATCAAGAGATGGTACCGATATTTTCAGCTCCAATGAACCCCCCTTCGCAAAGACCACATTGCGCTACCTGATCCTTTTCCGTTTCACGATGGAAACAACTTGTCGTTCGACTTTCTGACACGAAGGATCAGCGACCGGCGCTGACACGGATCGCAGTGGAAATAACGTCGTCGACTAAGTTGTGGCCGCGTTCTTGGCATCTCTCCGCTGGAAGACCCTTGTCTTGGGCCACGTTCCTGCGCTTTGGCTACGGGTGTAGTTACGAGTGCCTCCACCAAAGTGCCTATCACTAGCAACCATACGAAGTCCTGGACTCATCCAACATCACCTGATGACCATATAGCGGCTTTCACTTTCACGATCTCGACAGCAACTCGACTTCAAGTCAGTGCAACACAATAGCGCTCGCTCTAGCCGGCCTGTTTTCTCTTTCTTTCTTTCTTCCTTGCTTTTTCAGGTCTGCAGCGGGAGAACCGCATGGTCGATGAGCGGGCCGATTGTGGCATTGGCCTTCTCAATAGACTGAAAAATGCCAGCCACGGCTTGACGACGGCGTCGTCTGGCGAACAGTACCCGCCTTACTTAGTCATACGGGCTGCTGCTATTCCAAAACCATCATGAGCTGGAATGCCATTCTTCCTGAACATTCTTTGTGAGGACCGGCAATATTCGAAGAGGTTGAGTTACATATCGAGCTGAGGGACTCGACTTTTCACTCTTGGTGGGTAGGCTACGTCTAGGTCGCAAACCACACATCAGGCCCGGCTCGGCTCCGAGAGAGAACACTGGGGGATTGGGCGTGTAAACAAAGTCAAAATGACCAGCTCCGGATCACCAATCTTTATTCGCACACTTGCAGCTGTGGCGTCGCAGAATGACTTGTGTGCCTCCAATAAGTACGGATACAGGGAAAAAAGAGGCTGCTTGTGGGGTTCGTACGCGGCAGTTCAGGGTGCCGCCAGCAGCACACTCGATGGATGCGTGGCTGCATCGCCAAGCTGCATGATATGGCTTCGTAAAGCCCAGCGTAGGGTTACATGGAAGACGATACGAGGGCAAGACCTGCAGACGTGCAGCAAGCTGCACAAGTGGACAACACCAATCCTACGGCACCTTTCTCTCGCGATACCTCACCGAGTCTTATATGGCGTGTTTTGCATAGAGACCTTGCTGTGCTGGGGGCCGCGCCTCTTCGCGATATACGGATTGCGGTGAGAACGGTGAAGTCAACGGACTGAGTGAGAAAGCAACAAAGCTTGGCGTGCTGTTGAGTTTGTTCGGATGACAAGCAGAATTTCTCATCAAGGCAGGCAGTGCCACCACCAACCGAGACAATTGCTGTTGGTCAGACTCAAAGTCAAGAGTCTAGAGTCTAGGGGTGAGATTCTGCGGTTCTATTCACTGGTTGCGCCCATTGAGGAGATCGCGCCATGGCCGAATCCAGCGTGTATTGCAGGAACGTTGGAAGATAAGACGACGCTTGGGGGACCATTTGCTGATCATACCCAATAGGAATGACTCTGTCGTTAGTTGGGTTTGACGACCTCCCTGGAGGATCGAGTCTTCCGGTTTCGTCTACAGCTGCAGCGTTTGTTCACTAACCGTCTGTATATCATTCACTGCCGAGAGCCGCTGATCTTACTTTTTCTTTGTCTCTGATGATTTCTTTTCTTTTACTTTTTCTCCGTCGATTTACTTGCTTGCTGGCCATGATTTGATGGTGGTTCCAAGACATAGGCGAATCCAAAAGCCAACCTCACCATGCTCGATGGCTGGGATATTCTGAGGCTTCAGATGGCGCGGTTGAACTTCTTGTGTGTCGATCTATCTGTACCCAGTGTGACAGCCCTCGTCTGGGGTTGGAAAGCTGGGGGAGACTGGGGGACGCGAGACTGGGGAGAGACGGTGACCCGAAGGAACGTGGCATCACCTCCACACCCTCCCGTAGTCGACACCCAACAACCTCAACCCACGGCTCAGAAGACAGAAACCACGCCGTCCTACTCGGTTGTGCGGCGCACATGGAGTTACCGTGCTTATCGAGCTTGCCAGGGAACTAGTTACACCCCCCTTTATCCCCTTCCTCTGCCGCAGCAGACTTGCCCCTAGCCTCCAGTCTTGACACTCGCAAGAAGCGCACCACAGGCTGCCCTACGGTGACTAATGCCCGCTTATACTCTTCGGTACACATCAGAAGCATGTCCAGATCACAATGTACAAGGCAAATTGGCCATTGTCCTACCCTCCGACCCTGCTCCCATACAGAGGTCGGATGACGAAGGGCTGTCGAGGTTTCAGAACAGACAGCGCCACCAATGTCCGAAGAAGTGGTCGAGGTCCTTGAGGAGTGAGGAAAAGGGAGGAGGAAGCCGGCTCCGTGTGGTGTCGGTGAAGCGTGCGAACGCCCGGAGACAGTCCCAAAGCGGCATCCGATCACTGGTCCAGTGTAACTCGGATGACCAACAAGGCGTCTAACATGTCGAGCCATACCGCGTTTGTCCGGTCGGTTCATCCAAAGGGTAGGCTCAAGCACCACGGCCATACTACCTTATTTTTATTTTTTATCTCTTACCCCTTCAATCCCCTGTCACCTTATTTTTTGTGGTATATTTTCTTTGCAGGTCACGATCTTGGTCGAATAAGGAATGGTTCGGGTTCGTCAGTGGTGGTGGTGGTCTCCCGGCACCCCAGTTCATGCGCCCTTACTCGCCCACAGGCTAGGGCCGATATTTTAATGAAATCACATCGAACTAGTACGGAGAAGTCGGCTATTCGTACAGCAGAAGGTCGTCACGCTGAACTTATTCATACGACATACGCAGGGTTGATTGGTGCCGCCGAGAGAAGGAAAGAGACAGGGAAGGATGAGTAATAAAGGCAAGAAAGAAAAGGTCCGGAGACTTGCGGTGGCATGCAGGTTTGATAGCTTGTCCCATGCGCCGCGTGCCGACAAGCGCAAGGAAAGGCGGGCAACCCTCAGAGAACGAACTATTCAGGGCTCCCGAGTCCCCATCCTCGCCGCTTAGGGTAAGGTACAAGTCTCCGTCAGGTAAGGTTACTGAGGAAAGTAAGGTGAGGTGGGCTGGCTAAAGGTCCAATTCCCCGTCATACAGCTTAGTGAGGCAAGGCGAGGGATCTTTTGAAGTCTAGTACCTGAAGCCAAATAAGCGGCACGATGCGTGATGCGTGACGGAGGCGGTTGTATTTCCCAACCCCCACCTGCTTTAACTGCAATCCCGAAAAGCTCCAGAATGGAAAGTGCAAAGTAAAGCTTTCCAGGCATGAAGCCGTTCGAAAATGCTTTCCATGCTGACGGTATGGGCTAAGAATTATGGTATCCCCTGAGATTCCGAGTACTTGGCTGCCTTTGGTCTAAATGGGTGCAAATGGTCTCCAATCCAACCCTCATGCATTCATTCCCATCCACACCGGACCATGACCATAACCAGAACCAGTCAGTCCTTCAAGCCATTAAATACCATCAGAGGTGTCTAAAAATGCAACCTATGGAACGCTTGTGTCTTTCAAGACATCCGTGAACCCCCCCTTGTGGTTTTTAATTCTTCACCTTCCCACACCCCCTTCGCGAGCCCGTCTCTCACTTCTCACTACCTACTACTTCTCCCTCTCAGTCACTTTTTTTTTCTTACTCTTCAGCCCTCTCTTGTCTCTCAATCCTGTCTCTCATCTCTTTCCTCGGTCTTTCGCTAGATCGCCCTCACGTTTCTCTCACACACACATACGCACACCAACACCACGCAAATTCAAGTTGTGTTGTCTCTCCAATCCTTCCTGCGCCAGCCACCATCCACAAAAAACCCACACCCTCCATCGTCCGAGTTCAGCCAGACCGGGCTCCCGTCCCATTCTCTGTCTCGCCATCACCACGCGCGCATACGGAGAGGCATAAGAAGCAAGAGAGTCACAGGTAATCGCACGCTTGGTGGCAGGTCTGAAGTTTGTCCCCGTGAGGTACATATTGTCTGGGACCCTGCGAGACTAGCGACGCACACTACCACCAACACGTCTTCTCTTCCATCTTTCCGCCTTTTCTTGCTGTCTCTTGTCTCTTCTGTCACTGTTACTTGTCTCTGTTTAATCGACCTTTGCGTACCTCAACATCACACACATACGCACACACACAAACCTCGCCCAACCTCATTCACCACCTCCAACCGCCGCACACCGGCACGCACACACGCACGCACCAACAGCCCCAAAACGCAGGTCCAGCGCCTTGGACGTTCCCAACAGCCGACAGGACGACAGGACCCTTGGAACCGCGAAAGGAAGAGCTCTCCGACCCACTTCACCTGCCTTGGTCCAGACTTACGGTGGTGCATTTCGCTCGCTTGAACCTTGGATTGAGTCCGCGTGCTACTTGCTTGCTTGCTTGTCCAGTTCCTATGTCCCGGTCGTATGACATATACATAACCCCAGGACACCCCGAGACCGCTCTTCCATTAATTCAAGGGCCACTCAACTTTCCAACTGTAGGACCTTCTTCATCTTTTCCCTCTCACTCGCAGTGGTGTACTCAACCGGCGTTCACGTCAAAGGAAAGCCTTCGTTTTTGGCAGCGGATGTTACCTACATGACTACCCCTGCCAGGAAACAAACAACCTTAACTACCCGACCCGACTTGCTCTGACGATCAACCCACCCCCGCGTTCTCTCAGTTCACTCAGTTACTGGGGCATCTCTATTCATACATAAAAAGCGCCATCCGTCCGCAAACGGTCTTTACGACTACGTCTTGTTTTCGAACAAATTCGGCACACGTCGCACACTTCGCATTTCAGAATCAGTCCGAATTTTCAAACATTTCAAGTCTCTAATTGAAATTTTAATCCCAAGTATCGGTGGAGTAGCTTCCATTCAGCGATCGACATGTTATACAACATGAGCTACCCTCGTGATCAGCCGAAGGCGGCGGCAGCTCAGCCTGTCAAGCCAATCGCCCCTCCTCGGCCGAGACAGAGGTGCTCGCAGCCGATGCCTTTCGACCCCGAAGAGTTGTCTCAAAAACTCGTCAAGGTACTTGCCGATCAGAAGCTTCACGCCGAGAAGAGAAGGAGAGCCAGAGCAGAGACCACCGCGCCATTTAAACCGGCAGCACCAGCACCAGCTCTCAACGGGCTACAGGATGGTCACCCACAGCATGCAAGCTTGGCCAGGGAGTATCTCGATCAAGGGTCGCTCAAGCCTGGCCAGTCCACCACCACCAGACCTGCGCCGCCAGCCGTAAAGCCAACCAAGCAGAGAGTGGACTCTGGCAGCTCCGCAAGGTCAAAGTCGAAGACGTCTGACGCAGATAACCGCAGCTCTAAGTCTGGCGGAAAGGACTCGGCTTCAAAACGCAAAGGCTCTGACGGTGACAAGCATCCCTTCATCCCACAGTTCGCCGCGGCGCAGTTCTCACGCACAACAACGACCGAGACGTCAGACAGCAAAGGTCTCGTTCGCAAGCTGTCAAGGACGGCCCTGAGAATTGCTCAAGGCCACCGCGAGAGGCACCAGGACCGCGCCCCCATCACCCACGAACAGATTCCGGAAATGGCCGAGTTGGGCAGCCCCCGCGCGCACCGTGACCGTAATCACCACAGACACACAATTGAAGGACCGCTGGGCGTTGGGCGGGCCGGTGAGATGGACCATTCCAGGTCCGCCAGGCGAGCGACGACCGGCGACATTCTCCTCCCCTTTGAGTCTGGTGCTTCTTCACCGTATCATCTTGACGATCCCGAAGCGGCGGATCATAACCCCTATGAGCACCGCGTGGACTGGACGCAAAGCGATGAGGCGCAGCCGCAGCCAAAGACGAAGCCGTCACTGCGCAAGGCGGATTCTATATGGGCCCTGAAGCATAAGCTCGGAGCCCTCACCAGACACGGGCGGGAAGAGAATCACTCCCGGGACAACAGCCCGCCGTCCGACACCGCCTTGAGGTCGCCCAAGAGCGGATTCTTTGCGCGATTCAAAGTCAACCACTGAGCTCTGAAAGAAAACTTTTGTCAAGGGAGTAAATAGGACCCTTACCTGATGATCGATACCATCTATGCATACACGGCGCTTTTACAGCACACTTGCACTTGAACGTGTGTCTGCGTTACGCACGCCTTATCCAACACAGGGCCGCCGCATGAAACACGCAGGCGCCCTTCCTAATCATGTCATAACCAAAACCAAAACCAAACGCCCTCTCACCCGCGGTCCTCCGTCATGAGGCGCCTAATCAGCTCGGCATCCTTCTCGGCCGCCTGTTTCCTAATCACCTCTTCTGCCTCTGCCGCCGCGCTCGCCTGCGACATGAGGTGATTGATGAGCTCGACATACTCCCTCACGCCCTCGCCGTCCTCGCCGTCGGCGGCCCTTGCCCTCCGCAGCGCCTCCTTCCCCTTGCGGATCCCGACGTCGTGCGTCCACTGTTCCTTTTTCGGGTTCGCGGCCGCCAGCGCCCGCGCCTTCATCATGTCGTTGAGGCTGCTCCCCGTGGACTGCAGTTCCGGCGGCGGCTCCGTGGCGGCAAAGATCTCGAGGAGTCGCGCCTGCAGAGTCGGGTACCGTCGGAAGAGGTACTGGAGCTGATCTGAGTCGTCGAGGACGCTGAAGGGGTTCCTCGGGTCGCTTGCGGCGGCAGCGGCGCTGCTCGGCGCAGGGGGTTCGATGGCGGCTGAGGGGGGTTTCGGCGCCGGTTCGGGATCGGGCGGGTGGTTCTCGCGGTGCGTTTTGTTGCACGGGACGGAGCAGCTGGAAGGAGAAGGAAGCGCACAAGTCAGTAAAGATAATGTATATAATGAGAAACAAAAACACGCATAATGAAGAATGAGCAACTTTTGAAGACATGAATACACAAAGACAAAGCACAAAATGTTACGTACAATGGTAATGCGCAGCGCGTGCACTTGTATTTTCCCTCTTTTTCGTGACACACGCCACACGTCTTGGTCTTTGGCGCAGACGGAGGAGGCTGTATCGTCGTCTCTGGTGTCTCGTCTGCCGCGGGCTGTGTCTGTGTCGTTTGCGCCGCGGGAGCTTCTGCTGCTGCTGAACCCTCACCGACGCCCTGCTCGCCCTCACACTCGCCTTCACCCGCTGTCAGTGACGCATTCGCCATCGCCGCTGTCGTAGCTCGCGTCTTTGCTTCGCTATCGTCGTCGTCGTCTTGCGAGGGGCTCGTTGCACGGGACCGTTTCGTGGCTGGGGGGTGGGATTCGGGTTCGGTTGCTAGGTCGTCTTGTGCGGCGCGTTTGGGGGATGTTGGGAGGGCTGCATAGGGGGATGTGTCGTCTGGGATTGACATCTTGGAAGAAGAAGGAGGATGGGAAGGGAAGCTGGCGGTTTGGTTGTTCTTGTTGCGGTTATAGCAGGGCGTCGGGGGGAGGAGATGGAAGAGGTTGTCGGTTCGGTCACGGGTCGCTGGTGAAAAACGAGGGTCCGTGGAAGAGTGTCCGTTTGCTAGGAAGTTGCTCTCCTTTGTCGAGTATGGTACGTCAAACGTTGGATGTCGATGTTGCCGTGACGCCGGCCGAAAGGGGGAAAAAAAAGTAAATACGGATAAAGTGCTGACTAGAGACAAGGGTGAGGTCAAGCCTTTGCGGTTCAGGGTACGGATAGGTAAGGTAGGTTGGTCAAGGATCGAGATAACGTCGTTGGTCGTTTTTTTAGTAACGATAACCCCGCGTTCTTTTTTTCCTTTCTGTTTTCTTTCCTATTTTTCTGCCAGTTGGGTTGGGAGAGACTTCTCTGCTTTGGGCTCTTTTTCGAAACCTTTTTTCTGCCGTCTGTCTGTTTGACGATATTCCAGTGGGGCGTTTCCTCCATAATACTTGAGGTATGTAGGCTTTGGGAAAGCGGGCGGTGAAGGAGCCCCTTGACCGCCAAAACACCTTACCTTAGCTGTTCCCGAGCTCCCCACAAAAGAAAATCACTTTCAAATCGGGAATTCCACGGACCAACCCGAGGGGTTCCATGAGTGGCAGTTTTCTGCGTCATTCTTACCCAGCTGTCCGAACGCCCCCCCCCCCCCCCGGGCACTGACTGTGTGGTCCATCTTAAGGTGCCATCCACTGACCCCCCGTGCCCCCCGAAAGGACCCAAAACTGACCAATTCACGCAGAGAGCCTCGATGATTGGTAATGCAACGCCTCGGAATTGAGAGGCAACGGCAAAAAAAAGTGGAAAGCTCGTCCAGTTTTGTCAACCTTTTTCCTCGCGCTGTAATTTGCCCTGCTCTCAAAATTCGAAAGGTTCCGTCACCGGATGTAATGCCGAGGGTGTGAGGTTTGGTAAATTTGTACGTTCTGAATAATCAACATTTCGACATTACTTGTTCCCTCAACATTTACGACTTTTCTCCTCACTCTTGGACGATCAACCACTTCCGCCCCTCGACATTGTATATTCACTCAACAACGACCACAGCGAAGAATAATCGGATCGGAGACCACCCGACGGCCATCAAACACATTTCTCTTTCGCCACAATGTCATCGTACAGAGCAACGAGGACGGCCCTCCGCGCCGTCGCGCGCACAGCGAAGCCCGCCACCTGCAGACCCTCACAATCGCGATCCTTCGCCAGCGTACACACCGGCCTCCTCCAAAACAACCAAACATCACAACGCCGCCCGACAACAACAAGTCGACACCAACAATCATCGCTGCAGCGCCAATCCCCCTTCGCCGCCCGCACCGGCGCCGTCCGCACAATCTTCATCCAAACCGAAAACACACCCAACCCAGACGCCGTCAAATTCCTCCCGAACCACCGCATCCTCCCCGACACCCTCTCCACCCCCTTCATCGAGTACCTCAACCCGCGCTCCACCATCGCGCCGCCCTACCCGTCCCCGCTCGCCGCCCAGCTCATGAACATTGACGGCGTCACCTCGGTCTTCTACGGCGCCGACTTCATCACCGTCAACAAGTCCCCCGACGCGAACTGGGCGCACATCCGCCCCGAGATCTTTGCTCTCATCACCGAGGCCATCACTTCGGGCCAGACCATCGTCACCGTCTCGGCGGACAAGGAGGGCGGTGCTGGCGGTGCGGCGGCCGACGGCGCCCCCGAGGAGCCCGATAGTTTGGCGTACGATGAGAACGATAGCGAGGTCGTCGGCATGATCAAGGAGCTGCTCGAGACGAGGATACGGCCCGCTATCCAGGAGGATGGCGGCGACATCGAGTTCCGCGGGTTCACCGACGAGGGCACCGTGCTGCTGAAGCTCCGCGGCGCGTGCCGGACATGCGATTCTAGCACCGTGACGTTGAAGAATGGTATTGAGAGCATGTTGATGCATTATGTAAGTTGACACTCTACACCTTTGGTTCTTTGGTCTGGAACTTCATTGGGCATCGCCGCCGAAAACAACCGTTGAACATACGTGCTAACGTTGGCGTACCTAGATCGAGGAGGTCAAGTCCGTCGAGCAGATCCTCGACCAAGAGGAGGAGATTGCCATCCAAGAGTTTGCAAAGTTTGAGGAGAAGCTCAAGTCCCAAAAGGGACCCGAGGCGACCGCGGCATAAGAAGCCGCATGCTGGAATGCGATACGAGGAGAACTGTTTAGAAGTTTTTCCCAAACCAGTTTCTAGAACGGCGAACCAACAAGATATTGGGGAGGCGCACGATACCTGTAGAATTGCTGTACAATTAAAGAGCAACGTTTAATCCGGCTTCAACCCGGTGACGTAGACAATACCCACTACCAAAACCGTACACTACCGTTCCTTTATCACAGCCTCGTCCACATCTACGTAGAGGTACGCCAGCCTCGCATAGGCAAGGAGAGCACTGACAATGATTTGATACGAGACCTACCTCGCAAACCGCGGTCGCATAGCCTCGTGTTCGGTCGGATATAATGCCTCACTGACGCGGACTGGGCTGCATCGCCTTGAAAGTAAAAAAAGGTCACGTTCCGAGCCGAGGCCGGTCCAGGTCCAGATGGATGACGATCTGGGCAAGCCTATGAGGGCCTTTTGCGCACAACCCTACCACCGGCGGCGTCAAGTCAAATTGCAGAATTCAGACCAATGCCGTCGACAATGCGGGTAAAGATCATCCATGGCCTGCTAGACAAGCCGCGTTCGAGACCAATATCGGTCGTAACGAAATGCGCAGGCCCAGCAGGGTTGGCGGAGGGTTTTCTCTATTGCCCTCGCCTTGATTGGACTCTGGCCCAGCCAAGGGTTGCTGGAGCGGATCAGGGCGGGGAGCGGGGGGTAGTTGTTCCCGTGCAGGAACCCCTCATCGAATCATCGAAACCCCTCAACTCTCTGGCGTCTTGACGTCCCCACGGTCCAGCAATCCAGAGAGTGGTTTTAACGTTCAAGCCCTTCCAAGTTCCGTACCGTATCAGAACGGCCATGTCCGGCTTGTTTCCCACCCCTCTTTCTCTCCTCAAACAGGCCTCAGCAGGAGGTCGTCGGCCCACCGACTTCCTGGCTCGTCTTTTCTGCTCGGTCAAGTTTAGGTTCCTTGACTTCCGCTGATCTCGTGCCGCATCTCCTCATCATCATGCCAGTCTGCCGGGTGCATGCCTGTTCCTTCTCTGTCTCCGTACCGAGTGCCACCAGCGCCCCATAGAAGGCGATTGGCAAACCCCTGTTGAGGTTGCTCCAATATCGCAGTACAGAATGAGTTGCGAACAACAAGCTATGGTATTGATGCCGACTTGCACTGCAGTCTGAGGTAGACCAGATGCAAGAGCGGAACAGTTGCGGTCGCCGCGCTAGGTGGGCCAGTAGAGGGTCGATCTTGGAGACCCTGAGTATCCGTCTTTAGTTGCAGTAGCGCCACTTGGTGGGCAGCAACTTGGAAGAAACCCAATACTCCAAGGTCAAACTTCCAGATGGTTCCCTTCAAGATCCGCGCAGGTGCTCCCAGGTTGTGAATGCTTGACGTCCGCTCAGACGTTTTTCTGGTCGCTTTTTGACTTCTGGCTTTTTGGGGAGCCGTTGCAGCAGCCGCCCACGGTTGAGTTTAATGACAAGATGAGAATCCGGGGTAAAGCCCCCTGGCTGATTTTGACTTTCGCCCTCCATCGGCTTGGGGGTGTCGTCGATCTCCAGTGACGGTGCGGTACGCTACGTTTCGTTGCCGTCTTTGATAGTCGCATTTGTAGACCATTAGATCTCCCTGTCGACTACAGAAAATAGCAAGGTATTTCTCGTCATCTTCGTATGCGTGATATAGGTTGGGTTGCTAGGTCTCAAGCACGGCGCACCTTCCAAAACTGAAGCGTGACGCTCACACTCACTCTCACCATGGTGTGGTTGATAGACAAGCTGCAAATTAGGAGTAGAAAGGCATCCAAACGGCCAGAGCAAATCCTTCAACGGAATGCGTTCATGATCTCCTCATATCTTGTCGATGGAATTCAAATGCGCGATTCTGCGCATCTAGTAGTGCGTCGACGTAGAGGCGGAGACTCATTCGGGGTCGCATATATCTCAAATACGCACCAGATATTATCTCCGCCCACCGGTTGCCGGCAGTGCGTTCCTCCATCGTCGTCAATACTGCTTACCTGGATTTACATCTGATTCGATATCGAAAGCTCCGAACCGTGCCATATGCCTAGAGTCTGGATGATGCCACTGTGAGGTCGGTGAGACAATCCAATCGAAGAAGCCTTTGAAGATGAAGGAGGTTAGCTTGGTGATGGGCGCGCGTGACATGCTGCAGCAGCCCGTTTACTCCACAGATCCTTACCCCTCTCGGTCTCGGAGAAGTGCCCTGAACCCAGACCTCCATCGCCAAACCTTCTGCCTGCATCTGCACATGCACCTCTGCCTCTGGTGGTTGCTCCCTTTGGCATCAGAGATGGTAGGTAGTGATAGGTAGTCTGCTCTAGGTCATTGACCGGTGATACCCAGTGCAAAAGCTGGTCCGTCATTTCGTAGTTCGTAATCCTCTCTCTCCCTCTCCCTCTTTGCCGATAGTAGTGGCCGTGGCTCCAGATTTCTTGCATCATGGCACTTGGGACCATGCCTCCTCTTCCGCTGATACTTGTGGAACAGGGTCTCGGCAACTTTGAGGCGTCTCATACTGACATTAACTGGTATAGACTGGAAGACATTTCCCTGTGCCTTGTCACCTTGTTTGAAGCGTAACGTGAGCCCACGGACATTTGTAGAACATGGATCTAGTGCGGGGTGGTGAGGGATGAGGACCGATGGCAAGCTGCAGAATTCCAGCCACCCTTGCAACTTTCAACGGCAAACCTCCAAACTTTCCAGGGAAACCGCCATGCGAACATCGACCCCGTGGCTCCCGCTGCTGTACATAGTGTTCCCGGACATGATGGCGGCGTGTGCTCTTTTTTTGCGTTCAAGAACAGGACGTGTTTGGATCATGACTGTGTCTCACGTACGTCCGCGGCCTCGGCCAAGCAGTAGAAGGGTGAGACCCTGCAACGGCGAGACCACCAGATGTCCTTGGGCACTTGGGACGATGGATGCAATCAACCGGTTGGCTGGCTCGACTTGCTGGTGGTTCAAATATGCTCCTCCTGATTGCAGCGCTATGCCACCGCTGACCGAAGTTGGACTTGGCCTTTTGTTGATCAAGGGGCGAAAAACCGCTAGAGGTTGGAGGATCGGCGATGGGCGAATGGGCTCAGCCTGTTACAGCCGCATAGAGGTCAGATGGCCACTTCATGCCCGGAGGCTGAGGGAAAGCATGCAAGAAGAAAGCTGCAGTATTAACGGCATCGTCGGGGCCATTCTGACCACAGGTAGTATCCATGTCGATGATCCGGAAAAGTTCGTTCCTCGCTCACGCTGGTTTTCCTCGGTGTTTCGATAGCGTAGTCTCGCTGAACGATAGTCGCATCTCTAGAAGTTGTTCTTAGCTCCCAAATCCCCGACCACGGAAGAATGGTGGGCCGAAGGGAACGTCGGATTTGCAAACATTGTAGCGTCGGAATCTGTAAGAACAATAACTCCAATTTGATGTATGAAGTACACCGCGCTGGCGAATATCTGAGGTGTATGCGTATACCGCCGTCGACTGTGGTACATGGGCGCACTATGCAGACGTATCACACAACGCCTTCTCTGCAGGCATTGCATGTCATGAGCGGGGTGGTGGTGATTGAGGTGATTTGTCGTTGTAGGGCTCGGAAGAATCTTATGCGTGAGTGCCATCATTTTCTGCAGACGCGGATGAAGGATTGACAATGGGAGACAGCAGTGCAACCCGCTTTATTCGGTAAGCTTCTTCATCGTCGAGGCTCAATATGGATACGGCGTCGTTGTATGCCAGTGCCGTCATTCTCGCGACTTGTCGCCCGAGTCTACTGTATATCGAACTCTCGGCCGGAGCACAACTAAGTAGTGAGGATTTGATGAGTATGTAATCATGCAGACCGAGGTAGCATCGATGTACGAACAGAGGTCCAGTCATGAACTAGCGAGAAAGGTAGCAATGCAAGAGGCAGCGCACTGAAGTAGAAACAAGACGTCCCCGTCGAGGTGCCACTGTAAGGTAGATTCGGATGTACGGGGAGGAGCCAAGACGTCGTGAGAGACTCCCATGTACTTCGTAAATATTGTGCATGCTATTAGTAGGTAGGTAGATGCGAACACCTATCACCGGGCGGGCAACTTTGATGGCTTGTTTCCAATTTCGATTCCATCTGTCTGTCATAATGGAAACAGAGTCCGTTCCGGTAGGTTCTGTTTCCCCGCTTCCTTCCCTCTTGGCCCCGAAACCCACGATATGTCGAGGCAGCTCCTGCTCTAGTTGCTGTTGGGTGAACAAAGAAGCAACGACCTGGAGGACATGGTCTGAGATGGTTGGTCACTTGCAGACGGGCGGCCCCACTAGCCACAACCCCTGAGCCCTGACAGGCCCGGCCTGGCCTTGCTAGTTCGCCCATCCTTGTGCTTTCTAGACTCTGATTGGCAGTGACGTTGGGCAAAAGGTGGAGATTTACCTGGAGAACAGTGTGGGGAATCGGGAAGATGCCAGGCAGTACGTACCTGTGAGTGACCAAGGACGGTTAGCTCGGATCCACCGCTCGAGACGGGCACTTTGGCCACACTGTGCCGCCAGAGAGACAGGCATGGCAGGCACCTCCATCCAGCCTCTGTGTCTCCTGCCTTGCCTGCTCGACGACATGGCGTTTTGGGGATTTTCGGATTGAGATATCTTCTTCCCAGCATTTTTTACCTAGGTATTACTTACGGATACGGGTAGAGGAAAACTTCAACCTGGCACACCATTCACTCGTATGAGGTACCTCATAGTGGCAGGCATATTTTGCAACGGTTACAATACTTCTTTCTTTGAGCTACCATTGCAATGCTAGAGCTGCCATCCCTTTTACATCTTTTCCACTTTCGGCCTGCTACCTACTCGCGGAACCCCGTTCTCTTGCACCAAGTACCTGCATACCCGTTCTTTGTACGAAAATACCAATGGAAAAGTACAACACCACACCCATGCCTTGGCAACTCGGATTTCTCTAGTAACGATTCTTGGATAACTTCCTCCCATCTTTCCAGTTTTTTCTGCCCTCGTCGTCTGGGCTATTCTGGCTCCCGCGTCCCGCCACCCTTCCATTTATCCACCTAGGCAGGTACCTTGGCCTGCAAAGGGTGTCGACCTGAGGCTGTTCTTCTAGGCCCTACCTACCTTACCACACCGTCGTCTCGCTTTCCGCTACACACCCTCTTGCATTGCACCTGAGCCACTCAAAGCTCTTTGACGGGAAGGGGGGAGCCTTCTAGCTGCCACAGAAAAAAAAGAAAAGGGCAAAGAGTGTGTCTCCTTGTTCTAGCTGCCGTTCCAAGATTCTAACACATCTCGCAGATGATTGGGTACCTTCTTTCCCCTTTACCTGCTTCAACAAGCACCTCAGCTTAGTGTGTTCCGGTACATCACTGCTTTCTTGGGGCAACCTCAATGCAAAGAAGTCTTGCCAAACTAACAGGACCTTGTTCTTGTTCCATCTACGATACCTTATTCCGCAGACTTGAGCAAGTGCTATTCACAGTCAACGCGATGGTTTTCTTCTTATTTGTTACTTCTCTTTTTATCCAGTGCCAGTCTGGATGCTCTTCATTCTTGGTCCCAGCTTTTGCTACATGCCCAACACAGCGACCAAGTGGTCGATTCTGTGGCTCGCATAATGCGTGCACTTTCCCTCACTTCGCCATGAAGAATGCCATCAACAGTTGATGGGTTCTGTGCATTCGGATGTTCAAGGCAGCCGTTACATAACAGTGTCTTCTTCAATATTGCATATTGTGCTTCATCAATGGAAGTCAGAGACTTGCAAGGCAACTTGGATGCAGGCCTCCAGTTACTACCTTACTGCTCCGCTGGAGGTCCAAGGTATCATTGCATTACCATCCGGGCATTCCTTTGGATGCTCTCCGCCTTACAAGAAGTCTGAGAGGGGCACGGAGTAGAAGTGAGGGTAAACAAGTCCGGATACAGAGACAGAAACCCTACTCCGTACTCCGTACCCTCAACTTCTCAAGGCAGTTGGCAGGGTATGATTTTCCCCTCACCCCATCCGAAGCCCCCTTTTTCTTTTTCTTGGGGTGTCTTGATTTTCTCACCATCTCAGCATCACCGTTGTGCTTTCATCGTCCCGAAGCGTTCCCACTCTCCCGTACGATGATCAACTGGGACCTGCCCACTTGTCCCCTCCACCGATATTAGTCGACTCGATCCACAGCCAGCCCGCACTCTCCCGTCCCTGACAATCCGTCGGCCTCGACAGGTACAGGGCCTCCAGCGCATACCTTGACTCCAGGCTCCGTGCTACCTGTCTGTGCTCTTTTGGGTCTAGGAGCACTGAGGTGGGCTGGGACAGGCATCTGTCCCCCAAGACCAAAACCAACCAAGGCTTAGCTCGTTCCTCTGTGCGTACCCTTGGCCTGGGGTTAGTGCTGTTCATACAGTGCATGCCGCTCGTGTGGCTTGCAGCGCACACAGACAGGCACACACCAACCCAACCCAAACTCAACTGGACCAAGAGAAGACGGGAGCCCGAGACTTTGGTGGACTGGACTTGGCTGGCCTGGCCTGGCCTGGCCTGACCTGGGGGAGCTGGAGCTGGAGCTGGCGCTGATGCTGATGCTGCTGCCGCTGGAGCTGGATATCGACTGCATTGCATCTCTCGTCGAGAGTGCTGTCACTCTCTCTTTCTTTCTGCAAGTCTGCGCACACTGCATCTGCATTATTACGGAGTACTCCCGTTGCTACCACACTTTACTTTACCTCACCTCGAGGTAACTTACCTCCATATTCCATTGCATGACCTGCTTGGCCTTGCTGGAACCGACCCAAACCAGGCGTCTTTTCCCACTCTACGCCCTATCCCATCATTGCCTCAGGTACCCTGCCCCTACTTGTGTGGTACCTTACTGGAACACCTCTTCAGATCGGGCCCCCTCTCGTCTCTTCTTTACTCCCATCGACACGACGACCTCTTGACCTCGCATCGTCTTATTAGCGAACTACGGATACCTTGTCCAGCTCCGCCTACCATTCATTCATCCATCCATAGGTACGCACACACACTTCACACACACACACACACACACACACACCACCGATACCTTACCTACACCCATCCATCTATACCCCAGACTCCCACACACCACACACATTCAGTTCGCCCTTCTCCTCTCCTCAACCCAACTCAACTCCCCCTCACTGTGCCCGCGGTTTGTGTGTCGTCAGGTGGCAAGCTACCTCCCCTCAGTCATCCTGTCTCTCTCGCACACACTCTCTCCCGCTCGCTCGCCTGGTGGCCCTACCTATTCCCTGACCTCACCTTACCTTACGGACACCCTGAACCGGACCCCTTCTCTTTCTCATAGGTACGCACCAGCCACTTGGACAAGCTTCTGGTCTCGTGTCGCAGTCGCAACGTCTTTCTCCTCCCCCGCTTCCGTCAACGCACTACAACTGTGACCTCTTTCCATCCTCCTCAAACCTCTCCAACACTCTTCTCGTCTGTTCCCCTTCTTCCCCCTCTCCGTGCTTCTCCTCATCTGTCATTCAAGACCGTCGCACCCCAAAGGATCGAGGGCGCCGCCCAAGACATTCTTCTTTCTCATCCCCCTTCCAGCATCCACATCTACATCCACAGCTTCCACCCGCATTCCACTTTGCGATCGCTCTTCATCCACTACGCGCCGACAATGGGCTGCGCGTAACCTGCCTGCTCTCACTCTTGTCGCATTATCATCCCGTCCCTCCTCCACCCACCACTAACGAACGGCATCGCACCTCGATTCTAGACGGTACGGATACGCATACAGTACAACACGCGCGCAGCACACGCATAGCTTCTCTAATCGACGACAGCCCCAGCTTTGCTGCGTGACCCCTCGCCATACATCACGTTGATTATTTTCCTTTGGGCAACTTTGGGTCTGGGTTAGACGAACTGGTTTAGACGACTTTTCGCGCTTTTTTTCGGCTCCCGTTTTACGCGCACCATAATCATCTTGCTTCATCGCCAACTCTCGCTCTCTCGACACTCTCACTCACCCACTCCCTCCCATTCACTCACTCTCTCTCAACCCCCCCGACCAACGACCTCAGCCTGGTCACTGTGCGGACTATCTTCTCTTTTCCCCTGCAACTGCGCTTTGCGACTCCTGTCAGGGCAGCATTTCTCCATACCGCCTCGACCCGACTCGCCTTGCCGCGCCACGCATCAGTCGTCACCAACGAGCCTCTTCCGCGCCTTCCCACATCGATTTCGCCTCGGTCACCCGATCAGATTGTTTCCTCAGCATCTAGAAATTGCAACATTTGATACCCTGGCGATAGATCTACCCGGTTTCCCGCAGTTCGGTACGTACCCTGTTTTCACTCGTCTGCTGTACGAATCACACACTTCAAGTCGCAAGGCTGCTGCTGTCTGGCGGAAAATCCTTTGAAGACAAGCTCCACTGCCTTTCCTTGGGTACATCTCGTCGTGTCTGTCTGATTCTGTCTGAGTGCGACTGCCTCACGCGTGTCACCCAGCGCTGCCCAAGCTCGGATCCCCGTCTTCCCTCGGCACCTTGGCGAGATCACCTCGCCATCGTGGTCTACCACAAAATCCTGTACTCACACACATTCGCATTTTTTGTCTACTCATCAACTATTTGCCCACTTTACCCTTTCGTGCGCCAGGCCTCGAACGTCTCTGTCTCGTGGCTCGTGGCTCGGACCTCGTGGCGCCTTCCAATTGCCCTTCGCCAGTCGCTGTCAGCTTTGACCTGCAGCCCGAGCCGCAGCTCGCCGTGACACCAAAGCTGGTTGCGGCGAAACTCGTCTCTTTCATCTTGTCTCACAGCGCTTGCCTTTAACGTTTGACGACCTAGCTGCTAATTCAACTGCTAGTCTCATTCGGAGTTTACCGCCCTTCATCCTTCTTTCAAGAACACCTGACCAAACCTCGTCAGCCCATCACTTACTTTTCTCCCGTTTAAACAAATCGTTTCTCTAAAGTCTCCAAAAAAGCTATCAAGCAGCTCACCTCTGTCAATTTCAGAAATTGGTCAGGTATTCGGAAGTGGACTAGACTTTCCGGTTTTCTATCGGGAGGCAACAACAGGTGGACAATGAGTTCTGGTACGGGAAGTACTAACAACGCCAAACCCGGCCCGTCTTCCAAACAGGGTCAGGGCACTTTCTCCGCAGTGAACAGCCACGCCATTCTTCTTGATAAGCTTAACCGTCGATCAACGCCCGACTCTGAAGCTTTAGCCAGCTCAGACGACGAGGCTGATTCTCATCGCCAAGAACCACCACAGCAGGCGCAACCTCAGAAGCCTGTCAGAAGAGCTTCTTGGCTCAACGACACTACCCAACCGCTGCCTCGGCCCCGAAAAGGTTCATTCGCAAGCAGCTCCATGTCTCCCACAGCTTCACACCCAAGCACTCCTTCCGCGGAAGGAAACGCGCCTTGGAGCACTCACACCCAGTCATCCGGCGTCATGGGTCGCGCTCCTGTTCCGGGAGCCTCATTCACCTGGGGCACCGGTATCTGGAACAATGAGAGAAAGGATCCTCCCTCGCGCTTGAGTGAGGTTTTACCCTCGCCCACATCGACTATGCCGCCTGGATCAGCTGGAGGTTCCTTCTTCAACCCTGACAACTATGGACAGACATCCCCTGCACCGCGAGACTCTGGCCCCAACGCTCAAATCCCCTTCGCGATCCCCCTTCACCCTACGCCTAAGACGTACCGTTCTCAGTCTTACTCGGTTGGTCAATTGGAACCCGACGCGCCCCCGGCCGCTATGAGCAGCTCCACGATTCTTGGTCGCGGACGTGCCCATGGACACTCTGGCCTGCAGCATCGTCCTTCCAGGCCCAGCATGCTGAGTGAGATGTCAAACGAGGGAGGCTTGCTCGGAAAGGTCAAGGAGGTGGATGACGATGACGATGAGAGTGCGACGGAATCAATGCAGAGTTCGATGCATCAGTCTGCTGAGGCGAAGACGATTGAGCTGCTTGCTCGTGAGAATGCGATGCTGCGTCAACAGCAACAAGTGCAGCAGCAGCAGCAGCAGCATCAGCAACAGCAGCAGCAGCAGTATCAGAACCGACTCCGTCCCAGAGCTTCTACCGGAGCTGCGTACGGTCTTGGTAACGGTTACACCTTGCGCGAGGCCGTTCCCGAGGAATCTGACTTTGCCATCGATGAACTTGATGAGGCCAATGACGGCAGTGAGATGGCGGCGAAAAGAGCTCTCGGTCGTAGAATGAGCGAGTTCGGGGCGTCAGGATTCCGCTCGCCGTACGAGAACAGAAAGTTGGAAAACGTTAAGAAGGCATTCTGGCACAGTTCTCTCGGTTTTGGCGGTCCTGAAGGCCAGCAGAGCCGCAGACACTCATTTGCGGATATTCCTACCCGCCAAGGTTCCATCAGCTCCATCAACGAGTCGTTCAACGCGCTCGATACTCCCGTTGCTGAGCAGTCGCAACCCCAGGACTACTCCCTGGCCTATTCGGAAAACCAGAACTACCCCCTTGGAAACACAGGTGAGTTGGATTGTTATTTTGGCGTGAATCAAGCTGAATCATAGACACAGCTGCTTACTTTACTCCCGGTGGAGGTCTGGCTGCTCCTCCCCAGAGCATGCAGTTCAACAACACTTTCCCATCGGCTTATTCGATGCACCCTCCTTATGGAAACCGTGCACCTTCGCCCCATCGCAATGTGTATGCCATGTCGCAGCCGCGCCACAACCAGCTGCTCCATATTGTCCTGTTCAAGTGTGCTAGAGCAGATGTCTTCTACATTCAGGAGGGTACCGGCTTGACCGTGAAGCCTGGTGATCTCGTCATCGTCGAAGCTGATCGGGGAACTGACTTGGGCACTGTCGCCCGCGACAATGTCGACTGGCAAACCGCCAAGGAGCTCAAGGAGCATTACGCGGAGGAGCAGTACAAGTGGCTAATGATGTATTCTCAGAATGCCGCTGCTGCCCAGGACGGCACAGGCGCTGGCCTTATGGCGGCCGCGAATGGTCTCCAGGGCAGTGCTGTCGGCGGAATGGGCCCGCCTAACCAGCATGGTCATATGCAGGAGCCGAATGCAGGAGAGCTTAAGCCTAAGCTCATCAAGCGCTTGGCACAGAGTCACGAGATCCATGCCTTGCGGGACAAGGAGGGCAACGAGGCCAAGGCCAAGCGAGTCTGCATGCAAAAGGTCAAGGAGCATGGACTGAACATGGAAATTCTCGATGCTGAGTTTCAAATGTAAGTGTCTGGACGAACTTGATGGACAGAGGTGAGACTAACCGCACGCACGCAGGGATTGGAAGAAGTTGACATTCTACTACTTCGCTGATTCATACATCAACTTCAATTCCCTCGTTACGGATCTGTTCAAGATCTACAAGACCAGAATCTGGATGTCGGCCATCAACCCGGCATCCTTCGCCAGTCCCACCTTGGGTATCCAGGCGCCTAGCGGCGTCGGACCCGGAGCGGTTGGCGTGGGTCGCGGTGGATCGAACAATTCGGAACGACGCTCCGCGCAGCAGCAACAACAGCAGAACCAGGAACAGCACTCTGGAGGATTCGGTGGTTCAGGTCCTCCTGGCCGTGGATTCCAGAACTCGTTCACCCCGCCGTTTGGTGAAAGACCTGGAGGTCCCGCCGGTGGCTACGGCCAACCGAATTATCCCTATTCGCACATGGGCGGCATGGGCACTGCGCCCAGGCCTGGAAACATGCCCTACGTCCCTGGAGTTGTTCCGTCGCTCGATAGTTATAGCTTCCCTGGCGCAGCTGACTATCAGATGCGATCTCGTTTCCAGCCGGGAACAGACGGACCTGGCCCGCATGAGTCGGGCGTGGGCCCAATGAACACTCAGAGTGAATGGGCTACCGCATTTCAGGGCCTTTCCTTGAACAGTCGCTGATGAGACAGGCGCCTGACGTTGGAAATGACCACGATATTGGGTTCTCATGTTCCACCGCGGACTCGACCTTCTCAACGGCCATTCCACTCCTGTTCGTCATTCGGCGCAATTTTACGAACTGTCGGCCCAGCGGCTTATCGTACCTCTGTACGATTGGCATGGTTGTGGCATTGTAAGCATAGCCTGGGCTACAGAGTCTGGCAACACTTTTTTTCCTTCTCACTGTCGGAGTTGGACGGCTTCAACTTTTCTGCTTTTAAATTGCCAAAAACTGGCGGGACCTTTGTGCTTCTTTCGGAAAGAAAAAAGAAGACATGAAGGACGAAAAATGGGAAGACATGCTGGATCCCCCAAACACTTTCATTTTCACCTTTACTCTACAGGCTTGTTTCGAGACTTAGCAACCACGGCCTATTTTCCCACCAGCACAACCCCCAAATTCATGATGAATGAGAGATTCAAGAGGAGATTGAGAGACTTTCACTACTACTCAGGGCACTACCGTCATAGACAGAGAGACTTCTTTTTTTTACTTTTCTTCCACACAAGCATGGTGTAACCCGAGACTAAAAAAAAAGGGACTTGTGTTTCTGGGTAATGGGCCAATGTCGGATTCTTGTACGAAAAATTTTGCTTTTCTGTTAACTTAGGTATTTGAGAATATGAGGATCAGAGACTCAATGCCTTTCTCTACAATGCATGTTCTGTGAGGTGTGCGTATGTCGGTGCTAGTCTATCGTCCATTTTCAAAGATGGATTGCAACCTCTCACGGTATCTGCCTAGAGCGTGACATGGCCAATGAAGCCAAATTCGACGTGAGCCGCAGAACCCGGAGATTTGGAGCATGACTGCAAATCCGCAAATTGGTAACGCTGGCGAAGGAGCACATGCAGAGAAGAGACAAGCCTGGAGGGTTTGGACAAATAGGAAAGCTGGACTAGAGGAAAAAATTTAACTATGTGATAAGGTACACAAGGAGAGCCTGATAGTCTAGTAGTAATTCACCACCACATAGCTGCAAGTCCATGTTGGCGGGTTCACCACGAAATATAATTGAGACATTGGAAACTCATTCGCCGGTCTCCGATGAGAGAGACTCCTTTCGAATTTTGTTGAATGAGTAGGAACGGTAGACCTCGGACTGAAAGTCTGCACTGAACAGCGGTGAGTTTGGAGTCAAGATGAGAATGATCATCGCTTTCATGAGGTACTCAAAGTCTAAGTGACAAGCTGCTCATAGCTGCGAAGGATTGTACTGGCCCCACAATGCACCTACGTAAACGTGCCTGTTGGGAGAAATCCTTCTCTTCGCCTGAGCACACCGAGCTCATCTCACCGAGAAATTGCAACACACCGAGACGCGAGACCCATAATTAGGTTCGGGGCAAGCCCAGCCCCAGCTGCGCTAGCCGTTCCAGGACTAGTACGACCGCACAAACTCTACCCTTCCTCGATTTTTCCCCTTCCACTCAAACATTTCTCAATCGTCGTCCAATTCATCAACACCACCACCAAAACCTCGGCAGCCGGATTTTACGTGAACAGCTGGTTTGTCCCCCCTCCCCCCCGTTCCTTTTCTTCGACAACCATTGTCGCTCTCTTATTTTCTCAGTTTCACCACACCTGTCAAAACCGAAGAGGCTAACCTGACGCCGTCGCCGCAGTCAAAATGGGTGCCCTCAAGTATGTCGAAGAGCTCCAGAAGAAGAAGCAGTCCGATGTGATGCGCTTCCTTCTGCGTGTTCGCTGCTGGGAAGTACGTTGAAACCACCCGATTCCGATACCATGTGGACGCACGACAAAGTTCAATCCTCCTCGATCCCGCGTCTCTCTTTCGATCACCCCCGAATTCGAAAATTTTCGATGCTGGATTCCTTTCTACTGAGGGGTCTCGAGGTCTAAAATTTCTCGGATTGAGGGTCACCAAGAGGGACTAGTGGAGACTTGGGGGAAGACTTTGCGTTCCTGCTATACACTCGTTGAACATTTGCTGAGAGTGCATCAATATAGCTCCGACAGCTGAATGTCATCCACCGCGCCTCGCGTCCCTCGCGCCCCGACAAGGCTCGCCGCCTCGGTTACAAGGCCAAGCAGGGCTACGTTATTTACCGTGCCCGCGTCCGCCGTGGAGGCCGCAAGAAGCCCGTCGCCAAGGGTGCTACCTTCGGTACGTTGCGAATCTTTAACGAGAGGGGAACATTCTGCGTCTCTTGAAGACCGAACTGGTTTCCCCTGTGCGACACCTACCAGCGAGATAAACGGATTGCTAACAGGGTTGAAATCACACAGGCAAGCCCACCAACCAGGGTGTCAACCAGCTCAAGTACCAGCGCTCCCTCGCCTCTACCGCCGAGGAGCGTGTCGGCCGCCGCTGCGCCAACTTGCGCGTCCTCAACTCGTACTGGGTTAACCAGGACTCCACCTACAAGTACTACGAGGTCATCCTCGTCGACCCCCAGCACAAGGCCATCCGCCAGGACCCCCGCATCAACTGGATCGTCGCCCCCGTCCACAAGCACCGCGAGGCTCGCGGTCTCACCGCCACCGGCAAGAAGTCCCGCGGCCTCAACAAGGGCCACCGCTACAACAAGACCCAGGCCGGCCGCAGAAAGACCTGGAAGCGCCACAACACCCTGTCCCTGTGGCGCTACCGGTAAACGGTTTCGCCCACTCGCACTGGACGATTCTGAAAAGGCTACCGGGCCGCTCGCGTACTGTCTTACTACGAGTACGGCTCCGGCTGCCAGGTGTGGTGTTCGCGGAGGACACGACGACGGCGGTGGATCATCATCATCATGGAAGGTATTCGGGATATGGCCACTACTTTCACGACTTGGGAAAGCACTTGATATCATGCGCTGGAGTGTTCTTCTTCCTCTGGCTTGAGTCCCAGAGGTCAAAAAGGCTCAATCGATACGAAAAATGGAACACAACGTTTTCGAGGTTCTTAACTTTAAAAACTTGGAGGGCTCGGCGTAAAAATGATGAATTATGTGATTTCAATGTGATACACTTGAACCAAAGCTCTCCCGTCTCCCTCGATCCTGGTGCTACATGCGATTTCGTTATGTTGTGTCTAAATCATATTCATTTAAAGAGGATGCCTCTCCAACCCCCATTGATATTACTTCAGTCCCGCAATAATCTGTACAAGCCGAATACTACATCTCAATGTGTAAGTTACACAGTGAATTATTGCCCCTTTCTACTGCATTTCCCATACTGAAAATTTCGACCAGGGTTTCGACGGTGTGGGGATTTGCGATTCAAAACGGATACGACTGCGGGGACGGTCGTGTGATGATTCTCTCAGGTCTCCCTCTAAATGCCCACGACCTCAATCCTTACGTAGCCCCGCGATGTTCCTTGATAGGGTCCTATCAGACACCTGGAAAGTACGGTCTTTCTCATTCTCACGGCGTATGGTCAAGACGAAACTGATAAAGAAGCTTTATAATTATGACTGATCCCTCAATCGTGCATCTACTTCTGCTTAATGCTGATAACTGATTGCTGGTCATGATCAGTGAAGAAAGATTCCCAAATCTCATATTCCTCGCCGTACACCGTGCCGTCGTGCCGGGTATTTTTTTCAAAGCCAAACTAAATCATCCGTGAAACGCCGTTCCACCCTGCCTAATAGGGATGCATATTCTGTAATACCAAGGCTGTTGTGAAGTCCATTGATTCCAATCTCCTCGAGACAGAGAGAAACTAGTGAGCGAACAACATCCACCATTCTCTAGAAGCGGCTCACGTTGCTGGCCAGGCTGTACTTGGTGTGGCGGTGGCCAGCCATGGCGGGGTGCAGAGCAGTAGCCGGACGAGAGATATCGGGCATGATGGGGCTGCGGCGGGATTCGTCGTAGTCAGGCTCTGATTCATGGCCCTGCTCGACATCGTGAGCGATGGGGTGGCTGATGTTGGGACGAGGACTGGTATCATCGTTGCTCTTGCTCCAAGGAGTGAACTTCTGCGTGAGGCGCTTGAACTTGTTGTTCGGCTTCTCATTGCGAATCGAGTTGCTTCTGACAGAGTATCCGTCAGCGTACGAGTTCTTGCCAGAGGCAAGGGTGCCGTCGCTGCGAATGTTGCGGGCGTTGATGCCGTTGCTACCATCTCGGAAGACAATGGACGAGATGATGTTGAAGAAACCAAAGGTGATGGCTAGAATGCCCGAAGCGAGGATGAGACGCCAGAGGGGAAGACCAATGGTCTCAACAGAGTAGGCAGGCACTGTGATACCCCCGAGAACGTGGCAGCCCATGACGACCATGGCGACTCCCAGCCAGCTGAGGCCATGCTCGGGCGAGAGGGTAGGCCAGTTGCGCATGAAGTAGGCGCGGAAGACGTTGAGCTCGGAGACGATGAGGAAAACGGCGAAGCAGAAGGTGAAAAAGCGGGAGGCCGAATCGAAAAAGGCAAAGTTGCCCTTGAGAATGGACATGACGATCATGGTCCAGGTGGCGGCGCTTACGGCCAAGAGGCCGATGATGTTGAACGCTCGGAAGACGTTGAGGATCAAGTGACCCGAGCCACGAAGGCTAGAGTTTTCAGAGAGGTTGAACATTTTGTGATTATAATCGAAAAACAGCAGTCGCGACGTTTTCGAGTTTTCGAGGCGGTCCTATGTGTCTGAGTACTCGGTGGGCTCTGGTGAAGAGTATCAAAGTCCTGGGGTAGCATTAGTGACGAGTCCGAGATCGACAAAGGGCGAGAACCACCATACAAGTAAGGAGAGTATTGAGTGGATAGCGGCTGGTGATAAGCTCGGTAGCGATGAGGTCCGTAGCAAAAATTCGGTCAGTCCAAGCTGACGAGGTAATCCAAGCGGCTAGTGATTCGGCGGTAGAGTATCGAGCGCGAGGGTATGATTAGAGACAAGTGGGAAATAATCCCGGAAACCAGTCCAGGAAGGTTGGCGTTATAGAGAAAGTGTTGATGTCTTCACAATGGAAGAAGGAGAGAAGGTGACGAGAGTATGAGGAGGGAAAGATTGTAGGCGAACAGGATTAGTAGATGCCCAAGAACAGAATCTGTTCACGGCTGTTCAATGGGAAAGAGGGAAGGGAGCTCCTGCCAGAAAGGACCGGTGGGTAGGTTCGACGTCAAAGGAAGGAGGGACGGGAGCTCCTTCTCCTTTAATACAGACAGGACCCTGATTGACTATGAATTCTTGTCCCACGACCAGAGCTTAAAGAAACATGGGGTGAAAAAGTAATGCAAAGCACCTGAAGTAAACATAGGTAAGTAACTCCGTACCTTGCTCAGAGCAGTGCCCTTATTCCTTCTCTTCCTGCACGTCACCTGGGATTTTGTCATCCCAGCGACAAGGCAAGAGGAAAGTCAGGTCCAGTTTGACGAAAGGGAGCCTGCCCGGTGGCCCTCTCTATTCGCCGTTTCGAATCACAGCCAAAAGTTTCGCGCAGCCAGCAACCAATCATTCTAGCAGCGCCAGAGGGCCATCAGGGCCGCGATGCATCGGCGGAGACTCAGCAGGGGGGGCTGGAGGGGAGGCGATGGAGCGTTCATGGGTTCTCTCACGAACGGCTTGGACGATCCCTCGACGTCCCGGGCGGTATGAGAACTAGGATACGGGGGTGTGGGTAAATGGGATATGCGGGATAGAGGACGGGATCATGGAGAGACGCAGATGGTGGACTCGAGAGCGTGATAGCGGGACGAGGTGCTGTGCTTCCTGCGGTTGAGGTTCCAGACGACGCCATGCGGCGACCAGACGTGGTTTCAATGAGACCCCTGATCGAGCACGCGCAGCCCAGAGCAGCTAACAACTTTGTCTGTCAGTCATTCTCTTGTTGTCACGATATGGGTCGGGCAGCGGTGGCCTCGCTGCATGTGAGTGACACCATCTTCATCGTGGAGCTGCTGATAACCTGTGGCGCTCACCAGATCGTCGAAGAAGATACACCCGTGACACTCAGCTCGGCAAAGTGCAAAAAGACGAGACGACGGAGGGTCTAGAGAGCAGAGACCATGACAGACATGGGTGGCATGAACATGCCGTGGACCGCTTTCATCCAATCGTGCGCTGAAAGTCGGACTGCTGCAGCTTGTCTAAGTCAAGGGCATGCAATTCAGGCACAACGAACCTATGAGAGGGCGGCAAAGGTACAAAGTTGGCGGAGTAGGAGGCGAATATTCAAGCATTGAGAGGTCCAGACGGGATCCGAGGTAGGGATGTCTATGGTATGGAAGACGGGGGAGGTCTGCTCAGGGTTACAAACAAAGTGAACAGTTGAGAGTGGAAGGGACATGGCAACTTCTCAGTTCTCGGGCGCGATGCCGGATTGATTGGATGACGGGCGACGAGACTTTGTTTCATGCGAGTTTAGCAAAGACAGCCGCCGGCCGAAATGCCAGGCACGCATGTCCGCTGGGCGACCCCTGCAGGCGCCAGAAGTACCGATTCGCTATGCAGAGTTGGGCTTGATGGGCCAATTCCAGTGTGAGCGGCAACGCAAGGTACCTGAACCTGCGTCCCACCCTGCGGCAGTGAAGATTTGGAGGCCGTAGGCCCGTAGTTGGCTCTTCCGAGTGCGATTTCGCAGCACGGGCGAGCCCCAAACCTCCGGTACGGAGTCCCCACCGTCATACCGACAGAGCATAAGTCTTTTTATACTCCATGAAATTCGATTCTACCAGCGAATAAATCACTGATACACAATGTAAATTGGAGTTATTGATCCAATACGAATGAGGAATCTACGACAAACTGCGGTCTGTATCTCCAAGCCCTGGTGGTTCGATTGTGCCTCTCCAATCATTGAAGAAGATCCCGAGGCATACGCAAGTCCATCTTCAAGTACTAGCTGAGATAGGTAGATATATCAGACCAGCTGAATAACAAATCCTCAAATTGACATTGTCTGGGAAAGCTGACCTCGGCCCTCCTCAAAGACAGCTATTGGCTGCGGTCATAGCTCTTCGTGCGTCCGTCTGAGGTAGGCGGCTGAAGGCTCTCCATCGCGCCATGATCACTTACAAGCGGTATCGCCAGATGGTAATGAAACCTGATCGTGAAACCAAAAGACTGGACAAGAGGCGTGGATCTACAGATTGCAGGGCGGCCGTGCCTCCAACAGCTTCCGGTGCATCGGACGTGGTCCGCATTCGATTTCCGAGTTATTCATGACGACTGTGGCCCGTCAAGAGGGTCGCTTGGGATTAAGCGCCCGTCCACTTGCAACCTCATTTCGTGATGCTGCCTGTAAGTGAGGTCGTAAGCGTGGTCCCCACCCTCTAGACCACGTTTGAGAGTATCTTACGAGGACGACAATGTTTACGCGCGCCTAAAAAAGCAGAAATAGCCGCCAAATTCTAGAGCTATTCTAATTACAGGGCTCTTCTATATTCATGGTTCAACCATTTGAGCCGCATCCCGGGGCGTCTATCTGTCTAATTTAGCGGAAACCTCCAGCCGCCAGTCTTGTACGATGTGGCCCCAGCCAGGTCGCTGTGGCAGTGCTCGCGTCAAATATCAATTTCCAGACATCAGCTTCGTGAATAGAGATCGGAAATGCTAATTGTGCTCGCGCTTCATCTGGTACTTCATTTTCCTTGCGCCAGATTCTTCATGCTTCACCTTACCTACTTTACTCTAGGGTCCAACCCAGTGAAGGACGTAGTTTGCCTTGATTACCAGCTTGATTGAAGAAAAGCCATAGACCTAAACTCTTTGCGAGTTGCCGACTTGTAAAAGAAGAGCCCAATTCATGTGTGAAGAGAAGTATGAATAGAACCTTGAAGCCGTTCACTCACTAAACACTCTATGTTGTGGTATTGAGCTTAGGCAGACTCATTGGTTGATAAAATACCTTAAGAGGCACTATTTCCCCCGAGTTGCGTGTTTGTATCTTAACAGCAAGTAGCAGATGTCCCACACTTGTCTGAGGGAATAGGTAACTGTACAGGACCTCGTTGATATGCCAAGATTATTCTATCTTCATGTATAATTCTTTTCCCCAGTTCTTGACAATTGGCAATCTTATGGTAGGCGATTCACGCCTTCCAGGTCGATAGAAAGAATTACCCGAGACGACATAAGGTACCTTGCCTTACCTTTCATGCCTTGTGGTACCTAAGGTACTGAGAGCCGGGAGCGACGGGTGAGCTGAGATGAGATAAGATAAGAAAAATACAGGATGAGGTCAGCAAACCTGTGTGACTCGCACCTTCCAGGTTCTGTCATTTCCCTGCTGCTTGGTGGTAGCCCAAGGCACGTGAGCTCAAGTGGGTCCGTCATTGCCTTTCACTGTCACTTCCTACCTCCATTAGCCTCAAGACCCGACGTCAAATTCATCTCCGCCAGACATTGCTGCTGATTGACCATCCTTCCATCAAACACAACGACAATTCGCGACCGACATCGCCCACGGCGAGGATTTGATTCGACTTGACCTGAAATTGGTCAACGCTTTTCGTCTCATTGATTCGTCTCGCTGCGACCAAATCGTGACTACCCAACTGCCACTTCCACTCCCATTTTGCTCTTTGTCTACCGCCACTCTCGCGGCGTTCTCTGTACGTTTGGCGACCGTCAACATCTACGAAGGTCCCATCGCATTCTTCAAGCGGACGCGAAAACCATCCACTGGATAATGTTGTGACGGTGTCCTTGCTCTCTGCTCGGATTTGGTTGGCTTTTGGTGTGGAGGACTTGAGCAGAAAGAGGGTCTGGACGCGAGAATTGGAATCTGCAAATCGGCCCCTTCCACTTTAGGTTACCTGCGTCGTCTGTTCTTCCAAGCTGCAGACTGGTGCTCCTCCATAATAAGGGTGGTTTATTGTGCTTTCCATTGCATAGGGTGAAGGCGCTTGACTTCGAGGTCGATCTGAATCTTCCCCGCTGCCATTGCGTTCTCGCTTTCCTGCAGATCTCGCTCGCCATCGCGTGCTCTTGACAGACAAAGATTCATCATCAAGGATATCGCTACCCAGGAATAACCACAATCATGTCGTACGAGTCATCCGCCACAGAAGTCGCTGAGGACTATCGTCAAGCTCTCGAAGACTTGACTACCAATGTGCGATTCGAAATTAGCAATCTGACGATGATTGCAAGAGAGCAGACCGAGCATGCCCAAGTCATCTCTGAAGTCTTGCAGGACCACATCTTGAAGGTAGGCTCTATCCTTCAGCTTTCGCGTAACGGCCCGCGTTGTCTGCCAAGTGCTTTTCAAGCGCAGCTTGGGAAGTCACGAAGCTCCCTTTCCCCAAGATAACGATCCATGCTGACATGTTTGACAGGCGCCAGCGCACAAGAAGCTCCCAGCCCTCTACGTCCTCGATTCGATCGTCAAGAATGTCGGCACTCCGTACACTTTGTTCTTTGGAGCAAAGCTATACCAGACATTTATGGAAGCATACGCGGCTGTCGATGGCCAGGTTCGCCGCAAGATGGATGAAATGCTTCGCACCTGGAAGGAGCCTGTTCCTGGATCTCTGGACAAGCGTCCAGTTTTTGCGTCAGAAGTGACGGCGCCTATTGAGAGCGCCCTCATTAAGGCTCGCACATCCGCGCTTCAGGCTCAGCAAGGACGACCAGCAGGACGTGGCCGACCTGCTGCTGCACCGTACCGCGAAACACCAACGCCGCCGGGTATGCGACCTGGCTCGAACCAGCCGATGCCATACGGCCAACCTCCGCCCATGCCACAAGCGAATGGCAACCGACCTCCGAGTGCGCCGCTCCCACACCAACCGCAGATGGCCCCTTATGCAGTACGTCCGTCCTACCATTTAGCACCTGATATCACAGACTGACAGACCTTACAGCCTCCTCCGCCATCATACAGTGCTCAACCTTCGGCAGCTCCTGGTCCCTACCAACCCCCTCCGCAGATGCCATACGGAGCCGGACTCTCAGGACCTCCTCAGGCTGCTGGGATAAACAAAGACTCTCTGGGTCAAGATATCCAGAAGTTGATCGATGCGTCGAAGTTGGAGTTTGCACAGAACCCCCATGATCATAGTATTCAACAAAGACTCAAGGCGTTGTTGGATGTGCAGAGCTTGCTTCAACATCAGAACTTGCCCCAGGACCAGTTGGTCCTCATTAAGAATCAAGTAGCCGATCTTGCCGTAAAAGTGAGGCCGTTCTCGGCCCAAAGCTCAACCCCTACTGCTACAACTGTCCCCCATCATCCACCGCCGCCACCTGCGGCGCCTGTAGTACCATCTGGCCTGCCTCAGCAGCAAGCTGGAGTGACGCTTGATGCCCTCTTGGGCCAAGGAGCTCTTGCTGCCCTGTTGTCACGGCAGTCAGCCACTCCGCAGCTTTCAACGCCGCCGCCCCCTCCTCATGCCAGCATGGCGATCCGGTCTCCTCCCCCACAGAGGGCCGAGCCGCAAAGACAGCCCAGTGCGCCGCCGGCAACAGATCCTATGGCGTTGCTGGCCGGCTTACGGCAAGCTGGAATCCTTCGGGGAGCAGCTCCAAGCGCAACGCCGACGCCAGCAGCCCCGGCACCAGTGCCCCCTCCAGGGATGCCTATGATGCCTCCCGGATTCTTGCCCCCTAACATCGCAAGCTTGTTGGCTTCCGGCCAGCTGCCACCGATTCCTCCGCTTGGGGGTATGAGCGGCAACCAGCTTGATGCGGCGGCCTTGAAACAACAGTCAGTTTATCTAAGAATCTTGCTGGAAGCACACTTGCTAACCCTTTCTAGATTCCAACCTCACTTAATCCCGTCTCTCTTTGAACAATTGGGTCCTCAATGCACCCAATGTGGTAGACGTTTCAAGACGGATGATGAGGGTAGGAAGAAGAAGATGGCGCACATGGATTGGCACTTCAAGGCACACCAACGACTCGCAGAAGCAGAAAAAAGAGGCCAGCACCGAAGCTGGTATGTCGATAACAATGTGAGTCACCATCAGCCCCTCATGAACATTTGGAATGATCTAACATCATGCAGGACTGGCTCAAGTCACGAGAGGCCATTGATGTCGACCATGTTGCGGCTGCGGACAAGTCTTCGTCTAGTCCTGGCCGAGGGAAGAAGGAGGCCAAGCCTCGATATATTCCCGTGCCAGATGCATCCAGCGGGATCAATAGCAAATGCCCCATCTGCCAAGAGAAATTTGAGAACAAGTGGCTTGAGACTGCTCAAGAATGGGTGTGGCTGGATACTACATTGGTTGGCAATCGAGCATATCACTTTAGCTGTCATTCGGAAGCGACACAAGCACGCGAGAGCACACCAGTCTATACGAAGAGAGCACCTGAGCCATCGCACGGCAAGAAGCGCAAAGCAGAGGTAAGCCGGGGTGCAGCTCTTTTCGCAATATCGGCAGGGACTAACCAATGTTTCAGGGTGACCAAAAGCCATTTCGTGGAAAGATGAAGAAGGACAAAGACAAAGATACTGTCAAATGGCCCAAGGCGGAGCTTGACTACTGAAAGTCGAACAGTCGACACGCGGAAACTCTTCAAGACGCCTGCCAACATCATGCAAAGCACTCGGATATATCTGCAAAAGCTAATAACGGCGTTTGCTGCATCTTCACCTGCAGGACGCCTCATCGAAAACCATCACGCATTGCCAAGTCACGCCCATCAGCCTGTCATGAAACATATCACCCTATGGCGGTGAGGCGACACAGTGGTGTATGCGACAGGACTGCCAACGCGCCCATGAAGGAGACAAAAAAAAGCAATATGTAATGGGGTCCGGTCTAGCAAGAGAGCCGATCGTTGGGGGATCGGCACGGACGGAACAACGGAAAGCGGACACAAAAGAAGTGTGGTGAGGCTCCGTTGTTCGGAGTTGCTGGGCAAAAGATCGGCAGACCAACTTCGATATCGCAGTTGATTCACCTGCTTGGCAAGGCTAGGCCGCATCAGCAAAGACGGCGTGGTCATCAGCCCAGAACAGGGGAAGAAATTCAGGCAAGACGAAAGCCGAACACACCGCAACACCGTACAGGTGACAGCGAAGCATCAGGGGCGGCCTGGTCGGGTGTTCACATGGCAAGCAGAAATTTTTTTTTTCTCGGTGTGCTATCCTGCCCCCGAGATATGGAGTTTATTAATAAACGAAATACCCAGTATGGCGGTGGTCATTTTGCAGCCCTGACAGGTATGGTTAGGTAGCAAGCGGAATAGAGGAATGTTACCCTAAACAAATCTTTAGATTGTGGTGCATGGAAAAGGTGTTCCGCTTATGATTTCCCTTGTGTGAGTTTACTCCACAGTAGCTCTTGTGATCCATGTCCCGGGGGGAGAACAGCAGATGCGTTCGTTTCCACACTCCCCACAGCCCACAGTCTTGACTCTGCGCTAGAGGAGGGCCTATCTGTCGCATCCCTGTCCAGCCTGTGTTTGATTCGACAATTGCTTACAACTTTTTGGTAGGAAGTTGGTTCAAGAGCCTTTCGGTGAATGTGGCGGGCTAGAGCTGATTCGGGCTACGTTTGGGAAATCCATGGTGAGGAAGAAAGCACACAAACTCTGAGGCGGGTTGGGCAGTGATTGGGTCGCATGAAGGCGGGAAAGATGGAGAAAAAAAGGAAGGGAGGAGGGGTGGGTGCGAAGGGTGGTTTGATCATTGATGGCGTTGGGTTTTCTTTGGTTTCGGCACCGAAAAGAATGAAGCGGCGGGCGAAGCGGGCGCGGGCGGGAAACGGTAGCCTTACGGTAGAGCTGGCGTTGAGGAAGCACGGCCGGGGGAAGGATTCCTGTTGATTGCCACAAGCCCAGGGGAGCGGGGGGAAGGACGAGTTGGCCGGTAACCCGGGGGCGGGATGAGTCCCCCGGCCCACCGTTTTGGGGGCTTGCCGGGCCTCGTGTCTTTTTTGGTTCGGAAGAGGGTGGCACGGTGGCTGAGACAGAGGTGTTTCTCCTCTTTTTCCTTGGTTCGTCATCATCTTTAAGACGACTCCATCGTACCGTTTATATAGACTCATTAGGTTGAGGAATAGATTCGCCGGCGACGCTACCCGTACTAGTCCCAACCACCATAGAGTTTGACAGGAGACAGTGAGATGTTGCGGAGTTCTAGGCGACTATTGATACAGCTGGGGGGAAGCCTCATTGATGACATCTTCTCGATCTCGAAATCGCATGTAGTTGATCAATATTTGAAGTAGCTCTTTTCTCTTTTCTTGGAATTTTGGAATGGTGAATATGTCATGACGGGGTTTGGTGTGAGGTGATTCAAAGCGGGCCGCTCAGTCAGTCTTGCAGCCAAGTTAGTCATGTCTAATCTGGGCTCTTTGTGTCACACATCAGGTGGGAGAAGTGTCAGAACCAGAACGGTAGGTAGACGACAGACGGTAGAAGATCAACAAAGCTGGTGTTGAGGTTTCCAAAGCTGGTCCGGAGACTTTGGAAAAACACGAGGCTTGCAGACCCTGTGGCTCTGGGAGTCTGGAATCGAATGGTTGGGCTTCTGGAACCCTTTGGGCCGTCTCCTTTCCCAGGGACCTCCCCGGCTTTTCCAACAGCTTCCCCGAGCATCCCATCACCTTCCTGCATGGTTGCATGGTGTGCTGCCAATCTGCCACGCTGCTTTTCCCCGCCAGCTCTGGACTGCTGCTTGAGGTTCCCAATATGGAACGAGATTGTCAGGTGGGCTTGGCCATCTCTTTTTCTACCAGTCCACACTATTACCTACCTTACGGATAGTGTACCATATCCCAAAAGGTCACCCTTGCCCCCATCCCCCCATGCAACCCCCAAGATTCTAATTCTTGATGGGCGCGGGGGGCCACTGGGGGGTGGTGCGGATGTCGGTTGATTGTGGATTTTTGCCCCTCCACCCCTCCATGCCCTCGGTGTTGCCCCCGTCCCGAGGGTAGTCCCAGCTTGGAACCTCCCCGGGGGAATACCTAGCGCTTGGAACTGCAGCTCTTACACCGCAGGTGGCACGCGGATCCCAACCGGACATGCTTATGGCTTCGTTCCTTTTGCTGTGACTTTTTTTTTTTTTTTTTTTGCCATCCGAGGGGCTGCTTGGCCTTGTCTTGCATCATGTACAGCCCATCTGGCAGTAAGTACCTGCAAGGCAGGGTAGCTCTTGTACGTACCTTCGCTGCTCTCACCTCACCCTTACCCCACTTGGAGGGGCAAAAGGGGTCCAGGTCCTAGGCGCAACACTAGCTACCGTACCTTACGGTGGAAGAACCGCCATCTACGCAGTAGTAAGGTGAGGTAAAGCAGGCAAGCACCAGGCTCATCCCCTCCCTTTCGTCACAGGAAGAAGGGACGAAAAAATAAGGGTGTGTGCCGATGATGGAGGTCTGGACTGAACCTGACCTTTTCCAGTGAATCAGACCTTCCCCCCTCCTGGTCGTGTTGAGGTGCTCTTTTAAGAAAGAGCTCCCGTCACCTTTTTTATGTTGATCAACAAAACCGCCGTTGCTCAAAAAGCTCTACACTTTCACACCTTCTCTACCTTCCATCTCTGCATCTACTGCGGACTGCCAAAGAATCCACACGTTCATCCCCAGTGCGTGATCAAGAAATTGCTATTCGAGTAATTACACTCGGTCTACACAATGGAGTAAGTTCAGCCAATGTTACAGCCAGTCACCTACCTACCTGCCTGCGACCGAGCAATAGAGCTGGTCCGAAGCCTCACGATATCCCCAAGAGCTAACACTTTCCCTCAAGGGTCCAATCCACCGCACCTCCCCAGCTTCTCGTAAGTTCGACCGGAATGGAGCTCTGCTCCTTGATTTTCAGAAGCCAGACCATTGACTCGATGTGTTTTACTAGGACCACTACATCGGCATCGATGTTGGCACTGGTTCGGCTAGAGCATGCATCATTGACGAGACTGGCGACATCAAGGGCCTTGCCAGTGAGCCCATCAAGCTGTGGCAGCCTGAGACCGGATACTACGTACGTCACCTTTGAGCCTCACCTTCTCACCATTACTTTGGCAATCGATCCTACGAGATGTTGGGCTCAGTCAGCTGACCTTTCCGAAAGGAACAATCCACTTCAGATATTTGGGCATGCATCTGCCACTGCGTGAAGCAAGTCCTCGTCGAGTCCAAGGTCGACCCTGATATTATCAAGGGCATCGGATTCGACGCAACCTGCTCCCTCGCTGTCTTCAGCCACGATACCGACGGGCCCGTCGCCGTCACCGGCCCCGATTTTGACAATGCCGATGGTAACGACCGCAATGTCATTCTCTGGCTGGACCACCGCCCCGTCGAGGAGACGGAGAAGATCAACGCCACCAAGCACAACCTGCTCAAGTACGTTGGCGGCACCATGAGCATCGAGATGGAAATTCCCAAGGTTCTGTGGCTCAAGAACAACATGCCCAAAGAGCTCTTTGACCGCTGCAAGTTCTACGACCTTGCTGATGCGCTCACGCACATGGCCACCGGCAACGAGACGCGGAGCTTCTGCAGCACCGTCTGCAAGCAGGGCTACGTTCCTGTCGGTGTTGACGGCAGTGTCAAGGGCTGGCAGGATGACTTCCTGACGACGATTGGGCTCGAAGACCTTGTTGAGGACGATTTCAAGCGTATGGGAGGTGTCAACGGGGTGGTGAGCCTTTTTCATTTGAATTCTGCTCCTCTGTTGCTTCAGCGTCGACGTTAAAGTGCATTTGACTGACTTGGTCTTTCATAGAACGGAAAATACCAGAGCGCTGGCGAGCTCGTGGGTGGTCTCTGCAAGAAAGCTGCGGCAGAGCTTGGCCTTCCCGAGGGTATCGCCGTCGGTGGCGGTGTTATTGACGCCTACGCTGGTTGGATTGGTACCGTCGGCGCCAAGGTCGAGCTTCCGCCAGGCCATCTTGAGGCGGACCAGCCCAAGAACGACCTTTCTCAAGCCTTCCACAGACTCGCGGCGGTTGCCGGCACATCGACGTGCCACTTGGCTATGTCCAGGGAGGCAGTGTTCGTGCCTGGTGTTTGGGGTCCATACCGAGACGTCTTGCTCCCCGAGTTCTGGATGGCCGAAGGCGGCCAGTCTGCCACCGGCGAGCTCCTTCGACATATTCTCGAAATCCACCCTGCCTTCATCGAGACGAACGCGCTTGCCACGGCCGAGTCGAAGAACATCTACGAGTTCCTGAACTCTCACTTGGAATACATGCGTGAGAAGAGCGGTGCCCCGTCAATCTCGTATTTGGGTCGCCACTTCTTCCTGTACGGTGACCTGTGGGGTAACAGATCACCCGTCGCAGACCCGAACATGAAGGGTGCCGTGGTTGGCTTGAGTAGCGACAAGACCACGGACAACCTGGCGTTGTGGTACTACGGCACGATGGAGTTCATCGCCATGCAGACTCGACAAATTGTTGAGGCGATGAACACGTCCGGACACGAGCTTAACACGATCTTCATGTCCGGCAGTCAGTGCCAGAACCCACTGTTGATGGACTTGATGGCTACCATTTGCGACATGCCTGTCTTGGTACCCAAGTACACCAACGCGGCCGTTGTTCATGGTGCTGCCATGCTGGGCGCCAAAGCGGCGACCGCGACCGAGGATGGCACCACCGAGAACCTGTGGTCCATCATGGACCGTATGAGCAAGCCTGGCCGTCTCGTCAAGCCAGGCACCCTCAAGGGCGAGAAGTTCTTGTTCGATGCCAAGTACAAGGTATTCCTGGATCAATGCAAGACGCAGCAGGAGTACAGAAAGCAGGTCGATGCTGCCCTCGACCAGTGGCTGAACAACTGAAGCGTTTTGGGGATGGGTTTTGTGGCGTGAGACGATTAGACGACCTCGGGAATTGGGTGAAGGAGCATTTACGGCCGACAGGAACGGGGCTTGAATTTTCACTGGAAGGGCTGTAACAGGAGTTGAAGGGATAATGATAATAGCCATTCTTTATGAGTAAAAACAAAATATTTATACGACGATTTCGCATTTTGCAATACCCCATGTCATAAAGTGATTTAAATCGGAGTATTTCTGCCGATGCGGCCATCTGCGAGGTAACAATTCGCATACCTTCAGCATCAGTCGATGGCGCCCCGCCGGAGGGGTTTCGTAGCTGCAAAGCTGCATCTGTAGCGAACACACGTGCCTCTAAGTGCAGCTGTTGATAGGACAATGGCTGCGGCGCTACGTAACGGGACTGTGGAACTTTGCGGTGCTGGGACGGGAGAGTGGTGGGGCCGCGCGAGCAACACAGGCCAAGCTTCGCCTTCTTGCAGGTGCCAAACCCCATCGCCTTCAACTGTCACCCACGACCTTACCTCTTTTTCTCTGATTAGACTGGTTATTGTTCCCACTTCTGCGCTTGAACTAGACGACAGGAACTCGCCTGACGGGAAGGGCAGGAAGAATCAGGACCGAAGCAAGGAAGCGAAGGACGAGGGTTTTCTTTCGATATCCCCTGTCGCGCGCCAGCCACATCACCCAGCGTTGCCTCGTTACACCCGAACCCGAAGCTTGTTTTTTTCTAGTCACGACCTACCCCTTCGACCAACTCGACCGAGATTTTCCACGGCCAGACTTCCCAGCTCACACCTTTGTCATTCTCGAGGGCCCCAGGCATTGTCGACTCCGGATTCCCATATCGAAACGACAGGAGCGACACTTCCGCAAATCCCCACTTCGATCCCTATCTACCACCAACCGTCGCGATGCGCTTCGGGAAGACACTGCGGTTGGCCGTGTACGCGCCATGGAAGGACAAGTACATCGACTACGCGAAACTCAAGTCGCTTCTGCGGGAAGACAAGTACGATGACGAAGACGTTGCGTGGACGGAGGACGATGAGAACCGCTTCTGCGACGAGATCTTCAACGGTCAACTCGAGAAGGTCGCCGCGTTTCAGGAGCAGACCTTCGAGGCTCTGAAAGACCGAGTCGAAGCCGCGTTCGAGAAGCTCAAGGAATTGGCCCCGCCGACCAGCGAGGAGGATGAGGGCGCTGAGAACGACCAGATCAAGAAGCCCGACGCTGCGACGGCGCAGAAGTTGAAGGATATTGAGACGGAGCTCGATAAGATCACGACCGAAATCTCGGAGCTAAAGAAGTACAGCAACATCAACTATACTGGTTTCCTCAAGATCGTCAAGAAGCACGACCGCAAGAGGGGCGATCGGTACAAGGTGCGACCGATGATGCAGCTGAGCCTGGCGAAACGGCCCTTCAACTCGGAGCAAGGGTACTCGCCCTTGCTCAACAAATTGTCCATCATGTACTATGCCATTCGGCAGCAATTGGACGAAGGGTCCGGCGATGCGCAGCCACTGGATCTCGAGAGCCAAGGAGAGACGCGGCACGGCGAGCGGTATACCGCCCACAAGTTCTGGGTCCACCCGGATAACCTGCTGGAGGTCAAGACGTATATTATGAGACGTCTTCCGGCCCTTGTCTACAGCGAGCAGTCAGCTAAGGAGCTAGATGGAAGCAATGACCCGACCATCACGTCGCTTTACTTTGATAACTCAAAGTTTGATTTGTACGGAAAGAAGGTGGAGCGTAAGGCGGAGGCGTCTTCGGTGCGCGTGCGTTGGTATGGTCAGTTGAGTGCGAAGCCTGAGCTGTTCCTCGAACAGAAGATTGTTGGGGAACAAGGATCCAGCGAGGAGCGAAGATTCCCCATCAAGGACAAGTATATCAAGCCCTTCATCGACGGCACTTACAAGATGGAGAAGACGGTGGAGAAGATGGAGCGTCAGAGCCAGCAGGCGGAGGTGGTTGAGAGCTTCAAGAGCACCGTCGAGTCCCTCCAGGGCTTCATGCAGGAGAACAAGCTACAACCCGTCTTGCGCGCGAACTACGTTCGCACAGCTTTCCAGAAGCCCGCGGACGACCGCGTGCGCATCTCCATCGACACAGAGGTGGCCTTCATCCGCGAGGACACGCTGGACAGAGACAGGCCGTGCCGCGACCCGGCAGAGTGGCATCGTCTCGACATTGACGGCCGAAACCTGACGTACCCGTTCAAGGATATCAACCAGAGCGAGGTCTCTCGTTTCCCCTACGCCATCCTGGAGATCAAGCTGAGGGAGGACCCCAACCGCAAGCGCCCTGCGTGGATCACGGACCTGATGGCGTCTCACCTGGTGCACCCTACGCCTCGCTTCTCCAAGTTTGTCCACGGTATCGCCTCCTTGTTTGAGGACTTTGTCAACAACCTGCCCTTCTGGTTGAGCGATCTGGAGGCGGACATCCGCAAGGACCCGCAGGTGGCTTTCGAGGCCGAGGAGCAGCGCAAGGCGCAAAGAGCTGAGGACGAGCAGGCCGTCGGCAGCTTTTTGGGCAATAAGGTGAGCTCGTATAAGATATCCAAGAGTTCGCCGGCCGCCCAGTCGTACCTCGCCAACAGAATGGCCGCCGAGAGCTCGCGCTCCCAGTCGAGACCCGTCAACGACGAGTCCCAGCAGTCGTCGAGCCGCCAGAACGGCGAGGGCTCCAACGGCCAGCAGAGGAGCTACGGCACTCTTTCGTCCGTGCTCCCCGGCTTCTCCCTGTCCAAGTACTCGCAGGCGCGGAGGGCGCAAAAGAACCAGCAGCAGCTGCCCGAGGGCGTCGTGGAGCCGACCGAGTGGATCAAGAACTCGGGTGAGCTCAAGATCGAGCCCAAGGTGTGGCTGGCCAACGAGCGCACGTTCCTCAAGTGGCAGCACATCTGCATCCTGCTCGGCGCGCTCGCCGTCTCGCTGTACACGGCCGCCGGGGAGAATTTTCTGGCCGAGGTCATGGGTATCGTGTACATCTGCATCGCCGTGTTTGCGGGCGTCTGGGGCTATGGCATGATGAGGCTGCGGAGGAAGATGATTATCGGTCGCAGCGGCAAGGATTTCGATAACCTTGTCGGGCCATTGATTATCAGCATCGCGTTGATGGCTGCGCTGGTGATCAACTTTGTGCTTGCCGTAAGTTTCCCCTTCCTGTAGGACTCAGACTAGTGAGGTTTTCGTGAGTCGAGATACTGACATGGGTTTTCTAGTACCGCTCCGCTATCGAGAGGATGGAGGCAGGCAAGGAGGTGCTCAACGGCGGTAATGCCACTGGCGAGCCTATCCGACAAGAGCTCATCTAAAGACGGGTGGGTTTTGTGAAGTAGAGTGGGAGGGGAAAACCGTTGACTGATGGAGCATCTCATGAGATGCTCACTTTTTTCTTTGCAAGCTGTAGTTGTTTGCGTTTGCATGGTTTGGTTGGTGTGCTGCATTTGGATCGGTGCTTTTTTCCTTTTTATTTGGTATTGGTTATGATACCTGTCGACATTAAGGTAGAAGAAGCGGTGTTGTAAGTATGGTGTGATAATCGATATTTTGTGTGTATGTTTGTGTCTTTCATGACTTGCGTGGAGTGGAGTGTGATGAGGTGGAGGCAAGAGAGAAGGGAGGTTGGGTGTCGTTCTGATGTTGGGATGTCTTTTAAGTTTCGTGTCAGCTTGCGCTCACCCGGACTTTTGTCTGGTGTAAGTCCAAGTGAGAGATCGAGGGCTACGCTTGGAGTTGCGATGCCACATAGAAGCTACCTTGACTATACGGGATAGCCAGTTGTCTAGATCTCTTGCTGTGTTATATCAGGTACCAGAAGGGGGGGGGGTATTTGGAGGAAGTGTAATGACATTATTGTTCCGGGCCGTGAGATGTCTCCGACGATGCCTATGCGAGCCAGAGGCGGGGTGACTGCGCTTTGCCGGAGTCATACCATTTTTCTCATGTCCATGAGAGCAATTTTGATCATATTGATAAGGCGAATCGAATAGGCCCGCGTGCTCCTGATCAACGGAGTACTGGTATTTGATCCGACATGTAAACATCCCGGATGCATCGGTACCCTCCCTTCTACCGAATCCTTCTTGGCAAGTGGGATATCGATCAAGATTAACCTAGAGCGGGAAAGACACGGAATTCATCGGTGGGGTTTTGTGCAGGAACTGATAAGTCGTACTTTTTCAGTATGCCAGCTTCTAGTTGGCTGTGGACGCTTATGCTGGACTAAATGCTCGTAGGACGGAGAGAAGGAGTGGTATGTGGGAAGAACTTCTATACGCCGTCGAAATTGTCCGTCCGTGGAGGCAGCTTCACATACGGCTCGACGGCTCCAGGTTCACTGCAACTTTTGAAGTGCCAGATCGACCTCGAGATTGAGGTCGCTGAACTGCAAGATGGACTTGGATCTAGAATTTCTATAGCATTTGTACTCTTCAGACCTCAACGACCTCTAGGTCTCCTCAATTCTATGTTGAAAAAGGAGTGATGGTAAGAAAAATGTCCCCACGAGGCTTCTTTGCCTACCGCAGCCGTCCTTTACTGGTCTCGGCGCGCCCCTCTGCCCGAATCCCGCCCCAAATGCCGCCTCTATCGAGCTCTGGGCATACGGAAGGGCGGCTTAAACGAGGGGTGGTTGTCTGCTGGCAAGGATAGCCGATGCAAGGATATCGCTTGTGGCGTGGGCATAGAGACATTCAACAAAGTGGAAAGGGTAGGCAAGCGATTCTCCTACATACGAGGCGATACCTTTTGCTGTTGCGGCGGTTAAGACTGATGTGTCTCGAATTGCGACAGCTGAGCCGCCTCAAGGTGCATCCGCAACATACTGGGCTGCGGTCAGCTTCTCAGTGGGTGGTAAGTCAGCTATTGATATACATAGAAGACTCTGCTGAAAAACTATGGTTAGTGTAGGAGCTTGATTGCTTGCGCCATGTTGTAGTAATTGGTGACTCTGCTTGGAATTTGTGGACGGTGTGAACGACTCTTGACTCACCTGATCCAGGTTCTGGAAAATCTGCCGAGGAATCGACGGTGGCGGCGGAGGGGGATGGCACCTTCTCTGGTGTTCTCTTAAGTGTCTTGGAGAGGGAAACCCAACATCGTTGTAAAAGCAGTCTTGTTTGAGGCATCGTGGTTTCTCTTGATGTCTTGTTGAGTGACTCGTCAACTGCGAGGCTGAAGAGAATCCAACTACGGCTTTATCGCATCCGTAGACAGGACACACAAACGCGGACGGTCCATATTCTTCTTTGAATGCGATCAAATCCTCAGCCCAAAGCCCTGGACAATTGACCTCTCTTAAGAGGTCGATAACGTAGGTATGATACTTTGTTCTGACGGACGATAGTAACGTTGCATCCTCAAGAGAGGGCATATTGTCTACGCAACAGTAATCATCAGTTGACATATCTACAACATGTCACAGTTAATTGCACAGAAAATCAAGTAGTATACGTACCAACCGGTTCCTTTGTTGCTTTGCGGATTTCGTGGACTTGCTGGATTAGTGTTCTCGTTTGGGGCAGGCTTTCCAGCCAATGTAGACGAGGCTCGAGGCTTTCTACATTGTAGATTCGCGCGGGCTCTTTCTCCAGACGATCGGACCAATTTTTAGTAAGCCCAACGAGTTGTCTTTGAATGCTCAAAGAATCGGGCGTGCAGAATCCTTGATTAAGCTCGAGATACTCCAGCAGGTGTTCGATCCAGTATTCGTGTGCGTAGGGAAGAAGCCCGTAGAAACCCTGTGCAATACAGTAAAGATGCTCCAGGCGTTCCAAGGTTTCGTCAGCCAGATTCAGGCTCTGTATTAACTGCGCAATACAGGCAGTTGTGATATCTCGGCAAGAGTCTTTTCTATTGATAAACGGCCCACTGGATTGGGCTTGAAGAAATCTGACATGAGACGTCAATCGACCTGCGCGCGTGAAAGTAGATTGCTCGGGACACTGACTTGGGTACTGTGCCGTGAATGAACACTATAGTTGCACCTGGACCATCCTCTATGAATGGTTTACAAAGATCCAATACGTTTGGAAACGGTTTCGTTCTCTCATCGATTATGGTCAAATCGGCATGGAGAACTCGACCTAGTCGTAATTCAAATTTCCTCATAGGCTGGCCACCCCTCGAAAACACCATCCAGCCAAATATTCGTCGTAACTTCGACACATCTGTTGCTTGACAGCGGCTCATGATACTTGTGAGTATCTTGGAGTATCTGGTTATAATCAGCTACGATACGAAAGATCGAGAAGATTGTAGGAATTACGCCTCTTCAAGGTCTTTGGGAAAGACCTCAACGCTCGATATAAGCTCTTGAATATTGTCAGTCGTCTCCAACACCTGTAATACTAGGTGAACCCATAGGAACATTCCTACGCTTCCGTCAGCCCTTCCAGTTCTTTTCGTATTGAAGGGGAATCCCCATACCTTCTGCTCTTTTAAGGATTGTTTCCCGGATTTCAGTGAACACCGATTCGGGGACTCGACCATCTAGCCCTTCATTGATGGCTTCCAGGCGGCTTGAGACAATCAAGCCAATATCCTTACAAACAGACGCAGACTGCTTCCCAACTATCAGTGTTGGTCTGCCCTTCAAGTTCCTCGCTATACTCGGGATATCCTGGCTAGATATGAGCAACCTGAAGTTTCCCTGCGTCTCGGCCAGCCTTGCTAGGGTCTTGATCAATTCTCCGTGTTCCGATGACCCAATCTCATCGATTCCATCGATGATCAGGCGTAAGTCTTCGAAGAAGCTGAAAAGTTTCGGGATAAATTCCTTCAGAATTGATGTCGAAGGTGTTTTTCCAGACACGACACCCTCTTTGTAGATGAACGATGCCGTCTCCGGAACAAGATCCATGATCTGGGCACATATGCTCCGTAAGACCTGCACGGTTACCCCGTATCCGGTAGTATGAAAATCGCAGAAGAAGAATAAGCAATTCCATGTGGGGTTTGATCTGAGGAAGTAGATGAGTTGCGAACATAGGATGGATTTGCCTTTGGAGATCAGTCGGTATCTCTGAATTAAACAGGACGCAGCTTACCAGAACCAGGCTTTCCATTAAGCCACAAGACCGGCTTTTCTCTGCCTTTTTGGAGCCAGGATCGAACCTGGGGTGACCCAGTTAGCCACTGAGATGTTCCATCGAGACAACGGTTGTGAAGGCGCTCAAGCTTCTCCTCGCTTCTGTCGCTCACTTGAAGCCACTTGTTGACAGCTTCGCGCTGGTGAATCTCTTCTTTCTTTTCTCGATCTTGAGCCTCCTCCAGAAGCTTTTGCCGCCATTCTCTAGCTTGAACTATCTCATAGGAAGCTGCCTCCCTGTCTATGAGTTCGCTATGTTTGGCGATGCTGTCGAGTAATGAATCATACCGATGCTGGAATCGACCCCAACAGGTTGAGAAGAGCATTGCCCATCCTAAAAATAAATGAGCATAAATTTGCGAAATTGGTATTTTTCTTCAGGACATCTTACCCGGCTTCTGTACCAGCCGGTAAGCGTGGCAATGGAAGTCAATGATGTCTTGGTAAATGTGGCCCAGTAGTTGCTGGAAGTCGTGGCTGTCTGGGAACGCATTGCCGTATCGAGAGAGACGCGGAAGTGATGCCCCAATTCGACTATAAGCAGAGAGGATCTCATCCAGCGCATGCGTGTGGTCCTGAGATATCTAAGCGAATCGGCACTCTTAGTATTACAAGGTCCTAGTCAAGCGGTAGATGCGAGTCAACTCACTTGGAGAATGAGCTTGAGAGGTGCCTAGATAGATGATATTGATGATCAGATCGTCTATCTTGGAAGTCTTCTCCAGTGGAGGATCTCACCCATATATAAGGCAGGAACGGAACGCCATTAGATAGGACGTCGATGGGTTTTGTCAAACGATCAGCTGCATCGAGAAAAGGTACGAGCCGTTCGAAGTTTCGTAACTTTTGACGGGAGGCGAGATAGCACTCCATTTGGCTGATAGCCTCGCGAACATCTTCCACACTCTTGACATTTTCTACTCGCCGCGTCTCTTCGTCCGATAAGTGTGACCGGAAGCGCTCACACGCTCTTTGGAGCTGCAGAAGAGCCATATTGCGTCCTCCAAATCATTTGCGTCTAGAGTTCCAGTGCGCTGTTGTGCTAGAAATTGGGCACGATCGAATACTTGATATGTTGCTGGAGGATACCTAAGACTGTGTTTGCGGATGCCTTGCAAAGCCACTGTTTCCTGAGTTGGAGTGGCGCAATGCAGTCACGAATGTTGGCATAAATTAGGTGCCAATCAGCCAATGCATCGACACCAACCACTCCAATGTGCAGCGATACTACATGCACTGCCCAGCGTATTGTCACACGAGGCTGACATCCCCCCTGTTTTATGCGAAGCAGTGAAGCGGCGGTAAAGCCTAGCCTGCCTGCAATACTAAATTCAACAGTGGTGCTGGTATCCTATAAGAGCCATCAACCTTGATACTGCCTATCAGTTGCCAGTCTAAACGCTTCGAGGCACACGGCATCCGGTCACTACCAATCTCGGAGACAGTCGTATCATATCATCTGCCCTCTGGACCTCCTCGATGTCGTCGGATCCGCATCATGGCGTAAAGCGACGGCGGGTAGACGGGAACTTGTTAGCATTCGGGTCAGTTCCTGTTGCATACCAAGATTTTGCCTCGGAAGATGAGAATCAAATGACCAGGAAGAAGTTACCCGTGTCTACCAACGATTTTTCTGTCGAAACATATTCGCAGGTTAAATCTGAATGGTTTACTTGCGAATTCGAAGATCTTCATGTGCCCAATTTTGAGGACCAAGTTATTTGTTTTGGAATGGTATGTTTATAAAGCCTTATTGAAAACCTAGGTTCTCCAAGACTAATCAAGGAAGCTCACGTCATTGAGCGCACAATGGATGACCGATATTGAGCGCACCCCAGCAACAAATGTTCATCTAATTCTAGACAACGAATGGCAACTGGTTTCTTCAACACATCCAGAGTTCCGCGCGGCTTTGGACCCACGCGGTCGTGAGTTGCTCGAGTTGTTTCACCGCGAAGGCATCAGCATCGATATTCTCGGGCTAACAGCTGAGCAAAAGGATGTCGATGATGATAGAATACAACTTTGGATAACGTTATACGGATTGCGGGAAATAGCCCAGGGAGTTGGGGGTGCGCTGCAAGAAGCCGAACTTTACCTACAGGATCCAGCTTTCTCTCTAACAGACGTCGAATACTTCAATCCGCAACGCTTCACTAATCCGGATGGAAGTCGAACTGCCGACTTTCGAACTGTTCTTTCAGACGAGGACGAAGTCTCAGCTGGCATGGATGAGACCCTGATGGCGATAGACGTCCTGAAGAGCGTCACTTCGACAACTGTGCGATTTGAGACGAACGGCTCGTATTACCTTCAGACAGAGCTGCAGAGGTGAGAACACATACATCTCAACCGTGGAATAAAGCAATGCTTAAACTAATTGAAACAAGTCACCAGAAGCAAGGCTTGACGTTTATGCTTGAACGAGAACGTGGTTGGCGATTACAAGAACCTAATGGGGATGTGTGGTCACAGCACGTTGATGACTTTGGGCGAAAAACGTGAGAATCCTTTCTATCATTCATTAATATCAAACTGACTGTCTAGTTATATCAATAATGTCAACTCGTCGTTTCGTTGCGCACCCCCCGCTCCTTTCAAAGGCGGGATTCTTGCCGATTTCATGGGTCTCGGCAAGACACTCAGTATGATATCACTTATTGCCCATGATAAGCTCTGGGAGAGTGGATCGCAATACGTCAGACAGGAACCGAATTCGCTAGGTTCTGGTGGCACACTTATTGTAGTGCCTCTATCACGTATGTCTTTGAGTATGTGGAGTCCTACTCGAACAGAATTAACCATTTTATGCTACAGTTCTCGACAACTGGGAAAAGGAATTGACCAAGTACGTGACTTTACAGACCGATTGCTTGATATATGGGATTGAGTAACAAATGTTCTAGACATCTTCTTGGGGATCACTTCAACTGGCGTCGCCATCACGCGAAAACCCAACTGAAAGATGTGTGCCACCTGAGCACGAGTGACATTATCCTCACGACGTACACGACACTTTCAAAGGAGTGGAAAGTTCATGTGCAGACCAATGAGAGTCCAATTTTCTCACACGAGTGGCATCGAATCATCTTGGATGAAGGTATGTGCACTCTATTATCGTATTCAACCTGCAGGCTGACTTATCAACACAACACAGCCCATGAGATCAAGGACCTCAGGACAGCAAAAGCTCAAGCCATATGTGAGCTGAGAGGTGACTGCAAGTGGGTGGTTACCGGAACACCAATTCAGAACCGACTTTCTGAGCTCCACAGCTTTTTTCATTTTCTTGGGTTGCATCCGTATGATGACAAGAAAGCCTTTGACAGGGACATAACGAACCCCTGGCTTCGCGGGGAAGAGACCGGACCGGAGGCGTTGAAGAAAATTCTCGGCTACGTGATGTTGAGACGTTCGCAAGACACTATAACCTTACCAGAACGACGAGATCACCGGCGGCACCTTTATCTCAGCCCCCAGGAGCAACGTATGTACGACGCCGTCAAAATCAAGACCATCGAATTTATCGACAACGCACTAGCATCTCCTAGAAGTAACGATAATTACAGTAATGCGCTGGAGAAGATTAATGCTCTGAGACTTGTCTGCGAGCTGGGATGCTTCCAAAAGCTCAACCTTCAACAGAAGCCTGCCTCTTACGCGGGGCTCCTACCAGGAAGACCAGATCGACAGTCAACTCCACTTACACCCGGAAGAGAACGAGAGGAGGACGAAGACATCCAGAATGGCAATATTGCCGAAGCGATTGACAACTTCTGTCCGCCTTTACCCAACCTTGGGTTTAACTGGACCCAAGAACCAAGCGGCATGCTCTGTGGCTCCATGCCCACAGATCAATGGCCGACCAAGATCAAAGCCCTTGTCAACGATATCAAATGCTGCGTTCCGGGAACAAAAAGGTAGTATCAAGGCCTTCCTAGCCCTAGATCACGTAGCTAACGGAGTCCAGCATTGTATTTTCCTACCGGACATCCATCCTCGATGTCGCGGAACTAGCTCTCAACGACGCTGGAATCTGCTGCGCCAAGATCGATGGCAAGAAAAGCTTAACCAAGAGAAGTCGTATCATTGACGACTTCTCAAAGGCGGATGGGTCGTCCGTACTCTTGTTGTCCTTAGGTTGCGGCGCTGTCGGGTATGTCCAGCCCATTCACTAGCGCTAATTGTATCACTATCACGCAACATGTCATTAACTCTAATGTATTCTAAATAGGTTGACGCTCACTGCTGCTTCGAGAGCCTATCTGCTTGAGCCACAATGGAACCCGTCTATTGAGGAGCAGGCACTGGCGAGGATACACAGAATAGGGCAGACTCAAGAGGTCACAACCATTCGATTCGTTATAAGCAATTCCATCGAACAGGTAAGCAGCGTTGATTGTTGAATGCTGGTGAAGAAGATTCCTGACAGCCATTGTCACAGTATGTCTTGGATATCCAGAATGGGAAGCGTGACCTCATGAGTCTCCTGAGCTCAAAGCCTGCGACAAGTCAACAATTGACAGCCAAACTACAGGTAACTCAAACGCTACTATTCTACGCACAATTCGTCATCTAACGGATCTCAAAGCAATTACGTCAGCTTCTAAGATAGGCAATATCCCAGAGATGGAGAAAGGATATCATGCCTTCCTGGGGAGGGCATCCGCGCCTGTCATCAATGGTCCAACTCTAGGCCGAGAATCTGAGTAGAACGAACAGAGATAGATGCTGAAGCAGATACAGAGAATATGTAAATCATGATGCAACCAGAACAGCTCATCATTATAGACAGTGCCATGGTTTGAGGAAGACGATTTCTCTCTCAGATAGTGTAACCATCTCAAACAAATCTAACTATTAGGAAGAAATAAAAAAGAAACATGGGAGGGAGGGGGGATACTGACCTTATTTTTCACGCCCCTATTCGGATTCGAACAGCGCGCCCCTCGGACCAGCACGGCTTCATTGGAGTATTTCATATAACACGACTCTGCGTCAGAGTCGAAACCACCCGGCCAAATGGCCGGGTGGGTGCTGGTGACAGAAACTGTGATCAGACTCCTTAAGTAGTTAGGTACGTGATCTGGGTAACTGTAGCTGGGGAAAGAGGAACGTAGAGGTGGAAAGGGGCGCCTGCCTGACAGGGGCTGGTGGCTTTGGGATGGAAGGCACTCGCTTGGCCGCAAATGGGTGGTATGTGGTCCTGCCCAAGGTGGCTATCCACCAAGGCAGAATAACTGGCCTCCCGTTGGCGTCGAGTGATTCATCTGGTGACGGTGGGAAGTAGGTGTGATTTGCTTGGAAAGAGTCAATGAGATCTAGTCCATACGAAGCTCGGAGACGGCATCGACGTTGGCATACTTGTCTTCCTCGACATCTGCACTTACTGCTTTGACAGCCTTGTCTTGGGTTTTTCAATTTGATCAATCGATTAATTGTTCCCCATTTCAGCATACCCAAGTTTATCCGGCTGAGCCTTATATCCATCATACCATCCAGAAGGGGATGGACTTATGGCCAGGGATGGAGAGGACTTCATCACACAATCTGAACAAATATTTAACAGGCTCGGCTTCCTCAGAATCGTCAGGAAGTGATTTCAATATTGAAAACGCTGGGAAACCCGTTCTGGGCAAGAGTAACAACGTTTGTGGCCCAGTGTGCCTCTAATCCGCCCCTTCCTGGCCGCCTTCCTGGCCGCCTTCCTGCCTCACTTTGCAGAGGTGATCTGCTAGGCCCCACCCACTCCTTCCCGAACATTAAAACTGAATGAATACACACGAGAATACACACAGGAGGAAGCCAATATAGGTCCTCTCGATCCCGTTCCTGTCACCAGCCAGCAGGCGCCCCTTTGGGGGTCAGGTCAAAACTGGCTAGGTGGTGGAGTGGTTGAAGTCCACGAACAGCCTAATCGGTGAAGGTGAAGAGGTCCCGTGTTCGGGCTCCAGCATGCGCACTAGAGATGTAGCCCCCAGCTAGCCACCGGGGGGGATGAACTCTCTTGTTTTTTGGTTTGTTGATTTAGAGGCTTGTATTATGATATGTATGCCTACAAGCCGGATGCCCATCAACAATGATATCAGCTGGCAGTGAAGTAGTTAGGAATCCTGCGCATGTTTCGAGGGCAACGCTACAGAGCATCGATGACATGCACGTCCTTGCGTGCAAAACTCGGACAATGGTAGTCGACGAGTATAAGCAATAGCAGCAGCAATGGAAGAAGCCGCTCGTCTCTGCGGTGACGAGAAGACCCGTCGTCAAGTGGCTTGCTTCGATAGATATACTACTGGCTAGCTTTAAATCGCTGCAAAACGCTTCCAGATTGGCGAACCACGGAGAAGAACGTTGCCGGTGCCGCAAAAGCACCACCCAGGCACGATTTCCCCATCTAGGTCTGTGGACGCCATTTCGTCCTTCAATACGCTTCGGCTGAGGACATTGAAGACAAAACCGACGAATGAGAAAACGAGAAAGGCATGGGCGCACTTGCAGTACTGCTCCAGCCGGAATTCATTACTACTAAACACCATAACCTGTACACGCTGGTCTCGAACAACACGTTAATCAGAGGCTCAGAAGAGGGCTTTCACTACTCCAAACTATCGCTTCCAGCCATGGTATTTTTCTGGGCGCTTGTAGTCGATGTCGACTGGTGTGATATGCTATGGCCCAGTGTATGAACGCGATAGCAAGTGGTCACTAGGTGGGTCCGGAGCGGAACAGACTCCCGGCCAGCTTACGGCATACGGAAAGGGAAATGGCATCGCCGGCAATAGTCCGTGAGTTCAAAAGATGGGCACCAGCATTCACGAATTTCGCATGTTGAGGTAGCTTTCAGATCATCTAGGAAAGTTCAGGGTCCAAGAGTCTGCCCAGTGCTTAGGTTGAACTCTGTAGATAACCTCTGGCTCGTAGTTCAGTGCGCCAAGAAGGTTGGACTGATCTCTGTCCTACAGCATGTTTCGAAAGAGGGATTTCCGTGTCTCCGCGGCTATCTTTGTGGTCCATTGGGGTGCTGGATTTTGACGTGAGCCATGAGTTTTAAGCAAAGACTGCTTATCAGACTGCTTTCTTTCTCCACCGCCAGGCCGGAGCTACTTGACCGGAGTTCGGGGTGCCGAGGACTTACTATATCGGGGACATGAGAAGGGTGAGCAAGATATGCCGCGGCGGGAGAGAATGTAGAGATGCAGCGAACATCATGTGGACAGATGACTTGGAGGTCTATACAAGGCCTTTAATATGGAATCAGAAAGACAGATTCCAGAATACCAGAGACCCCGGACCCGGCTGTCACACCATTTGGGCGACAGGTCGAAACACAAGATCCAGAGTTACACCAGGAAGATCCTTTAGATTGAGGAACATGTCAGACCACTGGTCCACCGATGAGAACGGCGGGGAGTAACATCGTCGGTTCGCTAGACCACGTCAGATTCACAGCGCGTATAGCAGCCGGCATGTTAATGTTGGAGAAGCTGTAGGCAGTAAATGGCGAACAGTCGATGACGTAAAAGAGAGTTCTCTGCTATACTGCGGCAGAGGGCGCAGGGCGGCCATGGCAAGGCGAACGGGATGGATGCCGGAAGTGTCGGACATTGGTTTCTGGAGGCGGCAGCGTCGAGGTCCGGTGGGCGGCCACCCGAGTTTGCTGGAGTCTGGTTCGGAGCCGGGCATCACGACATAAAGTAAAGGCTTTCGAAGAAGAGTTGACTCTGGACAAATGTTTCGCTCACGAGACGAAGGCGGCGGACCCTGAGAATGGTTCTTTGAGAAAAAAGGCCTGGGTCGTTCGAGACAGGAGCCAGTTCCGGTACAAAGACGTAACAGATTGATTGGGCAGCTGGGCAACAAGCATCTCGAGGGGTCGCGATCTCGATCGAGGAGTGGTCCAACGGGCGTCGAACTCTTGTTACGGCATCGGATGGTAAAAGCGGTCGTTGACGTGCATGGACGAGGGCGGTAAAAGATGGGTTCGTGGGTTCTAGTGCCGGCGGTGGAGGTGAACAAGTGGTTTGTTGTTGGCGGTAATAGTTGGACAAAGCCAGGATTGGGGTTCCTTGGATTCGGGATCCGGATAGGGCGTCCAGTTTGTTCGATGGGTGTCGTGTACTGCCTACCTAGTAGACTACGGGTAGGAAGAAGCGGTTGTTGGAAATTTGGGAACAAGCACACCCAAAAAACGAGGCAAACGAGGGACGAAGAAGCTCGGGCAGACGCATGGCCCTGGAGTTGGTGCTAGGCGAGTCAGATTGCGTGGAGAGAGCGGGATGACATACGACGTGGCAGGTTTGGATTTCTTGCATGCCGGCAAGGGAGACTAGGTTTCCCTTTCCTCGACGTCAAACGTGCAGGCTCATTCGCTGTTAAGTTGTCGGGCATCTGCGATAGCTTGGCCTATCACGACGAACCTCGTTTGCGGTTGCGTGGTTGACTTTTCCCACAGCCACCTGATCTTGGTTCTAAAAGTAATAAGGCAGTCAGGTATTGACTGACTGGGGTGGCTCACTAAGAGCCCAGCAAGCAGGACCACAGGCAGCGTGTGGTGTGCACCGTTGACGTTCCTCTACTCCCGCGTCTAAGATGAAGCTAAGGAAGGTAACCGTGACACTTGCCTGCCTTCATCTTAGTTGTTCTATTCTAGCGAAATGTCACTTACATGACCATATATCCGTCCCTTCCTTTCCGTACACGCGGTATTAGTGAGTTGAAAGTGGGAAGAAGGTAGGCAGGTAGGTACCCTTACTTGACCAGGCTTGCAGACCCGCGGCCATCCATCCACCCGGCCAGTAACGGACATCTCCCCCACCGCGGTACCTTCCATCTTTCTAGGGCGATAGAACGTATACTAAGGCAGGTTGGTAATTACCTTGAGTAGATCCCATCACGGAGGAGAAATGTGAAGCAAGGAACCAGCGACCTGCAGGAGATGAAAACTAGCGAGACATGTCCGCAGCAACTGGAGCAGCTGCAGCCCTGCGTTGGAAAAGAAAAGAAAGAAAAATTCAATGGCATTGGATCTAAAAACGCCGCAGCTGTCGTGTCCTGGTGTCCATCGCCGCTCCGTTGCATCGCATCAGTCAACGTGCCGCACTGCCCCGTCCACTCACTTTGGTTCCTCCCGTTCCCGGGTGCCCGCTCGCTCACTCTCACACACATCACTCACTCACCACTTTACCGCACAGCACTCACTCACTCACCACGCACCACGCACCACGCCTCTCACACTCACCCTCCACCACTCATTCACTCTCTCCCTCACTGCCCCCGAAACCCAGAAACCCAAAAACCAGAGGAGACCCGCCGCCGCCCGGACTCACTCCGTCATCTCATGCTTCTGCGACACATGAACCACCACCTCGACCTGCAGTGAGCGCCACGACTGGTCAACCACCATCTTTTTGCTCCCAACTTTGACTTGCCCGATAATTTGTGGTTTGCGGGCGGACCGCCGCGAAGACGACCGTGAGCAACAAGCTACCTTACCTTACGAGGCATAACGGCTTTTTTTCCAGCTTTACATAGCGCTGCGCCCACCTCGACTTATTACGGAACCTCGACTTGAGATGCTTCGCTGATCTCTTTCGGATTGCCTCACAGACGTTCACCACACAGACCTTGGACCAAACCTCCGACGAAGACGTCCTGTTTCCACGGACACCGATCTTGATAAATCGCCCTAGATCGCCGCGCTTCCGAGAAAGGGATGCTTCAATCGCTGCTCTAATCGCAAAGAAAATCTATCCATAACCACCAACATCTTTACGCCTGCATGGTATTAAGTCGATGCTGAGCACTTCAGGCTGTCTGCGACAAGCGCATTCCTCGTGACGCGCATGGTGCGCAGCCACGCAGACTGACGACTTTACTTGCGCCCATTCCCGCCCGGACCTCAATCAACCTAACAAACATTGTTTGTTTATCACTTTGCAATTACTTCCTCGAGCGCATGACACGGCCTCGAGGTCCCTCACACATAATTCGTTAATGAGACATGGCCGACGTCAAAGAGGAGAGAGACCGAGAGGGACGCAGCGAGAAGAAGAGCTTCTGGGGAAGCATTTTCCGCAACAGGAGCCTGGCAAAGAAAGGGAGACTGGTTCGACGACCCCAACATTTTGCGCCGTGACAGACAAACATGCGCGCGCTATTTTGGGACTTTGGGACTAACAAAAACCGCAGGAAGATCCAGAATCGCGCAGGGCGAGTGATGGAGATGTAGTCCCGCGGAGACGCAAGTCATTACCAGATATGCCCAAGGCCTCGAGAACCCTCGAGTCTCCCAACGGCCACCCAAATCTTCACCCAGATCATCCTCGCTCGCGCAGACGACCTAGAAGGCCTGATCCCGCAAGAGCCAAAGGAAAGGGTCGCGCGCATCCCAACGGCATCATCCTCGAGCAGGGTCCACTAACAGAATGGCCGCCCTCCGGTATGTCAAGTCAAGAGGAGCTCACCCTTGGCCATGCCATGGAACTCGTCTCCCGCGGCGCCCCGGCCCACAAGGGCCACAAGCGTCCTGTACCCCATGCATCCGATCATTACTACGCCCTCTACACCACGTCCGCCGGTAATGATGCCGAAGAAACGGACGTTGTCAATCTGCACGACCACATGACCCAACTGATGACCCTCCGTATGCAAGGTGGCGGTTCGGCGATATATCCATGGGAGTCCTTGGAACAGCCGAGCTTCGCCTTCTTTTACGGTCAACAACCCGGCACAATCACCCTGAACCAATGGGCTTGTCTGGCCAGTATCAAACCTCCAACAATCGGCTTGAGAGACTCGGGCGCGACGGCACGAGAGGTCGGATTGGATCGCATCTTTGAGCGTCTGAAGGAGCTGGAGGCGGGGCTGGAGGACGATGACGAAGAATGGATGTACAAAAGCTTATATCGCCGCTTCCTCCGCGACCCCGACAAGATGATGAGCCCGCACAAAGGACTCGACAAGCAGATTACGGATCTGATCATGGTCTTGTCACGTCCGGACTGGATCGACTTTACGAACCCCAAGAACCAAGTCGTTACTCGCTTCATTTTCGATCCGAGCCACGGAAGCCAACAGCAGTATATCAAGTTTTGCCACCAACTCGTTCTCAGCATGGAATTAGATCTACGGATTAATTCGAGATTGCATGGGGAATGGGCCAAGGAGAAGCTACTGCCCCAACTACCACCCACCATTCAGTGGGATCTTGCGCTTGCCAGACGCTGGCGGGAACATGTAAGAGTTGAGGGATATGGGAAGTCGGTGGAAGATAGTAAGCTGCCTACATATTCCCATTTTCCTTGACCAGATCTAACTTGCGACAGTCAACTTACGCTTCAGGCTAAAGAAGCGCCAGATCAAGATGCTACGGCGCTTTGCTCAGATGATGAAGTGGCCAAACCTTGGACAGACTCTGGACAAAATGAAGCAGAGGGATATGGACGCAACTCTGGACATTATCAGCTCCGACGCATTGGCATTCTTCAGCGGTCTTGTACTGCCGGGCGTAAGTTCTGCTCACTAGTGTGTAATATTCCTCGTACACTTGCTAACAAACAAAGACAACGTTTCCGTTCCTCATCATGAACACCCTCATCGACATTGACCCCGACAAGGCAACCGACTCTTTAGCCATGATGACGCACCTACATCCTCACTGTGGGTTTCAATATAGGAATAGTTATACCTACTGGACTGCTGCTTCGATTGTCGGAAAAGTCCTCGCCCCGACTTGTCGATCGTTGGCAGGTTGGGTCGGGCCAGCCCGTCCGACCGCTGATCTTGGCCGATCGCAAATCGCCCGTGTGCGCTCTCGGCGTCCACGGCAGCGTATGACCCCCGAAGACGTACAGTCGATGAGCGAACGATCTGACCCTCTGGGTCCCCCGGCCGAGGTATTCCCGGTCAAGGAATACAAGCTCGTGGCTCCCGACGCAGACGACATTGTTGATACTGTCCGTATCGAGCTGCTCAGCTTCAAGGCTGTCCCGGACCGTTTCCAGGAACCTCCGCCAGCGCCAAAGGTGTTTGATGCAACGGTACAATTTGCAGTGGATGGGGTGTCCTGGCCTATGCGCCTCACATACGATGTGTCCTTCATATCAGCCTGGCCGTGTTCGGGTGGTCCTCATCCACTGTTCTTTGACTACGTCTTCCAGACCGTTAAGGCGGATGAGATCATGAACATAAAAGACTGGGGTGGGCTGTATGGTCAGTCTCCGAGTGCTCGTAGTTCGAGGACAAGCTCGACAGCAGGCCCACACACGGCAAGCAGCCAGGACCAAGTCGACGAGGAGCAGGTGTTGGTAGTGGAGGCCTTTGGAGTGAGGGACAACGAGGTCTTGGCACGGGCCTGGTGTTCACACTGGGGACTGAGTGCTGTGATTGCCGATATTCGCAAGACATGGTGAGTTTTCCGGGGAACTTTGTGTTGATGAAAACTCTGCTAACTTTGCTCAGTATGGCTTGTGCTATTCGCGAGGCATACGCAGCAACTTTGACGGTGGTGGTTTTGGTGGACGACCAAGAATACAATACGGACGACTAATGACATGGCATGGGGTAGAGAGGATTCTTTCCATAATGATGAGGTTGACAGGATACGATACGAGGATGAGACCGCAGACGACTACGACAACACGATAGCCGGATTACGGCTCGTGCTTTTTCTTTATTGGGACTTAAGATACCACAGCGAGTCTTGTTTCTGTCAGGACGATTTCCTGGATCAGAGTTGAGGTTGGCCAGGGCTTAGGAGAGAATGAGACGGTGTTTTCTGCATGAGAGCTATTTCGAGGCTCTAGCGAGAGAGGGTTGGCAGAAGGACTGAGAAAATACCCAGGACAGACTGCATTCTTGGGCGTTTCATGAATAGTTTTGCGGAGACCCACGACGTTTCTCCGCTCGAATAGACAAACTTACTGCTGGGTACTTTTCACTATGCCATACTTCATCATCGGTGTCTACCCTTTTCAGCGTGCCTCAGGATTCACCAAGCACAGCTTTCAACGCCGCCAAACTCCCCCTCCACACCTCAGCACCATCACCGTCAGCCCAAGCCATCACCTTCTCCACGCCCTCAAGATCCTCCCTCATCCTCACCTCATTCGTAGTCCCATCCAACACACTAACCCCCTCCAACCCCAACACCAAACCATAAAACGCAACCTCCTCGCTTACGCCCGCCCCCTTTGCAACCTGCTTCACAAAAGAACTCCTCACGAGCCTCGGGTTCGCCGTCAACGTCCAAAACGACTGGAAATTGATCCCCCTCTCGCGGCAGAAGACGCGGACGGGGGTGTTGTACCCCTCATCCGGATTCAGGCGGTTCTGCACGACGACGGGCTTGACGACGGCTTCCTCGTGGCAGAGGCGCTGGAGGTCTGGCAGGTCGACGTTGGAGATGCCGAGGGTACGGATGCGGGAGGGGACGTAGGTTTCTAGGGCGCGCCAGGCGAGGAGGGTGTCTGTGTAAGAGGGGTAGGGGGCATGGAGGAGGACGCAGTCTAGGTAGAAGCCATCGTCACCTTCGTTCTTCTGCCCTTCTGGAGAGTCCGTAAGTGACGGCGCAAAGAGGTTGTTATCGACGGCGAGGTTCTTGAGGGAAGAGGCGATGGACTTGTGGACTTGGTCTGGGATGGGTAGGTCTGATGGCGCGGGGGAGAATTTGGTCTGGATGTAGAGACCCGCGCGTGTGATGCCGTGAGCGGCCGGCGTCAGAGCTTGAGACAAGAAAGTGCGGAGGCCGACGCCGACGCCTTCTTCCGAGTAGTGGTGGGATGCGGCGGTGTCGAGGGCGCGGAAGCCTGCGGCGAGAGCGGAGGCGACGAGGGGCGCGGTTTGGGATTTCTTCCAGGCTGTGCCGTAGATTAGGCGGGGGATAGGGGCGATTGTTTGTGGCATTTTTTGGTGGGATGTTTGATTATTTAATGTTGTCGTTGGTGGTGTAGGTAGGATGTATACGTGGGGGTCAGGTGTCACGATGAGATAATAGGGAGTGTGATGAGTTCACCTTTATTGGGGATGGTGAAGTGTTAAAGGTGAGGTTGTTGGCGACGAGGGGTTGTCGCAGAATGTGTGCTTTGGTAGGTGAGGTTGGTCAGGTACCTTCGTCATCAACCAGGAAGCGCCCAGAGCGGCATGTATCGTACGTAAGACACAAACATCAATTGACCTTCAGTGTATTGGTCTCCGTCAATAAAACTCGGCACCTGAATAATCCAGATCAAGAACAAAAGGGCAATTTTTCTTTAAAAAGTTGAAGAAGGCGCTTGTGGGATTCGAACCCACAAACTACAGCCCGGTAAATTTGACCTCAGGATTGGTTTACAAATAGCTTTGTCTTCTGGGCAAGTTCTCCTTTATTGCTGTTGAGAATTTCCGAGTTGAATTGGCCTATAGATCATAGGAGGGGAGAACCTGAGGCTTGCGGATCTGAATACTTCTGTATATTCCGAATGGCTTCACATCAGCACCTCAGTATACGTTATACCACCCTTGGCAGGGTACTTAAGTACCTTATCGTCTATGACGTCTTATCGCTGGTATCCAAAAGAGGGCTTCGCCGCGGGGTAACAACACGAACCCCGCCATCCTGTCGCCTGCCAGAGTCACCACTCACCACACGAAGAGTTTCCCCCAGCGCAATCAATCTCCAAATTGGCCCAAAGAGGAAACTCTAGCAGTCGAAAAGTTGGTGGGGCCGTGAGGTCGAATCGGCTCACCTCAGGGACGAAGTTTGCGTTACGATAGTGGTCTTGACTGACCCCGGATAGCTCTTTGCGAGTCCATGTGTCATCGCGGAGTATCGGCGAAAAAGGACGCATTGTCACACCAAACCCCAAAGTCAATTTACCCGGGGAAGAGGGGCGAGGGACAGGGAAGGGGACGGGGACGGGAGCACGGAAACCACATCGCGTTGTTTGATGTTTCGCCTTGTTTTTGACGGCTTATGTTAATGTTTATGCCACTTGCCGTCACCATTGGGACTCCAGGATTTGTTTGTGATGTTCATAATTATCTAACGAGCCAAGCACAGTGGTCCTGGAGCTGGTTCGTCAGTGTCAAACTGCGTGCTCCGTGAAATGAAGCTTATGAGCAATCAGAAAACTTCGTCAGCCGTGGAATTCTACGGTCTAAGTGCTGGTGTGGTGTGGTGTTGCCCCTTTGGTTACGATTTGCATCGACGATTCGTCGCATATTGGATTTAGCTTGAGTGGCTTTCATGTTTGACAATTGGTCCCTGCCCTTTTTGCTATTCTCGTACCCCGCAGCAACTACCTCCGAGAATTTGGGGGTGGAGGGTCCGCTCCGCGTTGTAGGGATGGTTGCGCGGGATAGAAAAGGGAAAGGCAACCTCGCCGATTCGCACCTCGTTGACCCGTTTGCTCTTTCTCTTTCTTTTTTCTTCAGCCTCGATCTTCTTATATACCCAGGCGTTCAATTCCCTTGCTGAATCCTATCAACTCTCAGCAGCAGAACCTCAAGCCAAGCAGCACACCTTGTAATCAATCACATCAACCTCCCAAAATGGCGCCTCACACTGTCAACTGGGGCATCATGGCCACAGGCTGGATCGCCGAGAGTAAGTTTGCGCCGATAGAACCGAGCTCCTCTACCTCCACGCGATAACCGACCAAATCGTCGTACTAGCCTTCTGCAAGGACCTCCTGACCAACCCGGCCTCGCGCGAGGTGACCGACGTCGCCCACCGCATCGCCGCCGTCTCCTCCTCCCGCGACGCTGAAAAGGCTCGCGCCTTTGTCAAGAAGATTGATGCCCCCGCCGATACGACAGTCTACGGCTCCTACGCCGAGCTCGTCCGCGACCCGGCTGTCGACATTATCTACGTCGCCACCCCGCATTCCCACCACTTCCAAAACGCCATGCTCGCCCTCGACGCCGGCAAGAACGTCCTCTGCGAAAAGGCCCTGACCGTCACCGCCGAGCAGACCCGCATCCTCGTCGAAACGGCCCGCGCCAAGAAGCTCTTCTTTATGGAGGCCGTCTGGACCCGCTACTTCCCGCTCAGTATCAAGATCCGCGAGCTCATCTCCTCGGGCGCCATTGGCAAGGTTTACCGCGCCACCTCGGACCTGTCCTTCAACAGCAATGCCGAAGATGCCTCCGGCAAGCTGTCCTTCCCCGACGCCCACCGCATGGTCAACCCTGAGCTCGCTGGCGGTGCCCTGCTCGACCTGGGGATTTACTCCCTGACCTGGATCTTCCAGACGCTGTACCACCTGCAGCCCGAGGCCGAGGCCGACAAGGAGAGCCCCGAGGTCCTGGCCTCAGTGCAAAAGTATCCCGTCACTGGTGCCGACGAGTCCACCACTATGATCCTCAACTTTCCCAAGCATCAGATGACCGGCATCGCCACCACCTCGCTGCGTGTCGACACAGCACCCGACGGCCACAAGGGCGAGACGGCGCCTGCGATACGCATCCAGGGCTCCAAGGGCGAGATTCAGGTCTCCCATCCGGCGTACCGGCCGACATCGTACAAGGTCGTCAAGAAGGGCGTCGAAGAGGTCGAGGTTGTCGACTGCCCCATCCCCAAGGACAAGGAACGCGACTGGGGCCATGGCATGTTCTGGGAGGCTGATGAGTGTGCGCGTTGCCTGCGCGACGGAAAGACGGAGAGCGCAACATTGCCGCTGTCGGAGTCTCTCGTTATTATGGAGACGATGGACAGCGTCATCAAGCAGGGTGGTATCCAGTACCCCGAGCTCATCACTACCCACAAGTTTGATGCCCAGAGCCCATTGAACCTGGGTAATGCTTAAGACGAAGTTACGTCGGTTGAAAATACGGTGTTGTATAAATCCGGTTGTACGGGTACTTAGATAATAAAGAAACCTTGAGTTGAATTATGAATGCGCGGCCCCGCTTTCGGGAGACCCGGGACCCCGGGACCGCCGAACCGGCCCGGGGTGCCGTAGTTGAAGTCTAATAAAATTAAGCCTTTTTACGATCCGGCACGCCGATGTCTCTCGATTTACCTCTCGAAGCTACGAACACGTAGCGCAAACATGATGACAGCAACGGTTCTTCCCCTGTTGTACCTGCTTTAGTCTCACCCCCGCCACACGCATTCCTTCTTTACCTCCCTGTTCAATCGTAAACCAGGCACCAAAAAGTCAAATGCCACGCGGCTACGAACATATTGCTAGCGGGCATTTAGTTATCATCAGGTATCATCAGGGACCCCGACCTCGATCGTTGTGTTTATCAGACACGAGTGTGATCATCCATCCCTTTTTGTCACACACAATCTCCAATTCCCACGCGTGACCATGGATGATATCTCTGCAAGGCACCAGCCACAATTTGGCACGCCTAGGAAAAACAATAAAACAGGTGCAACGAAGTGAAGCGAACTTGCACAAACGGTCGCTAACAGAAGGTCAGGTAGAATAGCTCAGTACATGCTACAGTAACGCCCCCTCTCCCCTGTTCCCTCTCAACCCTTAAATGTCTTTCCCTGCCGGATCGGAGATTAAAATCCTCAAGGGCACAGGGACACCGAGCGGTACCAACTGAATTTGGCATCACCAACACTTGCTGTGTATGAATAGGGGCGATGGGCTGAAGCCTCACCGAACGCCGCACGGAAAGAGGTTCGCACGTAAGGTATCAAAGAAAGCGTCCTAAAGCAAGCAGAGGCCCGTGGCGCATACTATTGAGCAAACACTGGTGGTTTTCTTCCCAACTTGCTTTCCCGCCCAATCAAGCGCATTTGGATGTTCCTCACAGAATGCGTTAGCTATGGAAACTAGAAATAGCAATTCCTGTCGGACTCGTCCTTCGCAGGCAGTCCGAGCCGAGGGGGAACGGCTCAGAATCCCTGACGACAATCACGCAAGAAATCACTCGAGGATGAGTGCCCATCCGTTCGTACCAAGTCTTTGGAAAATTCCAAACGCGTTTGAAGCCCCGGTCTGGAATGTGATTGTCTTGCCTTTTTCATACGGACACGGCATACCTCCCTAGCAAATCTGTTTGCTCCTCTCTACTGAGGGGCTCAGTATCCAATGTACTCTGTATCCATACACTCCCCTACTCTATCTCACCCTCCTGTTCCTTACTTTGTAATGCTATTACAGGCAGCAAACACCATGGATCGAACATGATCGGTTCGCACGTTATGGATGTAACATAAATCATCAACGAACGACAGGAATTTGGTTTCAGGGACTTTCCCGTTCGTTTCGAAAGTAGTTCGTGAGCAGCGGCTTGCACTCGTCCGGAGCAGACCGATCCGGGACAAGGTCCCCCTCCCCCCGGTTCGAGTCCAGCGCTTAACACACGTGCCGCGCTACAGCCTGCAGGTATCCATGACCGTAATTTTCCTGAGAAAGGAATATGGAGATATATTCCACTGCATACTGGATTCTCGCACAATCGCTTTATCTCGATCTTTTTGGATTTCCTCGACGGAAAGCCGCATAGTGTTAATTAGCAATATGCCCGACTTCCAGCTACCTACCTTAAGGTACTACATGTATGCTGGTCAACCATGGCCAGTCTCATGGGCGTTCATGCAATTGCGGCCTGCAGCCTGAACACGAGCCATCTACGATGACCGTGGCCCACCCACCATCCGCTCTCTGCGGCCCAGTCGGCGGCCGCTGCCGCAATAGTGGTCATCGGGGGAATTGAGGCTACGGTGCCTGCATACGGCAAAGACTAGTGGCGGTAGTCCTTCATCCTCCCGAAATCCTTGTCGGCTCAGTTGCCTCCAGGTATGGCATGTGGTAGAGATAACCGGCCAGCCACGGCCCCGGTTCTGTGTTCCCCCAGCCCGGAGCTACCGGACTCGGTGTACGCCGAGCCGGAGCGGGCCCCCGCCTCCCCCCTTCCCGAAAGACATCCCCCCTCATTGAATCCCGCCCCCACACACCCACGAAAATGAAGAAAAGAAGCAAAAAAATAAAAAGAGCCGCTGCACACCGCCTCACCGGCTCACCGACACTGAGATGAGAAGATCAGTGGAGTGCACACCGGACGGACGCCACACAATAAATGCAAACGCTCAGACAACATTTCCTCTCCCCCCCGCTCATTGTCACAAATCGTCATCTTCCCGTCGGTGGCTCGCAAATTCCCAACGTCCCCTTTCGTTTACCTTTGTTCTGTTGTAGCCACACACCCTTTACGCCCACGTTCCCTAAAGGTACCAAAGCCGCCTCCCAATATCTGCAGGGCACGAGCCTCATCCGACAATCTATCCTTGAATTCCAATCCCAATCCAGTCCTTTCCTGCAGTGGCTGGTGGGACTAATTTCCCAGACACCATACGCGCGCGCCGCCCATCACAAAAAGCCGCAAGCGCAACGGGAACACACAGACAATATCCGTCCAGAACAGAAAGAAAAAAAAGAAGGCTGCGTTGTGTCTTGGCACGCGAACGCGCTTCAGCGGGCGCTATCTTTAACTCGGGACATCCCAAAACCTTAACGGGACCGTAGACCAGGGCCCTGGTTACCGACTTTTCTCCCCATCCCCTCTTCCGAAAGTCTTCTCCCACCTTAGCCCTTAGCAAAACTACCCCTTGCACACTCTCTCTTTCCCCGTCTCGCACTCGCAAGAACACCCCCTGATCGACCGAACCTCCCTCCTCTCTTTCCTCCGTACGGATATAGCAGGACCAAAAGCAAGGGGGTGAGAAGAGCCGTTCTGGCAGGGCTTGATTAAGTTGCAAGGGTCCCGAAGCTCCAGGAAAGGAACTAAGCTGCCCTGTGGTGTGAAGACTGAAAGCAAACGCGCCACACATACTCCTTACACGCACATATTCTCTCTCACACACACCCCTTCCGGCGCCATCAACCATGACCGTCTCATCCGGCCCCCAACCCGGCCCCGACCACCCGGCCGCGCCCGCCGATCCCGGTTCACCGGTCCCTGTCTCCGCCTCAACACCCAGCAACACCGTCACCACCACCAGCGCACCTCAAGAGACCAAAGAGGACCCAACACCAACGACCCCGCCTCCCGCAGAAGACGAAGACAACGACACCGCCGCCGCCTACGAGTCCCGCCACGTCCACACAGTCTACGAGGCCATCGCCCCGCACTTCTCCTCAACCCGCTACAAGCCCTGGCCCCTCGTCGCCTCCTTCCTGCTCTCCCTCCCGCCGGGTTCCGTCGGCCTCGACGCGGGCTGCGGCAACGGCAAGTACATTGGCGTCAACCCCGATCTCTTCATCGTGGCTTCGGACCGGAGCGCAAACCTCGTCTCGCTGGCGAGGAGTTACCAGCCGCCGCACTTTGATGCCGCTGCTGCGCCCAAGAAGAAGAACAAGGGCAGTAACAAGAAGGCCAACACAGACGCCTTGGTCCCAGAGCAACGCCCCGCGCCGCCGGTGGCACAACCACCGCCACCACCACCACCAAAGAACCAGGTCCTCGTAGCAGACTCCCTAGCCCTCCCCTACCGCACCTCCGCCTTTGACTTCGCCATCTCCATCGCCGTAATCCACCACATGTCCACCCGCGAACGCCGCCGCGCCGCCGTAGCAGCCCTTCTCTCCGCCGTGCGGCCCGGCACTGCTACGGAGCAAGGGGGCAAAGTCCTCGTCATGGTCTGGGCCCTGGAGCAAGGCAACAGCCGGCGCGGGTGGGACGCCGGCGCTGCGCAGGATCAGCTCGTGTCGTGGGTGACAAAGGGGAAGAAGGAGAAATCCGAGGGCAAGGGGCAAGAGAAAGAGCAAGAGAAGGAGAAAGCCGCCGCTGAACCCGCCAAGGATGAGACGTTCCAGAGGTATTACCACCTCTACCGCGAGGGTGAGCTCGAGGAGGACGTGGTGGAGGTCGGGGGCAGGGTGCTCGAGAGCGGTTACGAGAGGGATAATTGGTGGGCCATCTTTTGTCGGGACTCATGAGATGGGACGTCTGGATAGTTAGATAACCCAAGGAATACAGAAGGATGAGATGGGAAGACGGTGACACTACTGTCAACAGCAACAATAGAGGCAAGCCAAACAAAACGTGATCTAGGGACCTTTGAAATTCTATCATGACCATAATCCATCTCTTCATCAAGTGACGTGTTTCGTTTACTCTTCGCCGCTTCCACTACACTCGGACTCTCTCTTTCTCCCCACTCTGGTCATCTGCCACTCCCGTCTCTCGCACAACTGTCCGGAACAATACATACAGAAGAAACCAACACACGCTCATAAACATACTATCCCCCCCCCCCTCCTCTTCCCCCGTCCCACCCCTCTTAAAAACACCTTTGCCTACCCAACAACACCAACCCCTCGTGAATTTTTTGTGGGTATGAAATGATGATTCCGATCCGGTGCCCCGTCCGTCCCTCCCTCACCCAACCTGCCGGGTACCGTAAAAACCCAACGGCAAAAAAGTATTGTTTTATTTTTCCCATTCTTCGCGACATCGCCGGCTGAGAAACGACCACCCTTTGAAAGGGCAAGTTTGGAGAGGAGTACGAGGAGGAGAAAAGAAAGAGAAAAAAGTTAAAAAAGTTTGGGGGAAAAAGTAAAATGACACGAAGTAGACGACGTGGCCGTGAGGAGATCCGTTGCCCGACATGAGGGAAGCTTTTTCAAGAGAGATAGCGTCAACCTCGGGTGGAAAACGATGTTATGTGTATGAGAAGTTAGAAAAATGAGACAAAATCTTGCTCCAATCCCGATGCAACATGCTGTTCCCGTGCCGTGTGTCGTGCCCTCCGCACACTTTGGACGAAAAAAACAATCCTCGGAGGTTTCCCATGCTCTCATAAAAAATCAAGAGGGGGGAAGGCGATTCGTGTCGTCCCCCCCTCAGAAAGAATTTTGTTCCCAACTCCAGAGTTCGCCGCGCCATCACCGCTTTAACCCTGCCCTCGCAATCATGCCACACGTCGCCGATCCATCTCCTCCTGGCGGGGGTCCATGTGCCGTCGCCGGCTCGTTTCTCTTGAGCCCATCATCTCTGTGCCCGGACTGGCTCGTCGCTTCGCACCAGCTTGCTCGTGAGGCGGTGGGTAGTGGAGGGCGGGAAGGAGCGGTCCCGGGCTAGCTCTCGCGCTGGGCACGGGGCTTGCCGTAGGTATACCGCCCATCGCGTATGCTGGAGTGCTATATGGGCTGACACCGGTGGTCAGTTCGGCAACTCCCGGAAGCATGCCCCCGCCTCGGCCTGGCGGAAGTCCCTGAATCGGTGCTAAACCGGGGCCACCCGGCCCCATACCCGCCATCTCAGTCGGGTCCGGCCCCATCAGCGGCCTGCCGGGAACGCTCTCGCGCCGGGCGGCGATGACTCGTCCACCGGGAATTGGTGATATACCAGGCGGTGGTGGTCGGCTGTATCGAGGGGAAGGTCCGCCAATGTCCCGAGGCAGGCTAGGTTGGGACTGGGTGTGCATGTGGCCCCGAGAAGGAGAGTGCCGGTGGCCACCGCCAGGTTGGTCGACGTTGACTGCGGTCAAAGAAAAGGGCACCACGCCGGCCCTTCGAGCCATGTCCGCTTCGCCAAGCTGCCAGTGCATGGCTTCTGCGGCTCGCCAAGGAACGGCCATCTCCTCCGCAACTTTTGCCCACATCTCCGGCTTGAACCTAATGCAACATGTCAGTTTTCTTCTCCTGAAGATGAACAAAGCAAATCAAGGGTGATCTCGATGCTCTTGTGATCAAATCATACCTCTCGTACAACCGGGCAAGCTTGTTCTTGCGCTCCTCGTCCCACTCGCTCCGCCTCTCGAGGTAGTTCTGGTAGTGCAGTCGACAACTGATGGCGCTTCTTCCCGGTAGACGCTTCGAGATGTCCTCCCACTTCATTCCGCTCCCCCGAAGTTCGATGATCAAGGCATCTTCCTCCGGCGACCACTTGCTCTGCTTCTTGGCCGGAGACTCCGCTACGTGCGGTGGCATGGCACGCTTGCCGCTCACAGCCAGGCCCGGTGCTACGGGAGGCGGGCCATACGGAGGTAGCCCGCTGACAGGCGCTGTGGCCGCCGTGGTTGCGGTTGCGGACGGGTCTGACGAAGATCGGGTATGCTGAGGCGGAGCGGTGGAGGACTCATCTGAGTCGGGAGCCTTCAGGAGAGACGCGATATCCACGGTGACGGTTTGGCCGCCTAGGTAGGTTGGATACGGTCTTGTGTCATGGGCGCGATAGACGCGCGCCAGCTTTTCGGTTTGCTCGACACCACCCAAGAAGGGCAGTTTCTGAAAGACTTGAAAGGTTGAAGGTCGGTGAAATTTCCCGACCAGATTCGAAATGGGGACGGTTGATCGGTGCTTGTTGAAAGTTCTCTTCGCTTCGCGGGTAACGTAAAGTTCAGGGCAGTCTGTCTACTCGTTGGGAATTACGGCAGAGGTGGGTTAGAGTAGGATCACGGGTTGAGAGCGGTGGAGACCGGTGACGCTGGCCCCGTTGCTGGAAGTGGTGAGGGCAACAAAGTTCTCTGATTCTGCCGTGTCTTAACAGTTGATGATGTCGATCGCGAAGTTGGTAAGAGGAAAAGGCGTTTCGTTTAATCCTGGTGTATAGGCAAAAGGGGGGGAAAGATCTGAAAAGGAAAAGGGGACCTGGTTTTAGATCAAGATGGCGGCGTAGCTGGCAGTTTTGAGGAAGTCATCAACATGATTGGGCCAGTCAGAGAAGCCGGCAACCAATGATCGGAAATTGAGCTCGCTCGGTGTCGACGCAGGCAGGCGAGCGGGCGGACAGCAAAAAGAGGGCGGCGGCGTGAGTATACGTTGGTCAAACTAGGCTGCTAGAAGTCTTCATCAGAAAGCGAAGCTTTGCCAGAGTCATCGTTCTCCTACGGGAAGTCGGTAGAGGCCAAGGAAACAAGGTACAAGCCGGTCTACGTCGGGAACTTGCGGTGATGCAGTTTGTGAATGGAAGAGAAAAGAATTAAAATGGACCGAGAAAGTGGTAGTTTGAGGGACGGTGATGGGTTCAAGAGGTGGAGGACGAAGTGGGGGACGGAAGCCGGGGTCTGATTAACAAAGTGACAGGCCCAAAAGACTCTTAAACTGACGAGAGGAAAGTCATCGAAGAAGAAACGAGAGGAGAGCGAGTGGGAGCAGGGGAGGTGTGTGTGTAAGAACGGGCGTGGGAGGAGACAAGTTTAGACCCAGGACGACAGTGACGGAGCCAAGCAGCAGCAGCGAACAAGAAAGAAGAGAGAGAGTGTGTGAGAGAGCCACCGCGGCTGTGGAGAAGGAAGAGACGACGAGAAAGACGAGGTTTGGGTACGGATGGGAAGTGTGTGTGTGCGTGTGAAGAGGGTGTGTGAGGATGTGTGTGTTTGGCAAGGGCATAGGCTGGTTAGCTTTTGCAGAACAACACCAGCGCGAGCAGCAGCAACCGGCAGCGAGCAGTGAATGTAGTAATAGGGCAGAAGTTATATGTCAAGCTCGCATATAGGTAGGGAATGACCAGTGGCAGATGATGGGATCTTGTTGGTGCCGTCCGTCCCTTGCCTGGGCCACTCCGTCTATTGCCCTGCCCTCATTGAAGAATGCGATGCGGTAGAGGTTGTCGAATAAGGCTCATGAAGGGCTACTTTCACCCAGGCATAGTTTGGGAACCGACATGGGTGGGCACATGTTTGAAAGACACACGCCCCCCTTCCCGCAGCGCGCTCACAGACACCAGGTGGCTGCCATGCTTTCTTTTCAAGACACACCCCTCTGCAACATGCCCTGTCTAGCGTCTGGCCTGGGGCTGGTGTTCTCCCGTATGTCGACACCCTAGATTGCAGCTCCGGTCATGAGGGGTCGTTGTGGTAATAAGGAGAGCAGAGCATAGAAGGGAGGAGAGGGAAAAAAAAAAAAAAAAGAGAGAGCGAGAAAGAATACAATGGAATTCCAAGTTCTGGGTCGAATGTCCGCTACCAAGCTAGGTACTAAAATGGCATGGCCACGAATTCATGCATGATGCTTCTCTGGTACTTGGGTAGAGCAGGCCATGTGCAACCCGTGGTACGTCTGGATCAGCGCGTTTAATGCGGTGTCAAAGCCAGAGTCAATGGAGCAAGCTGGATGACAGCTTCTCCGAAGAGCGGGATCCAAGAAACGCTGGTCATAAGGATTGCTTGGATAAGGGTTGGTTCGTGTCCGTGTATGATGACCACACCTGGTCACAGCTCCCTCCCAGACTCGTAGAGCGTCGGTTCGACTTGGAGGCTGGTGGGAATCTGGTTGAAGAGGGCTGGAAATTCGAGAGGGCGTCAAGTGTGCATGGCCCATAATCCTAGGGTCCCCGACAGAATGAGCGTGTGTTTAGGGCAAGACAAGCGTGGAGAGGGCGGAATGTGGTGGGCAGCAGTTTGTCACGAAACCGCATACGGGTGCTGTGGACCCCATGTTTGAAACCTGCGGTTGCTGATGCAATGAAGAGTCGAGTGGACTTCGCACATGCGCATGCTTGTGGGTTGTAATAGATGGGCTCCCGCTTCATGGGATCCTCTTCGTGCCGGCTGACTCTCCTAGGCAGACAGCTGGCGAGGAGAGATGTTGTTGATGGGGAAGGCCTCGCAAACCGCTACTTATGACAGACACTTCGGAGGCAGCGGTTAGCCTCGTAGAGTTGACCCCATGGTTGGTTGGGCCCTCGACTCTGGCACACGTAGAAGTCAAACGCGAAAGTATGACGGCGCGCATAGTTGAGCAACGAGCAGGCGAGAAGCTAAGAGGCGTCTGGAGGATCGGAGACTGGAACACCGGCGGAGGAACCCATCTATCTGATGGGAGGGATGGGTCGGCCAAAGAGGGACAACGAGGGTTCCGATGCTTGGCCGGGCACACTTGAAGGAACTGCTCTCAACTGTGGCTCACCCTGGTCTCGTCTACTCTGATTTGGAGGGGGGGAACAGCCTCCACCTTTGCCTGTGCGCATCTCCGACTTGCTGAACTTGTGCTTATGCTGTTCGCCGATCCTAACGGGTTCAACGGGGGTCTGTGAGAGCAAGCAAACGCAGGCTGCATGTGTGTCTTGTACTGTCTTGGGCGGCTCCCTTCCGCGGCTAGTGCTAGTGCAATTGACAAGTCGATGGCGCGGATCGATTTGATGAGCTGAGCAATCTGAAAATAAAGAGCCGGCAGTATAGCGCAGTACTGTGCTCTGCATCTGGCAGCGGCAGCGGCAACGGCAGCGGGAGAACAAGAGCGAAGAAGATTTACAGCAAGCCTGATGTCTGTGCGGTCGACACAATGAATGTAAGATGAGGCTTGTCTCGACGAGGCCGGACAGCCAACGGCGGGCGTGACAATGCGCCACTGCCGAACGAGTCGTCGAGGGCGGTTGACTACCCGCAGATGGGCTGGGGCTAGGTTGTGCTGAGAAACATTTGATCAATGCCCTTCATGCCCTGCTTCCAATGTCCCACGGCCATATCCATGAGGGCGAGCCAGGAACAGCCTTTACAAAGTCTGTCTTGTCTCGTGTTGGGAATGCCTCCCTTTCCGTCTGGTCAAGTGGTGCTTTGCCTCGCCTTGCCTTGCCTCGCTGGCTCTGTTGCTGGTGCTGATGCTGGTGGTGCTCGGCTTGGCCCTTGCCTTGGTCTGATGATGAACTGGCGGTCAGATATGCAGCGCAGCCCAGCGTGCAGCGTCCGTCCAGCAAAGCCTTCCAGGACCAGGGCGGTAATGTTTTCACTGCGGCGGACAGGCCAAGTATGAGCTTGTGGCCTGGCTGCATCATTTGCCATGAACCATGATCGCCATGCAACTTGGGGCATGCTTGCTCGCTGCTTTGCTGGCTAGCGGCTTTCAAGCAGCCCTCTTTTGGTCGTCGTAGTCGCATCCTTGACCATCATTGTATGCCGTGGTGGTTGTAGTAGTAGTAGTAGTAGTAGTAGTAGTAGTAGTAGTAGTGGTAGTGGTAGTTCTTTTTTTTTTCTTGCCGCACCAGCGCCGTCGGTGTTGTCCACCCTCCATGGCAATGAGGCGACCACGACGTCGTCGTTGGCGTCTAGTCAAGCCACACATGGCTTGCTTAGGCTGTTCGTAGCGTGTCTGCTACCTCCCAGGGGTCTCGGGAGTCCGGTGTTATAGCTGGACCAGTGTCCAAGGCATCGGTGCCTGACATGACGACGGGGCGGTACATAAAGGAGCAACTAATGGCCAGCAGGAAAGGCAAAGAAGTAAGAATTGACTCCGTTCGGGGACATTAGGCTGCGTACGAGAAGAGATGGCGGCGTCGTACAGAGATTGATTGTGTATTCATGGGAAGAAACGTGGAGCAAATCGGAACGGCATCCAACATGAAGACTGCTGTGTGCGTGCGTTGAGATGGGGGAGACGTAAGGTTGGTTGCCCTTGGATGACGGGAAGCATTGAGACTGAGACTGAGGTTGAGGTACCGTACCAAAAGTAAGTTGTCGACGTCGGGACAAAGTACTAGGTAACTTATGCCTCAGGTACGGATTCCTCGCTCTCCTTCCCTCTTTCCGATCTTCTATCGAGTTGTTTCTTTTCTTATTCGTCTTTCTTTCCCTATTCGAACTAACACGGCGGGATAAGGCAAGGCAAGGCAAGGTAAGTAGCTACTCTCCATTTGCTACCTGCCGTGACAGCCAAATCTGCTTAGGGTACCTGGGAGAGTTGGCCGGCTTGTAACCTTAACTTACTCGCACTTACTGTTTTCTCTAGTCTCCGAGGTACCCAGCCACATCATCGGAACGTATCTGGGGTATGTTTCTTGCTTCTGGGTATGCAGGGCACCTCTCCGAGAGATGCCTAGCCACTGTGCTAGGTAATACTCCGTAGTGTAGGTAGAGCTCTGGATGCTCCTTTTCTCATTTCGCATTTCACAACCCTTGGGCCGCAGTTCTTTGCTTCTTCCGGGCGTTCCATTGCTGACGACGGCCTGGTAAGGCAATCGCGCTAGGGGAATTTCTTTGCAACCTTAGTCTAGCCTTGGGACGAGGTACAGTACGAGTCTGGCAAAGGGCCGTCCGTGCAATGGACACCCCAAGTTCCAACGTGGGGAGCCATTTACACTATTATTACATTGCCTTGATCCGACGCGCAACGAACAACTTCCGTCAGCGCCTCTATGTCCTTTTCTTTGCAAGTGCGGTCTGCCGATACCACCTGCCCAGGTCAGGTACAAACTTTGACTAACGTGAGGCTTTCCAGCGCTGAATACCTGTCTATGCCTCACGCAATCTGACTACCTAACCTTAGATTCGGGAGGTCATAGTCCAAAAACTAACGCGCTAACTTTGGCTACCTAGGTTAGGACTTAGTCTCGTGCCCAAAGTAGATTGCTGGCACCCAATCTGCCCGGAAAATAGTCAAAAAAAAAAAAGGTGTTTGAATACGTGTCGGTCAGCTGGCAATTGGCTGTGATGGGCTGCTCTGAGGATGACTCGGGCTGCCCTTTCATCCTAACGTAGTCTAACGTTAGCAGACACCAGCACCGTCGCCAGCTATCAATGTACCAGGGCACACCGTCTAGAAGCCATATCGTACGTAGCACGACGAACCAACAGAACTGCTCACCGCCGCTTACATCTGGCATGGTAGTTTGTATGTCCTTGACTCGGATGCCATAGCGCACCTTGTCCTTTCTCAGCATCAATATTGCGGTATTCAAAGCTTGCGATGAGCAAGTCCAAGGAGACTGATCGATACCACTGACGTTGGATTGCCCTTACCCTCCGCTGTGGCCCTTAGGTATCGTTCGGTAGATGACATACATGCGGCTGGCGGCTTAGTGTGCAGGCCGGGGGCCTCGGCCAGCTATCCAGCTCCGCGCCCAGATTCTCTCCATCAAGGATCAGGGCCCTACACGGCATGCGAAACAAGGGAACCATGGAAATTGATGATAACCAGAACCCTTCCGCATAGGGAAAAGGACAAGTGGTGAGAATGACCCGACACCCGCTCGGCATGTTTGTCATGTAGTTATCCGAACGCCAACAGCAACATGGGAAGAAAACGGCGCTGTTTTACGCACGTGTCATCGTCTGTTACTGCGTTTGCTCGCTAAACAATGTTACCGAACCCGAGATCGTAGAGAAGGATAACAGAGGTCGGCAACTCGCACACTACAACGCTATTGTATATCTGTGTGATCAACGACGGCTTGCAGCGCCTATTGTTGGGATGATGATGACTGTTCTGTCGGCCGTACGCGAGTGCTGCGTGAATGTTGCACAGCCGTGCCGTCGTCGTCCTTTCACGACTAAGCAAGTCAAGTGAGCTGAAGCTCATGTACGTCGATTCCCGCCCTGGTGGCACTGAGACTCGAGAGCCTATTAAATGGTCCTCGACGTAATTAGTAGCCGCCCGCCAGCCTACCAGGCACCTTTTTGCTGGGGTTGCATTCCATCCCGGGGCTGACGTCCAAAAGGGATACTGCCATTGGACTTTAATTGGGAAACACTCTCGCTGCCCCCCTTTATAAAAAAACTAAAAACTCATTCGTTTGCTGGCCTTGCATCGTGGCTTTGCTTAGCAGGAGGTCGTCTCGGGGGGAACCAGCCTTGCGGGTTCTCATCCCATCACAAATGGCGAGACATGCTACAGAGACCTGGCAACTCCCTAGCCCCCATGGTGTCCCGGCAATAGATTGGAAACAAGGGCAAGGGTGACAACGGGCGAGGGGATTTCCATCTTCGTAGTCGGTACGTCTTCCGGACTCCTTAGCAGAGCGTGATATAGCCAGAGGTGCTGCGCTGGCTATACGCCTGTGGAGATCCCTGTCCCGGAGCTGCCTTTCTGGTTGTTCCCGCACCATGACTGATACCAACGTCATGAAGCGATCTGCGAAGAGGAACAGATGGATGGGCATATTCCGCACAAAAGGTGGAAGGGTAGTCCATCGTCCAGCGTTGGGTTGTGAGTGTTTGGTGAAGCTCAGGCTATCCTGGGGCAGAAAAGCTGCTCTCGTGATATATGCACTCCTTCTGTCCCTACCATCCTTCGCCTAGATGTCGCCGTTGGGCTTGCGGTCAGAACGAAGTCACTCAATGTTTCCTTGTCTTCTTGCAGTTGATGATTCCTACCGCCTCGAAAAGGATTCGACCTGAGCACCAAATTGTCGGTGACACAAACGAAACCCAACGTGGCGGTGAACGGCAATCAGCATTGCAGAACCGGATCTTTCTTAGGCATAGCGGCAGCCCACTGGCGGATCGGGTAGCAAGGATAGATCTAGCGCGTAGTGGAGGTGGTTTGTCCGTGACGGCTCAAACGCTCAACATCGTCCTTGGCCAGCGGTTGTCAATGCCGTCAGGCTCCGGTAGTCCAGCTCAAGGAAAACGATGGTAATGACAAGCGATTTGAAAATTTTAACTTGCTGTGCTTTCATTCCGGTGTTCCTTCTTCCTAAAGTGGGTTTCAATAGTCTCATTAAGGGTAATAAAATGTGATGATAATGATGATTGCAATGCAGTCTGGTCGAGTTCGGACGCGCAAAATTGATTTGTGACCAGGGCGCCGCATAGACATGAAAATCGAATCTCACCTTCATCAGGGAGGTCAAGGATTGTTCTCGAAAAGAAAGCGGTTTGTGCGTGTGTGTGTGCATGTCAATGGGGTTGTCCATCCCGAGTCGAAGTCTCTCTGCCGCGGCCTGTCATCGGCAGCGTGCGAGCAAATGTCCCATGCCCGCTCCGACTAACCAGATTGAACCTGAGATGGTTGTGTGTATGTGCGCGGGCAGGTGTGTGTGGGTTATCATGATTCTGCAACGAACATGATTATGGATGTTTCATCTTACCGTTTGCGTTGTCCCTCACCAGTGACCAGATCCTCGCGGTGCTGGTGGCCCTGCACGCACCCTGGAGCTCGCTGTGGTGTCTGCATACCTATGAGAGATGGCGAGAGGCATCTTCTGCATTGTGTTCGAAGGGTTGATAGAGGTAATGCCTCTTTCCGGTTCTACAAACCATGACTTGGCATCTTCTGAGCCGTTGTAGGTACATCAGATCCGTTTGCCGGGTCACAATGGCTACTGTGAAGCAAGTGCTGATGAGTAACCCTAGGTAGAATTGGGCCGTGGGCTAGACCGGAGCGGACCAGACGAGACGGAGCTTTGCATGCGCGAAATCTGGCGTTTGACTGCATCGATGCCGCTGTTGCCATGTTGTGCTTCCCGACCAAACGGTTCCCGTAATTGAGGACTGCAAACGGCGACTCGCCAATCATGATCAATGGCATTGTTCCCACCGGCCGAAGGTTAAACTTGTCTGAAGCGGTCTCGGACGGCTGCACCTGATTTTGTGTGACAATGTCACAGAGCAAGATTCTTATTTCTGCGTCAAGGTTCAGCTTTGACTGAAGACCCGGGTTGGCATGTCTCTTGGATGTGTCGTGTCGTGGATGTCCCCGACGTGGTGTCCGAATTGGAACTGCTGCCATGCTTGGTACAAAGCCGCCAGTCAGGCTTGCCCAGGGATGCCTAACGACGACTGGTGATGTACAATGAAAGCCTGGAATCCTGTTTTCATTCTGACCTCGCTGTTCTCATGTGGCGGTGAGCGAACAGAGGTTGGGCGAGGATGAGGACGAGGCGGCGGTTGAATGGCGGGGGGAAAACACCGACAAGGAAGGATGTGGCGGATGGATTGACAAGTCATCACCTCAGTTGAAGAAGAAGAAGGAGAAGAAGGAGAAGAAGGAGAAGAACCCATTCGTAAGGTGCCGATGATGCTTCTCTTTCCCTTGGTTCGATTGGGAGGGATTGGGGGCGGGAGCTTTACTGCTTGAGTACGGATGGAGGTACCTCTCGCAGTATAGAGCAAACGCCTAGCAGTAAAGTACCTAGGGAATAGGCACCAGAGGGAGGTACTGAGGTGTGTAAGGTAGATGGAACGAGAAGGAGGAGGGGCAGAGGGGTTACACAAAGGTACGTATTGTTTGTGGCTGGAGCCTTCCATCCTTAGCTGGCACGGCTGGCTGGTGGGGTTGAGGGAAGGTTGAGACTGGACGTCCATGCCGCCAATGCCGTCAGGCGCTATTCTCACACCCCCTCCGTTACCCACTTCCTGGTAAGTGAGGCTTGAACCGCCTCCATGTTTGTTCTTGATCGGATTTCACCCACTGAACCTCATTTTCAGACCAGGCACACACGACGAGTGAACTTCTCTTGACCGCACCTCAACTCTTGGAGCCTGACCCTGACCGAAAAATTTCCATTTGCAACCTCAATCAACGTCACCGGGCAGTCTACCGACGCGGCACCTACCTTACTCTATCGTGTACGCCCGTTCACCCCGCTGCTACCCCAATCCTCAGCAAGCCAAGAGCCACTGGGTCGTGCATCTGACTTGCATCTAACGGGTTCGTTCCCATCCAGCCCTATTGTGCAGCCCCCCTCCTCGGCCCAGAGGAAATTGCCCGGTTGGTACCTAATCTGTTCGGTTACAGGACCCTGCCGTCATCGTCCCTTTCGCGGCTCGTCAACGTCTTCCGACCAAATCTCCCTCGCCTACCTTACCCTCGCAGAACTCCAGATACCCAACGAGCTCGACGAGGCCCCACGTGTTCCTCGTAGTCTAGCCCGGATATCTTTGCATTCGTTCCATTCGGCCCCAGAAACCAGCCCAAGTTGCCCGCCATGGCCGATGTTCCTCTGCATGTCATTTCAGAAAACTCCTCGTCAGAGCGCCGCATCACCCCATCATGGACCATCACCCAGCTGAGGTCCAAGCTGGAACCCATTACCGGTATCCCGCCCTCGTCCCAGAGAATCAGCCTCAAAACAGCCTCGGCGACTGTTTCGATTGAAGCATCCGATGAAGACAGCGCCTACTTGACAGGTTTCCCTCTGGCACCCTACGCCGAGCTACATGTAAGTAGCCCCCATATCCGTCTAAACCTACCACCCAGCTCGTTGTCAAGGTCAACTCCTGAGGATACTTCTTCTTTCCATGACCGCAATGCCATTGTCGGATCTATGAGGGTGATCTGTAGCTATTATCACGGATACAACCGAGATGACTTATCCAGCCTCCGGTGGTATCATGGCTTGTGAGCCTGTGGTCGGGACTAACAACTTGCTGCATTCTTAGCCGAACGGCTAGCCATGCTCGCTTGCAGGTGAACCACGACTGATCGTTCTACATTTAGGTGACTGACACTCGGCCGGCGGGAGCTCGCCCAAATTTTACCGATACTTCGGGAGTTGAGAAGTACGTTATGCCAGAGGAGGAGTACGCCAAAAAGTCCGATTCTGTGCTGGCCTGGAAGAAGGCTCAGAAGCTTGGTCGCTTCGACCCCGACGCGCCAAGCCACGAGCAGGCCAAGATTGATGCCTTGCAGCAAGAAATCGAGCAAAAGGGCATTCAAGTCGGTAAGCGATGCCGTGTGGGCGGAGAAGATTCTCGGAGAGGAACTGTCCGGTATGTTGGTGATGTCAAGGAAATCCCTGGCGGTCTGGGCCCTTGGATCGGAGTTCATCTTGATGAACCCGTTGGTAAGAACGACGGCAGCATTGCCGGAACGCGGTACTGGGGCGAGGAATCGACTCTGAAGCATGGAGTCTTTGTAAGGCCCGAGCGGGTAGAGGTTGGCGACTGGCCGGTCCTGGACGACCTGGAAGACATGGAAGAGATCTGACAGAAGCGAAGCGCCATCTCGGCGCCATCTTTGCCGCGCTTTGGAGTTCTTGTCCAAGACCCATTCAGACGGTCGCGTGGTTTCTTGCAGACAAACCCCGTTTCTTCTGTGCAGCAGTCCCCAGCTCAAGTCCGGATACGCAAATGGGACGAACTCGCGCGTCAAGGTTCCACGAGCGGTTGGTGGAGATGGGCCTATTTTCTTTCGACAGAGAGCTGAGGTCTTGGACTGATCAGCAAACTCGCCAGTGGGGTATCGATGCAGTAATAGGAAGTTTCGATGCTTTTTCCTCTTTCGAGTAGAATGCCCTGTGTGCGAAACCGGTGGTTCGATTGTGTCGTCAAGGACCAGACCCAATCTGTATCATGAATATCGGACGGTGTCCAAGTCCATCGCATTTCTCGACACTTCGTTGCTTTCTCCTACTTTCGGCACATCTTCAGATGAACCGGCCCTGGGGTTGAGTTCGTTTCCTGTCTTTGAGAATCCGAACCTGGCTCGCTATAACCATCGATTGGCGTCTTCCACGGGGAGGAAGTCTCCGAGTCAGACCCGGCGGCATGAGAACGCCTATTTTCTGTGACCGGTTGCTTCCCGAGCCAGGTCTTTGCGCACAATGCTTTTGACCCTGGTATTAGCGTCCGAAACCAGATGGCTTCTAAACGCCATCCAGATCAGGGCCAACGGTCACCTCGGTCGGATGACTTTAAACGGCCTCACGAGCTAGTCGATGTTCTGTTCTACCAGCGCTTGCTGCAGAACTTTCTGCGGGAGAGGCATGAGCAGTAGTAAAGTGCTGGTGTCAGAATCACCTGTTCTCTCACGGAGTGTTGTTGAGGCTCTTTCAGCGACGAAACTTCATCGACGCATTGTGAACTTTCTGCTGGCTAAAAGGTCAGAATTTTCACTGGGGCATGCATAGATATCACAATACCGTTTTGTGTCAATGGTTTCATTACGCAGGGTCCGCTCCGGCGACGTGATTCGATCCAGACAACAGGGTGAGGTCTCGTTCTCGGTGCCTGATCTTCTGACAATAGGATAAAGGTTAAGAGTCTGCAAGGAAAGAGGAACAGGAGGGTTTGTGGGGTGTAGGAGAAAAATTGGGCGGTAAGTTTGTATTCAGGAATGGCATGAGCGAAGACAGGAATCCTATTCAACGTTTGTCAGGGAAGAATGAGTCTCGCTAACTTTGGATAGGTTTTGAAAAGCGTGAATCAGGTGTCTGCCGACCCCGTGCTGAGTCTTGCGGCTCCTTGCGGATAGGGCAGATGATGATCTGGGGAAGCACCGTCGATACTAGCCGGCAGTCATGGATCTGGGATAAACGAAATTCTCGGACACTACAGGTGTTTGAACCGGAACTACAACTACTATATACCTGGCATGGGTTTCTACCCGATGTACGAGTGTGGCTGCTAGATGACAGGCAACCCTTCTCTTCTCCCATCTACTTCTCAATTCCAGCTTTGACTGATGGTATTTCACAGATAGTTGGAAGACTGCATCCTTTCTATGAATGCTGCAAGATAGCATGGCAACACAATGGTTCCTGCAGGCTTCTCGCAACCCTGAGACATATTGCATACGCGTGAAGACCTCAACGATGCCTGTCAACAAGCTGCATCTCACATGAAGCCGACTACGGCCTCCCATGAGAGTCAAGGTTTAGGAATCGAGCTATGAGGTTTGGCAGAGACGAGCACGAGGATTTCTGCCGCATGGATGGCAAAGAGACGAGTTTGGCATCTGAGACTAAACGACGGTCGATCCCTAATGCAAAGGTGCAGGGAAGGTTCCGAAGCTGCCGAATGGGAGGGCAGGCGAACCACAAACAATGTTTGCATTGGCGTGGCGTTCGTCAAGCTGGCCAAATTGGGGGCCAGTAGAAAGTATCAGACAAGCGCGGGATCAATGCATATAATGCAGTGCCAAACGTTATGTTGAGGAGAGTTGGGACAAAAGCCGCATCCCTACTCCGGATCATCCAGAGTTGTTCGTCCATGGATATGACGAAGGAAAGCTTGGAGTTTGACGTCGGAGGTGTGTGCCGGGCGGTAGTTTACGAGAGTAAGAAAAGGGCATACGGGAAAGGACCGGGGTGTCCGGATGGATGAGGAGGGTTTGCGGCCTTTCAAAAGTGTCGTGGGCGGGCTGCTACGGGGGTCAGCCTGGGTCGGACAGCCGAGTACGGAGCTTCGGCCTTAGAACGGAGTGCGAAACTGAGAGAGAAAAGATTCAGACGTGGATTTCATCCGCGCTGTAGTTTTTGATCAGGTGGATTGCTCGTGACGCGATGGCGAGCAGCCGCGATTGCGCGCCGTCAGTCAAGGCGAGGCTTCAGGAGCAGTAGCGGAAGCGGAAGCTGGCCACGTGAGGGTAAGCTCATCGTACCACACGGAGCCGGCTCATCAGCCGGACACGGCATTATCCTAAACCTCCGAAGATTTACCTTGGCGAAGCAGACTAAACGAGTACAGCCTCAGCTTCCGAGAACGTATCCGGGCTCTTCGGGAGGTTTCTTCTGATGTATCTTTGGAGGACGATGCGGAACAGCAATGGCCCATCTCAGCACATGTTGGCGAGCAAGGTTGGGCGAGGAAAAGGTTCGGCAAAAGCATGTGGCAGGAAAAAGAACACCACGTGGAATTGTTGAAGGGGAAGGCCAGCTGGTAGACCGAGGGCTACTTATCTCCAGGAAACTAATTGAAGAGCCAAACCCTAGGTAAGAACTTCGCATCCGAACTGACCCGGAGACCAGGTCAATCACTTGTTGAAGCAGACTCATCTCGGGCGAGGGACAGTAATGCAGGGTTCATCATCTAGGGGTTATGATTTAGGGCATGGACCTAGCCATGTGAACTCTTTCTCTCGCTTGAGGCTCTTTTGGCAATCTGTACGGGACGTCGTTGTCAGAGGTTAAGGGGGTTCGTATTAGTGGTTTATGTGCTGGTCCTTGACTATACCTTGCCGGAACACCGAAATGGCAAGACGTCAAATAGAACTTGAGAGGTACGGATAGATTGCCCATGGTTCAGGCCGATCTTGTCTGGACCATCTGGGATGGGGTGCAGATGCCCATCTGCCGCGCGACAGGGCTGATGCCGATCCCCGAATGTGGGCTGTCAATGGCGACAAAGATGGAGCTGCGGTTGTCTGGAGTTGATGGGAGTGTGGTCTGAGAATCTGAGGTGCGCCAGTGGGTTGTTTGGGAGACTTTTGCCGCGGTACGCCTTCGTGAATTATGAAAGGTGAGGGCATATTGGCGGTCTGATACGCGATATAATTAGAGTCTGGGATGAACAAAGGTAGCCAACTGCTGCCTCTGTGATGGCTTGCGAAGAAAAAAGACTAAGGAGTAGACAACGCAGGAGATAACAGTGGTGAGGATGAATACACCTCAACGGGGACCTGAGAAAAAGAAGGAAGGGCAGCGCTTGGATGAGACAACCGGGCGTGCGATGGACGATATAGCATTGAGCTCTATCGGTTTGAGTTGCGCTCAAACGGGGCTGGCCGTCTCAGCGTGGTCGGAGGTTTTTCGTTCGGCTGAGGAGGGGGGGAGCGGCCGCGGGCGCCAGCGCGTGAAGTCTTGGTTGTCTGCCCGTTGGCGTCCCCTTGTTTTCCCGCTTACCGAAACCGTTGAGCCTCTCACTTAATGAATGTGGCTCGGCTGGATGGGAGAGAGAGAACAGAACAGAACGAAACAGAGAAGAGGAGAGAGAGAGGTAGAGAGAGAGAGAGGGAGGGAGGGAGGATGCTGTCCGGAGTTTTGGCGAGGCACGGGACGGTCGGGATGCAGGGATCCCGAGGACCAGATGTGCGGTTGATATGGGAGGTTTGCGGGGGAACTTGGAAGAAGATGAGAAAGGGGCCCGGCTGTCTGTGTGGTTACAGATTCCCCGTGGGACGTTCACGCATTTGCATCACATTAGCTTCTTTTCTTCATCCTTAACTCCCCGTCAGACTACCTACTGCGAGACTTGCTTGATTACCTTCTTCCCGTCCGTCGCCCGCATCCCGAGAGAAAAGGGGGTTATGCCAGATCCTTTCTATACGGCAAAGTTTGGAGACGGGGAAGGGAACGGAGGGAGCATAGCATTTACGGATGATCCGAAGCGGGTTGTCACTGACCGGGGGCCTCGCTTGAACGGAGGCAGCTTGTGAGGCGTCACAGGGCAGTCTCGAAGGGCCTGCCAAGACCGGGTCCTACGGTCGCATCAGATGCGTTGGCGATCTGTGCAAGGGCTCTCTGAGGCTCCTCCCCATCCCCATCGTCCCCTTGCGAGTTGCCCCCGCGAGCCGGGACTCGGAGGAGGGAGAGAGAGCAGGCTTAGGCGGTTTTCTTTCGGAGGTGTAAATGGGGCTCTTCCCGATTACTTGATGTCGCACAATGGATGCGGCTCAATTTCTGCCGCTGCGTTCTTGCTGCGGTTTGTTTTGATTGAGGCTCTGGGCCAGCCCTTTTTGCGGCTTTTGCGGCTTGTTGCCCCTCTTTCCCTGCCGTTATGGACCTTGCCGGTTGACGGTTAACACCCGTGTCGCATAATTGAGCCTCTCTTTGATCTTATTGTGTACGGATACTCTATGATTATCTGTCGTCCCCGACGTCTCGCATTGGGAGCCGAGGGCAGATCGAGGCCCTTACCCCCCCTCGTCTGATGCTGCGGCTGTGCCGTTATCTTTCTTGTTATTGTTGTTGCTGCTGCCTCCTTGTCATGAAGATGTTGATGTTGATGGGCTTACGCAATGGATCTAGTGTCTCGTATGCAGCCATGACAAGCGTTCACGGTCAGTTGGTGGTTCGTGCCATCGTGCAGGAGTTCCTCTCATCATTTTCTTTTTGTAATTCTCCGGTGACAGAAAGTTGGCATTTGGTTCGAGCGAAGGCCTGGGACGAAATGAGTGGCCTGACTCGAGGTTTGAGTCGCGCAGTATGAGAACTTGAGAAGCTACCAGACTACCAATGCTCATTCTCATTGCGATGAGGAAGATGAAATTTGGTGTAATTGGTTACCTTTATTCGATGAAGGCGGTGGTCTTGGATTAGGTCTACTGGCCGCCCAGCAAACGCCCAGGCTTGGCTGTCTCTCTTTTCGGCGATGAGGGAGCCAAGGAACGTAGGCCAGTCAGAACGCGCCAAATGTTGCCGTTTTGTTCGGGAATTTGCTGCCGGGGACTCTGTCAAAACACACGGGAGATGGTCGCACTTCTCTGAACGGGCGTCGCGTGGATTTGTGATTGTAAACAAGGACACTTTCGGAAGCGGGACGATTCGAAAACATCCGCATATCGCGATTCAAGTCCTCGTGAGCAAGTTTTCTTGTGTCTTGATTTCCAATGAGGCGCAATGAATGAAAAAGGGTTTAGAGGCCCACCTGCCTAAGAAGGTATTTCGAGCACTGAAAATTCTCGGATGTGATGGCTTCCATTCAATTGGCAATGTGGGAAAACCTAAGAATGATGAGAAAAGAGTTGAGCATTGAACTCTGAGAGAACATTGAGAAGCAACAAGTTGGAAGTTCGAAGCAGGCGGGTACCTCGGAATATTTGCGATTGACGTGGCCCCGTCGAGTAAGGTATCCCCCCACCCGGTTTTAGGCGTGCGGGTACATTTGGACGGCAGCTCCTCGACTCGCTTCACTAACGTTCCTGACTCTCTAGTGTGGTCTCGCGCGGTCTCGAAGAGGTCAGAGACAACCTTGAAAGTCAGAAAACTGGGCATCTTGGGAAAATCTTCTGATCCAGTCACAGCCCGCGAATTATGACATGACCCTCGACAAAGTGGGACTTTAGCTCGTCTTGCCGCGGGCTTGGAATCAGATCAGGTTCATCTCAGCTTATTGTCGTTCCCTTCTTTGGCTGTTGATGTGCACTGTTAACTGGGAGGATACTGGATAATGCGCGGATTCACCATTTTGGTCAGCTCTTGGTCAGTCAGATAATACCTTGATAAATCACAACTAACTGCCAACTTAACGTGCCAAATGGCGCGATATACGCTATGCGATGCGAATATTCTCGTTGGAACAGAGTTCCTCGCTGTCTCAAGTTTTTGCTGTGCCTCACTTGCGGCTCTGTTCCCTGCCGTCCAGACGGGACAATGACATGTACAGTTGTACTTGACCCCAGCCAATTGTTACACGGAGAAATTATTGCAGACTGCGATGGATTATCAGCAACTGGATAATCCCGTCGAGTAGCCCGACACGAGACCACATCATCCACAGCCCGCACCTTATTATCCTGTCCCAGTTCTGCTACAGCTGACCAACCCCCCGGGTGCCCGGGCTGCCCTGTGTCGCCGCAAGTGAGACCGACCTCCGCTGTCCATCTCTCCACATTCGTCTTGGCGCTCGCGATTCCTCCACTAAGGTAGGCAAGGGTACTTGGCTCGCCCTGCCAGAGACCACCCAAATCCCATGTATCCCTACACCTTGAATACTCGTAGTCTCGTACCGCTGATGCCCGTCCGGCTCACTTGCCGTGTGTCTCTTTTGGTGACCCGCCACTACCGTTCCATCCCCATCCCTTCCGGTGACTTTTGTCTCTCTTCCCTCCTCCTCCTCTTCCTACAACCACCACCCACGACCCCGTCACCACTTTCCGCCGAGCCGCCCTTCTTTTTCCCATCCGCATCTCAACACCCAACCAAATCACCAACGGACGATTGCGACAATCATAACGAAGACGACGACGACATCCCGATACTTCGCCCGCCACCACCCCGCAGACAGGCGCGATTCCTACTAAATACAACACACGCACATTCGCTCGGCCGCTAGACGATCAAATCTTGGGGATGGAAATGACCATCTGATATTCACGGTTTCGAGGAGATGTGACACGCCAATCCCCCTCCTCTTCCAACAATCGGCCAGCCAGCAAGCGAGCCCGACCAAACTTCCCGTCACCACATCTGCGAACGTATTGTGCTGCGTGCCGTCTCCACGTCGTGCGACTTGAGCCGTCATACCAACTAGTCTACGCCTTTTGCACCACTTTCCGACATATTTCCCCGAGCGCCTCCTCATTCTTCAGGTCGCACCCTTTGTCGTTCGAAGCAGACAATCCTTCCCGTCGCTCTTCCCCTCCCCCTCCGTTCCGCCCAAAAGCGACGTCGACCGTCGTGCGAACGTGAGAAGAGGCGTAATCCAATCGACAGACGTGATGGCGTCGTTGCTGCTACGGATACTGGCTTGCGCCGCCGTCGGCGTCATGGCGCAGGCCGCAACCATCACCCCCGAGAACGATATCCCGTCGTGGAGCGAGAGGTCGGCCATGCAGATGTCCCTGTCGACGGCTGGTGGCACCGTCCCACTGTCGTTCATCGTCATGCCGTCGACTGAGAACCTGGGATTGAATCAGTCCGACGTTGTTCGCGGGGTACGAAGCCTTCCGTCATCTGGTCGGGCAGCGCAAGACTGTCGCTGCCCGTCCAAGGATATGGAACACTGTACTAACAACCTGATAGGCCGTACGTATTGAGGGTACCATGGTAGCCGCCGACTCTTCGAACTACAACCAAATTAAATCAAATACCCAGGTCGCGTACCTCTCTTGCGACACCCAAGACGGTAGTGGCTTCATCAACCCTAACATGATGCTGGGCACCCTGATGGAAAACAAGCCAAAGGCTATTGTCTTGTATAGCACGGTTGGCAATTGGTGTATGCTTTCCGGCTCAGACCTGACATACTACTCCATCTTCACTATGGCGGATGCAGGAGACTCTCAACAGGCCCTGCGTATTCTCAACGGCACAAATGAGGCGGATCAGCTCAAGGTCATCATCACAGGAAACGCAACAGGCGCTGCGAGCGATGGTGGAAATGGCGGCGGCGGCAACAACTCTGCTGTCGCTATGAGCATTCTGTACAGCATTACGGGTCTGATTACACTGCTCTTCTTGATCATCATCGCCACCGGCGCCGTCAGGGCTCACCGGTACCCTGAAAGATACGGTCCCAGGAACGGATTCAATGGCCGTCCCCGCCAGAGCCGTGCCAAGGGCCTCGCTCGCGCCGTGCTGGACACCCTACCCATCGTCAAGTTTGGCGAGCGTCAGGAGGCGAAGCCGGATCCCAATATCGAATTGGAGAGCGCGTCAAACGTACCAACGAACGACACAGCTGTTGAGAGGCAGGGTGCTGCTGTTCCGGTGAGCACCAAGGATGTCGGTGCCACTGCTACAGCGACCGAAGCAACCCCTGCTACGACTGGTGATGCGGCCACCACTGCGACTGGTGCTCTTGCTGCAGGCGGAGCTGCTGCTGCTGTCGCCGGCGCCGCCAAGAGTGCTGGTTCCGACACCCCAGCTGCTGGAGGTCAGGAGGATGAAAATCTTGGTTGCTCAATCTGCACCGAAGACTTTAATGTTGGTGAAGATGTCCGCGTGCTGCCCTGCAACCACAAGTTCCACCCCAATTGTGTGGACCCCTGGCTGGTCAACGTCTCAGGCACATGCCCATTATGGTAAGTTCAGCGTACTGCTTTTTTGAAGGGCTCATGTTACGTCGTCCCGGACACGTGCTAGCCTTTCACTGAATACTCTGCTAACGTTTATTTTCAGCCGTCTTGACCTCCGCCCACAAGGCGAAGCAGAGAATCCCAGTGATGAACTTCCGCCCCCGCTTGAGCTGGACGGTCATGAGAGCGATGGCTCTTCCACTTCGCAGCGACGAAGGACACGATTGTTTGACCTCAACAGGTTGAGGCACGCTTCGGCAGAAGAGCGTATCCAAGCCCTTCGACAATATCGTACACAACACCAAGTACAAGGTGAAGCTGGGAGCAGTACGGTCGACGTCGGAGGTGAGGAGAGGAACGATAGGAGTCGTAGGGCAAGATTAGCCGATAAGCTGCGCGACAAGTTCCGGATTCGAACAGGGCCTCAGTCCTAGATTAACGTACAAGTCAGTCAGCACATTGACGTAGACTACGAAAGGCGGGTGTATACAAGCAAGTCTTGGAGGAAATATGAACGACACGAGAGAACAACGACTACAACAGCATCACACACACACATTGACGATGACGAAGGGTAACAGGCATCAACATGGACGAGATCCCCTTTTCCAAGTTTCGACGGATAGACATTGGCGTTCTGGGCACAAAACAACATCAAGGACAGCATTTCATGGCGTTAAGCGGGTTATGGAAGCACGGCGGAAATGCGATGCCGGCTTACTCAATTTGCTTTAAGCCGTTGAGCGTTGAGCGACGGCGACTGTACATTTGGCTAGCCCGTGTTGTTCAACGGAGTCAACCCTGGCATGATGGTTACGGAAGAACGCCATCAAAAAGATGGTCTGGGAAGGACACGACAAGGAGGAGAAGGGTTTGAAACGAGAGCCGTCGTCAATCTCAGCGCCTGCATAACAATACAGCCATGGGTTGGTTCCATGAACCACACGGGCTGTTAATCATTTTAGAAGCAGAACCAGAGCATGTCATTCAGAGGAGGGGAGCGAACAGTGCATAGCATAGACAGGATTTGAATGACGATCTGAATTAAATGACTCGACTAGCCTGTTGGTGATCCATCACCCATGTCTCTTGAGAGCTGACAACTGGGGGAGAGAGAATAACCACACACACACTCCGAGCCTAGACTAGCCATCTGGAATCAATGGACGCCAAAGACGATGGGGACGATACGGGCGGAGTGAGTGTGGCTTGAAGGGGAGAGAGAGGTCGAAGAACGGGTTTAGCGCCCAGCCTACCTTGGACGGCAAAGATCTACTTTGAACCGTGGCGTTTTGGTGCCTACGCCAGCTCCAGCGGAAGGAGGGCAGGAGGGGGCCGAGGAGAGGAGGAAAGAGGTGGATAGTTCCGGGCGGAAGTCCAGCGGCGGCGGCGAGGAGGACGGCGAGCACGGCGAGGAGGAACCCATTTTTGACAGATAAAGAAAATGGGGAAGGAGGGAGGCGAGGTTGTAACGGAAATGCTTTCCCCTCTTGGGGCGAGGCAACGAACGGGAAGTTCCCGAGGTTCTTTCCTTTCGTGGCTTTAGGGGCTTGCCTTCGGGAACTCGTCCTTGAGGAGAACCTGTTTCGGCCGGAATACGGGCGGCGCCGGAGTAGTGGGCGGGAGGAACTAGTTTGTTGTAGTCAGGGGCGGATTGTTGGTGATCCTTTTTTCTTGGTGTGGTTGGTGTTTTCCTTACTGAGTAATTTTTATGCGTTCCGAAGTTTTTTGCTAGCTTGGTGGACGCTGGGGATCTTTTGAGGGATGTTTGGCCGGGGCAAGTGTTTCTTGGATTGACGTTGTGGTTCTTTACAAACCCTTTCGAACTCCATCAAAGAGGGAAGATCTTCCCTTTCACAGCCAGGTCAGAGACGCGAGATCTTCGTCTGGCTTGGTTAGAGGCCACCGCCAACGTTTCACAAGACTAAATTTGTCTGACTATCCAGTTTATAAAGTTTTGCGAGCATTTCTAGAAGCTATTTCGTAGCTTTAGAAAATTTGACTTGATTGTGTATCTTTGCGCTGCAGCTCTTTGTACCATATGGTTATTGTGAGCGATCTACATGCCAGAAAGTGGTTATTCTCATGACGAGCTCCTTGAGGGTCTTGGCAGAGGCGACGAATAACACGATAAAGGTAATACATCCTGGACTCTTCATCTGACTCACGCCCTCACCTGGCCTTGGCAGATCTGTACTCTATGGCTGTTTGTTTTATTCGATGCACATAAATCCGTAGAAAAACTCACCCTCTGCGGGTATATCTATACGTAATTATCCTTTACTAGCGTATCATAGAACATACGTATCTCTTTGACTTCATCCTATTGTGGTAATTTTTGCAGATCTGTCCTTGAGGAGTATTCCGTCTACTCTGAACAATGCTTCTGTACTTGTCTAGTCATGAAGAGGTTCCCATCATTGTGCAATAAACAGGCCCATGGCGATTTGCCAAGATACGAACATGGCACACACGGCAGGCACTGAAGAGGACCGAGGAGGTTCCAAATGTCTCAGAGGGGCTTCTGGTTGAGTTCGTCGTGTCTCACAGAGATCGTCGACGAATAGATCCGTCCATCCAAATCCGGTGGGCGAAGATCCATCTCTATGCAGCTCTCAGGGTGCCAAGAGTCCCGAGAACCAGAATGCTGGGGACCTTGCAAGTGCTCATCTGAGAGCTCTCGCGGATTTACTCTGGAATGTCTTGTCTCAGAGCGGGCGGGCCCCATCGTGCACCAGATAGGATCCCGTGGAAGAAGAAGAAGAAAAAAAGAGATGAACTGTAGGTAACACAAAGTCGAGGTGATCGAAAACCTTATTCTCTGCGGACCGGTGGGATGCCGCAGGAGCTACAGATGCCTACCCGTATCGTCGTAGGTACTTCTTTCGGTGCCGTGAGTGGGGACCACAGTCCGGCGAGTTATGGTTGATGGTGGTTCGACTCAAGGTACTCCTCTAGTCTCCTGTAGAACCATGAAAGGGGAAAAGGTCGAGGTCTCGGACCTCACGCTACCCGCAAGAGGCGCTGGCCGAAATGAGGATCGCGTATCTTGGATCACGGTCTTGCCGGGCCGGCGAGCTTGGCATTCGACGAGAGATCTGGCGGGCCGCGAACGAGATTAGATGGCGGATTGGTTTGGTCACGGGAGTGAGGGAGTGAAGGAGTGAAAGGCTTTTCGAACATTCTAAACGTAAGAGAGAACGTTTGCGCAAAGGTTTGTGGCCCGGCTCTCGAGGGAAGCATAGTGCATAGCTATTGAGAGATCTGATTGAGTAAAAGCCAGGAGCGGTATAGCCCGATTGCTACAAAGAGGTGAAAATTGCTGCTCTGGGTAGATATGTGGATGGCATCTTGTGGTTACCCCCGCGCTGCCGACGTGGCTGACATTGGGTGGCTAATGGTGATGTCGTCAGTCGAGATTCAAGCAGGAGCTGAGAGGAGCTGGGAGGGACCCCTGCTTTCTTGGTTCTGTAGTTCTTTCCCCGGGACACGTCGCACAGACCCTCCGCTTGCTGCGAGGCGAACAGGGGCTCTTACCCGCGTGGCTCCAGTATCTTTGGGTCCGGGGGGACCTCGGGCGGGGACTAGCGGAGGAAGAGATCTTCCTTCCAGCAATACGTATCTTCAGGTCTTTGTGGTAGACGATCTGAGGATAGGTAAGGTATTCACAATACCAAATGTTTGCTCATCTTTGCTTCTTCCGAACTCCCGGCAGCTGCTTGTCTCTTTCTGATACCTCGGACTTGGATCTTGGCGTCTTCTCGTGTCGGCTTCTTCGCAGACTCGCACACATCTCGCACAACCATGCGCTCGCGTGCTTTTCTTGGTGTTTCCTTCCCGTTTGGCAACTGCAACCGCACTTCATTCGCTCTGGTTTGAGGCCGTCGGATCGCACACGGGATCTGCATCCGCTACTACCTTGGACCCTCGTCTGCCGCCTTCCGCGCAAGGAATGGAACGCTCATTGTCTACGGAGTATTGCATTGCTACCGCCCAATTTCTTTGGAATACGACCTTCAGCTTGGACTTTCGTTTCCACGGCAGTGAGGCATGCCGCCTCACGATGGATGCAGAGAGTGTCTCCAGCTTCTTCTTGGGGCGGGCTAGTGCCAGATTGCCTCGACGCTTGACGCCTGACATAGGTACAGCTACTGCGCGGCAAGGGCCCCTGAGACCTGTCGCCTGCTATATTGATGGCGACGAAGAGCGTGAGGTGTGCCGGTGTCGGTGTTATTGCCGGTCCTGCTTACACGCTTTCCAGTGAGTGCACGGTGCCTCACGATACCCGGCGCCGGCAGCCACATCTCAGCCACTAGCCCGAGTCTAGACCGAGCTAGACCTTAGCTGACCGGGACCTCGATTGGTTACGCCGCATTGGACTGCGGTGTCCTGAGTCAGCTTAGGTAGCTCTGAAGTTCTGAAGAGGAGGAGGAGGAGGCGATGGAGGATCTCGTTGGATATTTGCACAAGAAAGGTCGCCAAGTCTTTTACACACCAGGAAAAAACTCTGGACGGAGGTCTTACACAATTACCTTGCGGATTATGCCTGCTTCTTCAAGACCAACATTGCGACATTGCGACATCCGTGGCAACCTAAATGCAGGTGCGCCCGAAGCAACCCGTCCATGCTCGTTCACTAAGCTACAAACTCAGCTCTCTCCTCGCAACGATTGTGATTGGTCGGGTTGTCATCATCTGGATGCCATGAAGACGCTCGACCGATAGATCGGTAGAGAGAACCCTTCGTGCCTGCCGCGTTCAAGGTCAGCCGCACCATCGAGAATAACACCTTCAGACTCTTGGGACGTTTTACACGGCCGCCATCTCTCGACATAGCGTGCCCGCATGATCTCAAAATCTCTTGAGCCGCCCAGGCAAAGAGTGCTTCGGCCATAGGCTATAGCAGCCATTTCGAGATAATAAAAGCCGCCCTTTGCTGGATGAAGGAGGCCCGGCATGCCACGCTTCCAGCTCAAACGGTCAACCGAACCCTAGATCGCGAAATGATGCACGATGCCCGCTGCCCGCCCGGGCTCTCTGACACAGACTCAAACTGAGAAACCAAACATTTACCTACTTCTTACCGCTAGCTCTAAGGGATCGTCAGCAATGTCCTTCTTCTTCAGAATCCGGGGGTGCAGCGAACTGTGAGGAGGAGTGGAGGGGGGGGCACGCCATGGGAAACCGAAGGAAGCGGTCTCGGCCGTCATTCCAACTGACAGTGCGGTCGGCCGACTGCCTGCCAAATTCTCGTCTCTATTCCTTCCAACCACGTTGATTCAGGATCTTTTGCCCTCTTGACGGATCTGACTTGCCAAACCTTCTTTGATTTTTGCCATGTTCTCGTCGCTTTTTGGACGCGAGCGATCACCCGGCCGTAAGCCAAGCCAGGCTACATCATTGTGGCCAAGCGGCTAGATTAACCTTGTGAGAAAGGCAACGACCGGATGAGGCGCGAGATGACCAGTAACAGGTCTCACGTATGTGTCGCGTTTACGCCGGGAAATCACCAGCACGTCGGCGAAGAAAAGGCAGCTCCCTAGAACGGCTATGCTGGTTCCATCCCCAGCTTTGTGGTGTAATCAGCGATTTGGTCTTAGTATCCTCAGATCCACACCTCCTGCGCCTCCAGCTTCTTTGTCGAACCTGTGGCTCAGAATTTCCATCCCTGTCTATTCCGTCGTTCCGCTGCACCAAAACACTCCCAGTACGGGAAATGCCATCGACATATCCGTTTTTTTCCACCACAGCCTCCCCAAAAGGGCCCAGAGCCAGAGGTCACGGCTCGCCGGGACCGATAGACCACAGACCGGACTGCATGTGCACAGTCGCTCGCAAGCTATCAGGACGTGCTCAGCGGTAGCGCTGTACACTGTTCGTCAGAGGCGCTCGGGAAAGGGCCCATGCTACAGCCATCACTTGCGGAGCTTTACGTATCGCGGCGTCTTTGTGCGAGATGGTGGACCGTAGGTAGGTGGGGAGGGGGACCTGCGAGCTAATCTTCAAATCTAGTTGAGCCCGCAAGAATCTTCAGCCAGTGAAGGGTGCCATTGACGAAGCTAAAGTGGGAGAGGGAAAGGAAAAGCAGGCCTGCCATGCAATATGCTCTGCAGTATAGCAAATCCGCTCGATACACCTGGTCGACATGGAGAATTCTTAGGGCCAAACGTTCGTCGATATTCAATGGAGCTGGTTGGCTTATGGGCCGGATCGGCAACCAGATTCGAGTCCAAATACCCTGTTCCGTTGCAGAGTCGCAGTTAACCTCTGCCTTGCGCCGTTGAGCCGTCCAACCAGACAAGGGTACGAGCTCCCCGCTCCTGGTCAAGAACCCGAGCTACTTACGCAGGCGAACAGTAATAGACTTGTAAGTGTTGCGTGGACTTCTCACTCACCCACCCACTCACTACCAAACGACGCTCGGTGAACCGCTCTTCCTGTCGCGGACTCGAGCTGTGGGCTGTGGCAGGCACAGAGATGCAGACCAGAGGCAAGGCCAGCGCAGAGAGACCGTCAGACAGACCGCACGACATACGCAGGATAAAGGGCACATTGGATTAGAGTTTCCCTCTCGTAACGATTTGCCCCTCCACCTCGACTCAGTCACCCCCCGGCCCCGTCCCCCGTCCTCCGTCCCGTCACCGTGACATGAGCTTGGCGACGAAACAGCCTTTTTTGCTCTTGTTTCCTGTCGTCACCTTTGTCTGGGGATGATGCACTGCTAAGGTAGTCAATACCGATACCGTTTCTTCCCTCTCGGGACACTGCAGAGGAAGTCCTCCGGTAAGGTGTCCGTCTCCCCTTCTCCTCAGTTTTTTGCCCATTTGGGGCTTGGCTTGTGCACGCCCGGACGGCGGGCATACTGTACGTCTGTCTGTCTCTCACTCACGAATCCTTCAACTCTCCCTTGGCTCCCAAGCCGAGACCACCATAGCGGGCGTACACATTTCACGTAGACGCTGTTTTCCGAAGTGTGTGTAGCTAGCGGTCTTCCAACCGTTTCTTCTTCGAGCATCTTGAACTTTTTGGAATACCCTTCCCTGTGGCTTGCACCAAGGGCTACTACTCGAATTACCTTCTGGTACCTACATGGAGCTATCCTCTAGGACATTTGCATTTTTCAACGCCGTCACTTCTTCACGTCCAGTCAGTCCTAGTAGGTACTTGAAAGTGGCGTTTTCCGAGTCAACCAGCTGTGACCGGTCTTGGACCATAGACTAGTAGCTTCCTACCAAGCATAGCCAGAGCCAGAAACAAACGCCTTTGATCTCATGCTTAGTGGGCTTGGTTTTCTTACTATCACTTATCCAGCTGGACCACTTCGCCGGGTACATTCCCCTCGAGCTAAGAATGAGAAGCACACACCCAAAAAGAGAGGAGGGAGGAGAAGGGAAAAAAGCCACAGGCGGATGAGTCTATTCTTCCCCCTTGCCTCTAGCGTATCGGTCACCCCCCCTCCATCCTTGTAGCAGCATTGGGCTTGCTGTCTGCACCTTAGCTGCCCCCATCCCCCTCCCGTCCCTGCACGCACGCTTCGATCACCTGTTGGACGAAACTTAAAGACGGTTGTGTCCCCCTCCCAGACATTGCGAGACGAAGTGTAGCTCGGACATCAAAACCGTCGATCCCTTTACTCTAGCGTTCCCGGTTCTTGCGGTTGCGCTTGGTATATAGTTCTTCTGTCCCCTTTGGAACAGCCCTTCCTCGCACCGGACCCTCCTCCCATGTTCGAAAGATCGTGAATCAATAATCCATATCCGACTCGAAATCGACATCACATTCTCCGGGGACACGATGGCTCCGGCTCCAGAAATGAATGCCCGGGCGAATCCCGAAGGCCTACACACATCAGAGCCCGTCGGAGGAACGGTGATGAGCGTCATCATCTGCCTGGTCTCACTCAGTATCATCTCCGGGTTTTTCGGTTGGTGGCCTACGGATCACAAATTTGGTGGAGCGGCATACTTACGAAGAATGAACAGTTCAAAGAGGCACAGTATTGAGAAACTGGAGGAGGATACCTTTCGTGGTCTGGCGTGAGTATTTGTTCTTGTGGTTGGCGGGTATCTGCGATGCTAATGAAAATCACAGTCGTGCTCGCCGTTTATATCGATTCGTACCTCTTCGTCTTCGTCACAGCGGTTCTCCAATTCGCTCTCGGTGTCAACAAGAACGTACAAATTTGCGACGGTGCAATCCTACTATGCCTAGTTTGCTATCTTTCGACAAAAGTCTTGATCTATCTCTTCCTTGTCGAGAAAGCAGTACGTATATCGAATCCACGAGGCAAACCAAAGGTCATAGCTAACGCTCCAAAAGCACATTATCAGAGGAGCAACGAAACCGAGACTGCAGTCCAAGCTTTACCTGTTCAACTCGTTTGGCATGCTTGGCGTCTACGCAGTCATTGCTATTCTCAACTTTATCTTGTAAGCCAACGCCGAATCATCAGTACCAAAGTCCACAGCTAATACCAGAATAGCCGAATTACACGAATTGACGACGGACAATGCTACATCGGGATGCAAAAGGTCTCGATGATTCCTCTCATCTCCTTTGACGCCGTCGTCAACGTTTACCTTACCATTCTCTTCCTCATTCCTCTCAAGAGTAAGCCCAGCCAGGCGTTCCAACAAGCCAGTCACGCAACTATGAGGCTAACTTATCGCAGGTCTTTACTCATTCAAGCATTTCCCCAAAACACCTGCAAACATCCGACTTAGAAGCGTCGCCCTCCGCACTTTTGTCGGTGCCCTGTGCACGCTTACCAGCAGCATTGTGTAAGTTGAGCACACCTTTAACTTAAGCTCAAGGTTTCTGACTCGCTACAGTAACTTGACCGTACTCATGGTCCTCAACGGTGAGCCCGGTTGGGTCTGCCTAATGTGCTGCAACAGCGACAGTATGTCCACCACCCTTCTGACCTTATCCTTGCGGTCATAGCTGACCTCCCTCTAGTCCTTTTCTCTGCCATTGTTGTACAGTGGGTTACTTCGAAGGATAACCAAGCCACCATCGGCTCGTCAAGCGGTAATTCCCGAGGCGAGCCGTTCGTTGAAGACTTCCGCCGTCCGGACGGCGCTCCCTACTCGCCCCACATCGCACCAAGCCAGAAGCACGTCATGGGCGATGTTGGCGAGATTTCGCTGGACAGCCGACGCTCCAACTCTGCCACCAGCGACGACAAGATTTCGTCAGAGGGAGAACGTACGCGCAGGACATCATCGGCCGGGTCGGTGCCTGTGAGCGGTGTCTACGTAACAACCACGATCAAGCGAGAGTCGAAGCCGACGCCAGCCGTGTTCGAGGAGATGGATATTGAAGAAGGGTACGCGGAGTCGAACAGGTCAACTCGACCGATCAGCGGGCGCGATTCGGACTTTGACAAATACGCCGCTGGCTCACGAACGAAAATCACGGCCGGAAAGCGCTAATGATAGGAGGGGGGGTTTTACTATCACAAGGGCGAAACCAACTGCATTCTTCTAGGCGGCATCACTTTCCATTCCGACCTTCATGGCGCGATTAGGGGAACAAGAACCTCATGAACAACATCGTTGGGGCGTAACTACGGCTTTGCTTTTTCTGGGCTTGGACTGCCTCCTTATTGGGGGGTACAGGACGACTTTTTTTTTCTTTTTTTCTTCCAATTTTTTGATATCATACCACGATGGACACCATCGGGAGGGCAACCTTTGTCATATTTCTCACCTTTACACACTTATATACACATCACGGCTTATGGGTAGGCGGTACACGGATTCTGGTCTACACATACCTCACGGACGAGCGGTTACTTCATGACGGGAACTGGCAGAAGTTCACATACAGGGTTTGAACTGTCTTCGGTGCTGAGAAGCATGATACTAGTCATGAGCTTTGGGTTACTATTGCATCAAAGAGAAGGATATATCACAGGATTCAGGATAGGCCAAAAAAGAATTAATTGGTCTTCATATCATACCTTTGAACGAACGAATCGGCAGGCCTCGTGGAGAAACAGAGATGGGCCATGTTACATTTTGCCGTATTCACAAACGGGCTTAAAAACACGGGAATCTCAATCCTAAACTAGTCTCAATATTTTTGATGATTCCGCACCTACGTACAGAACTTGTATTTTGCCCGTGATCCCATTCAATATTCAGTAGTCTCATGAGTAAAAATCCCATCTTGAGGTGAATGGACATCTGCCGTCCTGATGTGATTTGCCAGCAAACCGAACGATTGTGGCAAGGGGTGGATTCGAGGTGGGGGAGGGGAGGGGAGCACAACATTCGCCTGCTACAGAGGTAGAGGAATCTGGATTCTCGAGCTAAGGCACGACTTGCAGATCCGCCACCGCTCAACCCCCGTGTCTGCCACGTTGTTCTCGACACGATCTGGGACTTGGGTGGATGGGTTGGGCTGACGTGGATTTGATTGGAGTGATTCAGTGTGTGTGTGTGTATGTGTGTGTGCTATCTCCTCTCCAAAGGTAGGTATCCGTACACACCGCCAAATCTGCCGAACAGGCTTCTACGGCCATTCTAGTGAAAACCTTGGGTCTGGATTGGTTGTGGTCCGTCTTGGTGTACAGTTGTAAAGTTGTGACCAACCGTATTTCTAAGTCCGACATACCTGACCGCCATGTGTTTTGTGTCACACAAGGCCACCCCGATGGGAAGGATTTTCCAAAGCCCAAAGCCCAATGCAAGACGCAAGACGAGAAAGAATCCCGAGTGTGCGGGCGTCGGAAGTGTCGCCTCTTTGATCCCACGTGGGTTTCGTCCTGGCGAAGCTGTGCTCTTCTTTTCATGTGGTTGGATAGGAGGGATGGAATGGGTGTGCGGCGTCCCGGTTTCCCTCGTGTGAGGGCAGGAAGAAATTACAACCATGTGGTTGGACTGTCAGAACATCGGAGTCTCACTCCGTTTGACGCCTTCCTACCCTATTTCCTTGTTCGAGAGAGACGTTTCTTCATGCGTGCGTGTATTTGTGGTTTCTGGGGGTGGAGGGAGAGCTGAGCTTGGCTTGGCTTGGCTTTTGGGAACTCCGTGACACGTGGGAATTTCCTCGGTCTTACCCGTCGCCTCCCATCCCCTATTTTTGACATGTTTGAGAAGGGCGCTGAGACTCTCGGGATTCCATCAAAAGATTGAGCTGGCTGTGTAGGCAAACGAGAACAAGGACCAAAGCTCCAAAACGCGGGTTTTCGCGCGCTATACTGGCCCGGTTCGCGCAGGTAAGATACCAAACGGCCGCTGGTGGCCATTGAGACCGACCCGCACAGAGTATCAGGTTCCCTTCAGCCTATAATCGAGATCTCGTTTGGTGACAAGGCCCCATAAGTCATGTTAAACTACGACTCCAGAAAACAGACCGGGAAGGCTTGTAGTCTCCCCGGTCTTGGCTCTTTCCCGCTGCCTCGCACCATGGAGCGGTCCCTCTTCCATCATCATTCTGTACGGACAACCTCCCTGGTCGCAGGATGGGGTTTCCTGTTAAATAATACGGGGGTCTTGCGGAGGAGGCATCATCCATGATTCGAAGCAAAAATCCTCGGAGCATGCTGCTTTGGGGCAAAACAAGAGGCAGCAGCAGAAGCAACTATTCCCTCTTTTTGAGTCAACAAATGTCAATAGAGTTGATTTCCTGACTCTGGGTGATGGGATTTGGAAGGCTGCTGTTCCTTGTCCCATACACCATGGCCCGAATAGAAGAAACCTTATAGCCATGGCGTACCCCTGCCTTGCCTGCTAAGCTCCTTCCCGGAATTCTGCTCCGTTGCTACCCTACGCTATACTGCCAAAACGCAAGAGGCACCGCCTGGCTCCCGCGACTGTAGAGATTGTATGATTTAGACTCCTGGGCCGCACATGTTTCTCGGGATTTGGCTACCGCTATCCAGCATAACGTGGCAAAGGTTCCTGGCTAGTAATCTACTGTCTAAGGGGAGCAGACGCCAAAAGGGAACGAACGTGCCTTTTCCCGTTCGCGTTTCTGTGAACATGCTTGTGTCTCAAAGTCTTGGCACGGCCAAATACTTGCATAGCATAACAAGGTTAAAGGACTTGTGGAGGAAGAGATGAGATGGATTTGCCTACCGTAGTAGGCAGGCGTTGCAAGTGCGAGGGAGCTGCAGGCATTTTGTTTCCGCGCGTTAAATCTTTCGCCTAATCTTCGCAGATTCTTCTTACTTGCCTACGCCCGCAGCGCTGCTTTCTATTCGCCGATCCGGTATGCGTCTTTACAAACTCCCCTCGGACTCTGTATCCAAAGCACGGGTAGTAGAGTCCGTTTGACTCGTTGAATTACTCCCTTGGGATCCATGGCGTGGGATCCACGGAATACGTAAAGATAGAGTTCTTAGTTTAAGGATCTCGTGGTCCAATGTCGAGAAGGATGAACATGAAGAATTACGGTTTCCTTCTCTTTCTACATTGGTATTTTCTCTTTTTCTCCTCTTCTGCTTTATGGTCACTGCGTTCCTTGAGGTCGTCATCGGGCAGTGATTTTGAGAGGCCCCGACTACGATACTTCAATATCGAGTTCGAGCACACACGCACGTGAATAGTGCAAGCCACGGTACTAAGGCAGCTTTGAGGCGAACGGATGTGGGGCCGCAGCACGAGACGAGTGCGAGAGGGAGCGGAGCATCGGAGAAACTAAAGATGGGACAGAGTTGTGAAGTGCATGGGATGGCGCTCCAGCAGGCATCTCGTATCTCGGAAGACTCGTGTTGTCACGTAGTACAAACCATCGAATTGAGTAAGTCCATGGAACACTACGCGGAATGATTTGAGGCTGACCCTACCATGACCCTGCCCAGGAATGATAGAGCCGATAACCCGAGACTCCTTCCTGGCGGGTGGTAGGGTTACTAGTAGGAGATGCGGGAAAAGACACGGAAAGACCGTGGAGACGCTTTGTTCACGTAAGGCGGTACAGGTGAGGGGGGGGGGGGGGAGGCGCAAGCGAAAGGTGAAATTGGGGGATAAAAGATCTCAGATACCGAGAAAGGGAAAGGTCAGATCTACGCGACGCACGCTTCCTTGCACATGCTGTTGGGCTAATGTAGACCGCCTCGACCACGTGTACAGTTGCATACAACCGTTCAGAGATCGAGATCCGTTGTCTTGCGTTCCGCGGGAGCTAATTGACTGGCTGAAGAATGAGGGGCAAAGTAAAAAGGTTCCCCTCCATGAGATGAGAGCGACGAACCCACGGCCACATTTAGCTGACGACGCATTGAAGTTGCTCTGGGTAATCATACACTCTGAAGCACCAAATTAGAAAGAATATGAGAAGGGGTATGCAGGTATTGGCATAAGAACATCACGAGATATGGCGGCAAACCGGCTGCAACTGCAGCTAGTAGATAAGGGTACGTCAGGTCAGCCAACTATGACATGTGTAAGGTAACCCCTCCACGCGGCACCTCCATCACCTCATACACATGCAAGCGCTGGGGCCATCGCATCTCCGTCTCATTGGACCTTCCTCAACTCCAATACTAGCACCGAGAAACCCAATTTTGGGGTAATCAGTATCATGTCTGCACATTCCGTAATCTAGGCGCAGCAAAGCCTACCTTCTTTATGCATCTTTTCCTCTCAACTCTCCTGCCGCTAAGACTGCCATGTCTCCGTCTGCGGCCTGGCTTTCCTCGTGGGCAAAATTCATGGCACAATGGCAAAAATTAGGTGATGAAGACTGAAGGTCTTTCATCCAGACCCCACTTTGCGCCGCCGGGCCTATCCCCACATCACGGAGAGGACCGAGAGACGGATATCCACCAGGAAGCCGGCTCGGTTCGGGTGTAACCAAAGGTTTCCGCACCCGTTCCCCGCAACGGTTCAGCCTCTTCCTTTTCTCGAGCAACGTATCCGTATCCTGAAGCTTAACTCGAGCAAAGGTCTAAGCTAACGGCCAAGAAACGGTGTTTTTTTGCGTAACCTGCCCACAATTAGACCTCCACGAGTCATGCCAGCCAGAATACCACTTACACCATCCCTTACCCCTTCCTCTCTCATCCCATCTCGTCATAGGCCCAATCCACCCTCAGATCCTTGAAAGCCTATCAAAAGTGCGTTCAGATTTGCTCTCAACAGCCAATCCAACCCTAAGCTCTAAAACCCAGGCCAACCCGTGAACCATATCCCGACCCGACGCAACTCTACCGCACAACGAGACTGGGCTTCCTTTCGCTCTCGCCCTTGGACTGATTCAGACATTACAAGAGTAAGGGGTTAGTTTTCTACTGTTTTGCCTTGATCCGATGATTGGATCGTAGTTTGCCCGTCCGGATGTCGAAGCCGGGGGAGACTTTCTACTCTCCTATGATGTGTCCCCCAAAAGCTATGATGCTCGTTTTGAGCAGTTTTTCTCCCACAAGCTCTAAAAAGAATCTCCACCAATCCCTTGGTCTTCTGGGGTAGGTGAGGGTTTCTAGCAAGGGTGACAAGAGTGGTATACTGATCTTCTACGGATAACTGTTTTCCACGGGGCCCCTGCGCCTGTGATCTCGTGCTCCCCCTCTCTCCGTGCAAGTGGCTCGTGAGAAAAAACTCCTGTAGAGCACAGCCTCATCCCGTTACTCACCAACTAAGTTGTCGTCTATTCAAATGTCGTAAACGTATTGACGCAATGCAAGCTTGCTCGTGTTATTAGCACCACACGTGTGTTTGTAGATAGCCTTTTTCGGCGTAAAGCCCAAGTTCTAGTTGAATGAGGCTAGTAACGCAAATTTCTAGAGTAACCAAGTGCGTTTTGCCCACCATGGAAGAATTATAGTGCTCGATGGACTGCATCTACATTACTCATTAGAAGCCAGTCTATTTCTTCCTATGAGATTTCTCCTGTCATCCGCATGATGAAGCAAAATCGCTCCCACCGGTCCACCCACGTATCTCACAACCCTCATCGCCGACATGGACCACCCAAAGGAAACGAAAACCTCCAAGCAAAGTAGAAAATCTCCCTTGCATCCCATCGTCGGCATGGTTCGACGACGCCACCGTTCCGTCATCCCTTCTTGCTCGATTCATCGGCGATAGTTCGTCGGCGCTGAGACTTTTTCTCTTGCTCACTTTCCCACCCCTCCCCCCCTTTTCCCCTCTCGCCTATTCACATCATGGTGATTCCAGTCATGTCGGCACAGAACTTCACAGATTCGGCGGTGGCAAAGGGAGAAAAAAACTCCATCTCTCAGACATGGCAAAGTCGAGGGGCACGTTGCCGCCAAGGAGTAGATCGCGATCTTTCGTTTTGAGTTTTCCTGTCAACCGCCAGTGGGGTTTCGCGAACTCGAGGCTTCCCCCCTTCGTGAGCTGTTACATATGCAGATTATCATTTGCGAAGCTATACCAAACTTATTGTGAACAGAACTGGGAACTTGGCGGACATCCTACATTTCTCGGCACCTTACATCACCAGTATAGTTTACTGACGTCTCAGCAAATATTCTTTTCGAGTCGGCTCTGACATGTTCAGCTCACAGGAACACTAGGATATGTGCCACCCACGTGTCCTCTCGCAGGTACCTCTAGAGCAGGGCGAGGTTACGCTCGCATGTCCGGCCCATTCGGCTGTTCAAACACCATCATCACCACCATCACCTCACCCAAAACATTGACAACACAGATCCAAGAGTTTATGAATAGGATATTCCGAAATCTCTCCATTTCGTCTCGTCCTCCCCATCTCCCCAATGACCAGGTGCCGAAGAAAAACACTTTTTCTTCCTACACCATCGCGGGTTATTGACACCTTCGTATTTGGCTGTCATTTCGTGCACCTCTTGCAAATGAGACGAGCGTTCACTACGGCAAGGAAAAGTTTTTAACACTTTCTGTGCGAATTTCTCGGCTCCGAAAGGTAATGCAAAGAAAAGAGGGCAAAATCTTGGCAGCCTATGAGATCCAACGCAAGGTAATTATGTTTTCCCCTTTGGTCTTCTCGCTCAGACGGGGTCACGTCGAAATTCAGATTGCCGCCTTTCTGTAGACTTTCTTACTGCGTCAATAGTCTTAGCTTGGATCCAAAAGCGTGAGGAGCCCTTCCGCTGAATGGAGGGTTTTCATTCCCCATCTCGAGCTTTCTCAGGCTTCTTAGGTGAACCGTCAAGAATACATTCTTTTGATACGATATGTGAGATGGGGTTGCACCGGGCTGCGTGGGGCTCTCGCATCCGGTATCGTCTCCTAGCTTCAACACGAGCTGAATGCGCTCCCGGAATAAAAGCCACTCAGGCGAGAATCAGGCGCGTTCCGAGACTGACGTGAGTACCTTAATTCACGAACTGATTAATTATCTACGCGGACATCACAGCTTGACGCTCACAGATTCGATCGAAGTCGAAGATAAGCCGGTGGCAAAGCGGTGAACAGTTCTTCATCTCAAGGTCGCATACAGAAGCCGCATCGAAAGGGCAGCTGACATCATACTTGATCACCGAGCGCATCATAAGCCGTACCTGCCCCAGACCTCGAATTTCCCTTCTTGTTTCTGGAAAAGTTCAATCCTCATGAGTGTGATTCACTCTGCCGCCTACCGACTCAGTTTGCTTGGCACCTTCTCTTAATCTCCTCATACGCGCGGAAAGAGTTCAACATCCATTACATCGCTAAGAGAACGAGTAGCTCGGCATAGAAGACTTCGCGCCCCCATTACCACCTCACTCTACCTGTAGCTTTTACCCGTGTCTCCTTTCCCTCCAGTCAGCATGTGTCATCAAATCCCGCGGTGAAAAAAAGCTTCTTCATCATGGGAGAGCTCTGGCCTACGTAAGAAACGCAACACTTTGTTCTTCTTCTTTCCCACAAAGGCAAGGACAAGGAGTCGAGTCTGGGACTCCCGGGCTCCCGATCCAAACGCACGGGCGTTGTGACATACCCCAGGTGAAGCTTAAAACCATATTCCGTACACCGTATTATACCGTGTTCAATCGTGTCGTAACGGATTGTGTCCTCCCTCGTGCTGTGCATCTACTTTGGGCAATGGTTAGCCGGTCGGAACTTGTGTTGTCGGTGAAGGAGGCATGCTACTGGGATGGAACGTGACAGGCGGGAACATTCAACAAGGCCTCTCATACTACGAGTTCCATTTTGCTTTGCATCAGATAACCTAGTTCCTGCGTCCGTTTCACGGAAAGAGCCGTCAGTCTGACTATCGAGCACGTGAGCAATTACGGACAGGGTAGACTGCGAAGGCAGAACGGAATTAGTCAGGGTAGGATGAAGTGGCCGTCAGCATAGACGATGAACCTACCATCAAGGTATGTCCGGACATACGTTCTTCCTTGGGTCACCGCGTAACGACATCACAGCATGGCAGGCAAGGTTACTTGAGAAACAAATCATAATGTGATAACGTGGCTTATGCAGCCTGGTATTCCATGTGTTCGTAGCTCGTGAGTCTATCCTTTTAGTCCTCGTATGGATCGTCCTGGAGCCCGTTTCCCCTTCTTATGAAAAAGTCCGCAAACACCATTGTCGGGTATACCCAGAGAGCCAAACCCGACCCGAAATATCATCCAGTGGAGAAAGTATTCAGCGAGTGACTACCCCTGAATGTGAAAAGCGAAAGTCCCGAAAAAGACAAAATGGTTAACTGTATGTACAGCAGAAGAAAAGAGAAAGCGTTTATTCACTTTCAGAAAGTGGCCCGCCCGAAAATCCCGGTGAACCAAAAATACACACTTGCTGTCCCTAGTAATTGTGTGCCAGAATCGAAGAAGTCAACCGTTCCTGCTTCAAGCAGCTTAGGCGGCGGCGGCGTAAGTCTGGCCAAGGGCGCTAAGGCCAGAGCCGGAGTTGAGAACGCCGTCGGAAGCCATGAAGTAAGAGTAGCGGTCGAGGTACGACAGGCTGTCGAGCTTAGGAACGTTGGTAGAGACGAAGCTGGAGATCTCATCGGTGGTACCGAAGGGAGCGAACTCGGTCAACCAGACGGGCTTGTTGCCACAGGCCTCGTGGACGGCCTGAAGGTGGCTGAAGAGGGTGTCGGCAGCGGTAGAGGGAGAGTACCAGTGGGTAACGCAGAAGTCGTAAGTGCAGCCGGCGGTGTCACAGGCAGAGACCCAGGCCTTGAGCCAGTCGAGACCCTGGCCAGCAATGTTGCTGTTGGTGATGGCAGGGGCTCCGATCTGGATCTTCTTGCCGTCGGTGGTGGCGTAGGGGTTCATGTACTTGACGTGCTGGGCAGCAGCATCGGCGGCGCCAAGGTTGCACTGAGAAGGCATGTCGCACTCGTTGAAGCTCAGAATGTGAGTAGAGCCCTTGCCGATGGATGCTTTAACGTTCTCGGCCCAGCGGGCGGTGTGGGTGTCGATGGGACCCCAGAGCATGGGGACAAAGTTGACACCCGTGGCAGTGATGCCGTTATCAGCAGAGTCCCAGTTGTAGGCCCAACCGCAGTTGGTGCAGGCGCCAGTGAAGAAGGCGTTGACCTTGGTGGGATCATTGTAAGCGACGCCACGCTTTCCGACGGTGGAGCTGGAGCTGACGACAGCGGAAGCACTGGCCTTGGCAGAAGAAGTAGAAGGCGCAGCGGCAACAGCGACAGCGGCCTCAGAGAAGGCCTCGGCGACAGGAGCCTGGGAGGAGGACTTGGGAGCGACCGACTTGATGAGAGTGGTGCTGGGGGTAGCGTAGACCGGGGTGGGAGTGGGAGTAGGGATCACGACAATCGAGGTAGAAGTCGTGGTGGGAGTGTACTGGGCCTCGGGGGCCGCAGGCTGAGGAGTAGGAGTGGGAGTGGCGGCAGGGACCGACTCATCACCGCCGACAGTGACGGTGACCCATTCGGTGACCACGTCAATCTTCAGCTCGCGCTTGTCCTGATGAAGGTGGCGATGAGCGTTGAAAGCCATAGCCTGCTCGATGAGGGCGAGCGAGGCGGCGCCGACGGAAAGAGCCTTCTTGGTGTACATCTTGGCTGATTTCGAGGGATGTTGTACTTGTGTGAGGGATTGGCGAGATTGATGATGTGATTTGTCTTGATCGAGGAAGGTGCTTGTGAGAAAAGCTGTTAATGATTTCCTTCTCGATGAGGTTGACAAAGCGTGAAGTGCCGGCCTTGGAAGGAGGGTGAAGAATCACTGGATACACAGAAGGAGTGGTGTATTTGTTGCTGGTTGTTCGGTCTGTCAAAGACACGAAAAATGAAAGTGGTGTGCGGTTGTTGTTGGTGAATTGGGTTGACAACGAACTGCTTTTGTACGCAAGGGTCGAGGCTGGCGACCGTTGGTGAAGGAATGTGTTGTTGACTGAAGAAGGGACAGGCAAACCGGTTGGTGTGAGGAAGGGGAAACAACAAGAGGAGGGAGAGTGTGGGGGAGGAAGGGAGTTTAAGAAGGCAAGTGACTGGGTGCTGGGGAGGAAACAAATTCAGGCAGGGACGAGGGAAGGAAACAATGGGAAGGTGAGGTCGGCTGGGAGGAAGGAGCGTGGGAAACGATCGGTTGTGGGCAGGTAGGAGGCACATCAGATGCAGGTGCGGTTGGGATGCGGGAAGCAGGTGCGGACTGTGGATCCCGACCCATCGGGCTTGCAGAGACACTACGCCAGCAAAAGACACCACCCATGAAAGGACGGCTCCCAAAGGCCCAGAGGTACGACTCTGACTGGAGCCAACGGGGCTGATTTTCGATTCACCACGAGGAAGGAGGGAGTAGGTACGAAATGTCGTGGCGACCCCTTCCTCCGTACCTGCCTATCCGCGCGCACTAGGAGAAGCAGGGGGCAAGCGGGCCGGATGTATCGCGCTTTCCGGGAAGGGATGTGGTGCGGTAGTGGTCGCTCCTGCCAGTTACAACCGTGGCAGGTGGAGCGTGCCCATGTTAGGACAGTCGTCTTCCTGAAGGAGTTACGTACCTCCCTGACTTGCGGCCCTTTTTGGTCGTTGCTGTTCGTGTCGCTGTCGAGGTTGACAGCTATCCGTAAGATGACCCCGTACACAATTCAACGACTTCTCTTTGCTGGACTTGCATGAAAACCCGTCTCCATACGTGGTCGCTCACACGTGATCGATATCTACGCAGTATCGGTAACTGGATGGATCTGAAAGTGGAAACTGCCGCCCCCCGGGCAGTTCATCAGAGCTTTTTGTCCCATTGCTTCGTCCGATTTCCTGCTCAGATTTTGGTTTTTTAATGGGGGGATCAGCGACTCACAGGCCATGCTTTTTTTTGCAGATCCTGGCCAATTTTGTGGTTCCTTCTTGGCCCCCCTGTGGTCTGGACACTCTGGATCTTCCTAGACTACACTGACTCTTTGGCAGACGGGAGAGGCACTCAGCACAACCGGGATGGTGTGCTGGCGTTGCGTCCTGATGACAGATGATTACCCAGGACTTCCACGACTCTGCAACCTCGATCCCCTCCAAAAATTGCTGCCCGGAGCGGAGAAGCCAAGGAACTGCCGTGGTGATTCGTGGGCTGGCAGCATCAGAGACATCCACAGTGACATAAGACACATTCCAAGCAGTTCAGTCACCACAATTCAACTCAATGCCATTGTTCAACTGCCAAGGATCGATGTTCCACCGCCAACGGTCCATTTCCTTCTTCCAGCTATTTGGGCTCTATTCCTTAATTAATGGAGTCTCGGTTTCACTGGCTCCTGGCTCTCCAACTCTCGGGCATTGGTAAATTGACCAGATCCAGCTTCAATAGCTAGTTGAATGGTGCCAAACGAGGGAGAAACGGACAGTCACATCTGGATTGTTTTGGGTTGCCGCCCACTCACACCTCAGCGACGGACTAGCGCTCGCCTACGGACTTTTCGCCCTTCCACTACTGATGCTGGCCTGGCTGGCCCTTTTTGTTTTTCTTGGCCAGCTTCTCAGTGACAGCGAGCAGCGAACAGCCAAGAAGAGGGGAGGGGGAAAGGTTTGCTGCTTGGAACTTGGAAGAATGGCCCATGGGAGAGCCAACGGCTGAGCGGCGAATGGACCAAGAAGCGCCATTTTCACCCCTGGCTTATGCAGGAACGGGGGGGGAAATGCTGCAGGAACCGGCACCACGGCGCAACCTTGGAAACACCGGGCGCCAAGGATACGTCGCTCGATACGACCTCATCTCGTATCTTTTGCGTGCCGTCGCGGCTAAAAGATACCTCACCACAATAGTCCCCTTCCTTGCTTATCCCCTCAACCGCTGCCCCCCCCCCCTTTCTCCATCCGACCCAGTCGTGCCAGTCAGCGGCTGCAAGAGGTTGATGCACGCACTGGCTGGCGAGGAAGGCACAGGTGGCAGCCGATGGTAGGTGAGAATCAGAATGTCGTTTTGTTCCTACCATCACTTGCTTACAAGCACACAAGTTACGGAGTACATCCGTCGCCTTTTCAACCGTTGAGTTTAGCACTTTAGGCTCGACTGGCTAGCTGCGTTGCTGAGTGCAACATGAAAGCCTCGACGTTTCGCTCAGGTCAGTGGTCGAGTGCCTTATCTGTGTCTCCGCCAACATCTTAGTCGCTCTGCTATTGATGACAGTTTCTTGCTGCAGAAAAATCCCTCTCTTTTCGCCTCCAACACCAAGTCACTATTCTCCAATATCGTCATTATCGCCTTGGCCCCCGCTCCCTCTCCTCCCTCGGTCGAACTCCATAGCCCATGGCTCTTTCATGGCAAAGGCCCTGCGCCTGCCATCACCACGGAGACGTCCAAAGTTATCACCGTCGGCCAGAGCAAGACTGCCGCCGGACATTGCCGCTCGGGAAAGCCCCTTCGTCGTCTCGCTTGCCCTTGTTGCGTGGCCCTCAGTGAGAAGCCTCGGAGCCAACGAGTCACCCTCCTTCGGGGGGCTTCTTTGACGACTGCGCGGCGCTGACCACGCCCCCGATACTGACGAGTCCTTCAGACTGATTCGTCCCAGTTGGCCTAGCGAATGGCTTCGGTGGGCAGGGCGGGCCCTACGACGACTGTTCGTGTCCCGTCCCGCAGCGCCCAGCATCAGACGAACAAAGGATGACAACGGTCGACTTGGGACGGCAGCCCCGCGCTTGGGGCAACCCGAGGGACTGATGCCATTGTCATGGGAGAATGGGCCCAATCCGAGCCGATTATTCGTGTTAGCACGATAAGACCCGCGCTTTTGACCCGTTTCACCACTTTGGGCTGGCCCCACGTTGTCGTCGTCTTGACCCTTTTACGCCTTTTCCTCTTTACGGCTAGCCAGTTACGTGGAGCCAGATGGATCGCCAGGGAAAATCGACCGCGCACCAAGTCCAAACTCTCAGCGCGGGAGATGGAGTCGACTCAGGGGATTCCACGACTGTTCGACAGCGTCAGACCCGGGAGGGCCAGCAATCCGGGCAAGCCAGACCCAGGGCGCCGGCTGTGAAACCCTAAGCGAAATGAGCTTCCGCCGCCACGGGGCACACGTCCAGCGAATCCCATCCATCAGAGCACCATTTCACTCCAACACAACGCCCATTTTGGCACTTCACTTCCACATGTTTGGCCCTTTTCTGACAGCCGCCCACATTCCTCGCCCATTCTGTCCCGTTACTTCCCTGCCGCCACGACAAAGAGCCGATGAGGCCAGCGGCCAGCCCTCCGGATCATCCAAAGCTTGTTAATCGAGCAGGATTTCGTCCTCTTCCAGCCCAGGGCAGGACGTGCCGGGATGCGACAGCCAGGGCTACACTGCGCCACGCCGAAGCTAGAGCCTCGGAATGTCACCCGGCTCCATGACCCGGGACTGCCATGCCGGCCGCTGTCCTCCATCAGGGCAGTAAATACCGTTCTGGACGCTCAGATCATTCGAGCTCACTGGCAGTCTGCCAGGCTCACTGGCTCTTCAGAGGCTGAAGCCGACTTCCACAGCACGCGACTCAGAGCCCCGGCCCGCGCAAGGTCCGTCAATATCAGTACACGAGGCTTTGCACCTAAATAGTACGATTCATCACAACGTACGTAATCATTTCGGCACTGCCAACCGTCTAGCTCTGCTTCTTTGAGTGTTGTCAACCCCGCCCGATATCATTAAACGCCGGATAGTTGCACCCACGATCCGAACAGCCGACCTCGAGGGTCGCCCAGTGAGCGAACGCATTACTTTCATCCGATGTCAATCTTCATTAAGGTTGTGCTGTCTCATGCGCAAGAACAAGCGCAAAGAGGATCCGTACAGACTAATGTTTCCATAATTCTCACTTTACGGTCACTCTAGCTCCCTCATACTGGAGTCTGGCGCATTTCTACCCGACATGTGTCTTACGGAAGACCTGCAGGTTGCATGCTGCAAGCCACTCCAGCTTGCTTACATCAGCTCTGGGTATCTCTACGGTTTTCGTTTCAGTCAGGGTTGGTTTATTCCTGTTCATGTGCTTGTCCTCCCACATGTAACAGTGTTGGGTCAACTGCAGCTGTTGACATCTATTCAAGTCTGCTCCTGCAGGATTACATGCACCTTGGCAAATAATCCCGCCAATAAGTCGGACACACTTATCCGTCGATTGAGGTCAGCTCAAGGACGGCGGCGTGTCCATCCGCAGTCTGGTTTGCTTGCGACATCGAAACAGTCCCAAGCGTCCTCTAACGGCTCAACCGACAGCCATGACGGTTTAGTAGTTGACACCAAGGAGACTCGGCACGTCACGTAGCCGAATGATTATTTGCTTTGATTGGCAGACATGTTGTTAAGTGAACTGTACTGACTTGTTTTTTAGATGTGACAAGGCCTAGCCGATGCACCCTATAAGAACCGCGTGCCCGAGAAGCATTTCTCTAGGCAAGAAATAGACACTACCCAGCTCCTTGACATCAATCTTCCATAGGCGCCTCTCAGCATTGATACTCGACAGATGATTTCAGTTCTGAATCCTCAATGAAGTTGCCGAGATTGAGAACCGAGTTTGTTGATTCCTGCCTAATGTCTCCTCATTTTCATCGGTGGTACAGCCAAATGAATCAAATGATCGAGTGCAGATCGCCCGCAATCTCTACATTTTGTTTGAAACACTCTCATCTTGGAGGTAAGGTAGAGCGCGGCAACTTATTCCGATGTGAGACGTAGAGGAGAGCGGGCGCTCCATCTCACCCCATCCCGGCAGCCGTCCGTTCGGAAGAGGCCCAGTTTTCGGCATCACCAACTTCATCACCAACTTCATCACCAACTTCATCACCGGCGCGGCGAACTGAGGCTGCACTCTTTCATTTTCACATCAAAGCCCAGACGCTGTCGTTCAGCAAATGGGAAGAGACTTTTTGTGATCTCCTCAGACAGCCTTGCCAAGCACAGCCTCCGAAACGCCAACATCAGTTGCGATTATTGATGATCGGCAGCCAATGGCATCTGGCAACGCTTGATCTAAGACTTGTGGCGGCCTATCGATCGCCCGACGCCCTGCCACGATGACAATCTTCGATGCTGCCACACGTGACATGGCTGCCTTGGCACCAGCTTGAGCTGAAAGCGACGTCAATTCATGCAGATTGACCGTTGAAGTTATTCATACAAAATAAACCTTTCAAATCGTCTATAGTCAAATTCGCACACTGGCTTTTAGGCCCTGAAGCACTCAAGCAGCCAAGTTTGCATCATCATGAGCATTACTCCTTCATCACTCCCTCTCATCGCAGCCGCCCCAAGCTTTAGTGACTTTGACTATGGGGCCTTCTTCCAAGGTGAAGACATGTTACTCGGAGAGGTGAATACGCATTCGAGCGAGACACTCTCCGAGTCACCCACGACCAGGACCTCCGCTTCAGGGCCAAGCGGAGAAGGTTCGTCTCGCCACGGTCCCGCTCAGAAGCAGCGACTTGAGAGACGAGGGCATACCAAAAGTCGTAGAGGGTGCTTCAACTGCAAGAGAAGGCGTATCAAGGTGAGAAAGAAGTCTCATCGAGTTACCCTCGATGGTATACTGACGTTGTATATCAAAGTGCCAAGAGACACATCCATCATGTGGGCATTGTAACAAAATGGGCTTGAAGTGCGAGTATCCCAATGCTCCAATGATTGTACACCAAGTATGTCCATTACAATATATGTAATCCAAATGTGTTATCTAATGCACTGTAAACAGCCGCAGCATCAAGTGCCGCTGTTCAGTCTGCAAGATATGCGGTTCTTCCAACATTTCATGCTACAATGCTACCCTCACCACCCTATAGGTAACGAAAACATCTGGACCCATGAGATTCCGTGCTTGTCTCAAACCGTAAGTTCTATCGGCCGAATCAATAATAGACCTACTAAACTTATACAGAACGAATTCCTCATGCACGCAATCCTCGGAATGGCAGCCTGCGACCTTATGAACGCGGACCCGAGCCTCCTGGCATTCGCCATGGCGCACCGCGTCAAGGCCATAAAAGCCATCAAAAAGTCTCTCGCCGAACTGCCGAAGCAAACGGGCACGACGCCGGACCACGCCAACGCTCTGATCGCGACGTGCTTCGCGCTCACGTTCCAGTCTGTGACGTTTGAGGACGGCATGGCCGAGTACATGACCTTTATCCGCGGCATCCTGATCATCGGCACGCAGATGTACATCAATGGCATCAAGCCCATCTTTGTGAACTTGATGGGACAGGATTCGAGCGCGGTGCTGGAGCCCAAGATGGTGGATCTGCCGCTGATTCGGACCGAGTGGGCGGACGGTGCTGTCGAGGCGATTGGCGGGTTGAGAGGTCTCTGTCGGGATGGGGTGGAGGTTGAGTATTTTGAGCTTCTTTTGGATATGGCGACGAATCTGCATACTTCGTCCTGGAAGGGTACGTTGTTCTCCCAACATCACGGAATCCCCGGCCTATCCTCCCTTCTATGCTACTATAACCTGAATACTAACAAACGATTTCGCCCGAACAGCGTATCAGACACTTTCGAAGCACTACGGCTGGTGGATTCAGCTTCCGCACGAAAAGTTCCAGCGTGTCATCGATATGAACTCGCAGACGATGGTCCTCCTGGCCAGCCACTGGATCGCGCTGAAGCAGATCATGGCCACGGTAACCAACGCTGAGCACGAGTGTCGCGAGAAGGCGCCACCGAAGGAGAGCGCCGTGGATCTGGGTATCATTCGGTGGCTTGGGTACCTCAATAGGCAGGTCGACCATGAGCACTTGCTATACAATCGGTGGCCTTTGTGGGTGGAGGAGCAGCTCGAGCAGGACCTGACCTTTTTTGGGAAGAAGTTTTGAGGAAAGCTTTTGCTAGCGGAGGTTCATGTGCAACTGTCTTTTACGACGTCTTTATTCATTTTGAAATCTTTCCGACCTATCGAGAATTTTCAAGACTAGTCAATCTGCTGTCAAGATTGCAAATAAAAATGACCAGAGTGTTTGACAGACATCGCATCGTATCCGCAAGAGTGAACACGATACATCAAGTCCATCCCGTCCGACCATGTGACCATTCGATTGAGAACCTTATTCCTTTGGATCAATATCCACTTACGGATACTCACAGACGAACGCCCCAGATAGACAAGCATAACACACCCCCTGAGGAACGAACATGGTCGGCAGGAGAGAAGAGATCTTGCCGATCCTCATCAGCAGGGCAAACGATCTCGGTGAGTGCCGTTTACAGCCCCACTCGTCACCGCCCGCGCGGCACTGCCCCTCCCCCTCCCCCTCCAACCACAACCACAAGCGCACCGCCTCCGGTGGTGGCGTGCATGATTGGACGGTTTGGACAAAACGAGGAATACGACGGACCGGAGGTGGGGCCGTGCAAACCAATTGGCATCTGAGAGGATGACTGACGAGGGGCTTGTATGGACGACAAATTCGGGCTGAATAATGCCCAATTTGTTGTCGATTCTTGAAAAGGTACCAAGGAAGCAAGATATGCGAGGAATACGGTGAAAGAGCACACTAAGTGATGTGGGGGCGGGGGCGGCATTTGTTTCGAGGCATCTGAGCCTTCTTGAAAAGTGAAGCTTTCTTGGTCTTGGGGGCTGACAGACTGACTACCTTCACTCAACTTGGTCACCGCAGGTCTTATCTCGAGAGCTTGCTGCGCATCTTACGTCTCGACTTTGAGGATGTATTTGACGAATATTCATTGGTCAGAGAACCGTGAGGCGAAATGATGAAAGATTGAGTTTTTGAACTGGTGGAAAGTCCGCACAGAAAAGTCCGCCGTCGTCGCATTCCTCGCATTCGACGAATTTTGATGGCAGTGTCTTACTAGGCTTTTCTCGCAAGAGATTTTGTGAGTGCGCCTTCCGTCATATTGCACTGCATTGAAGGAAGTCTCGGGACGCATGAGGAGGATAAAGTCAAGGGGGTTCCTTCCTGGTCAGAAAACAAGACCTCGGGTGTTCCACATTGCCTTCCTCTTATTCGCGACGTCCCTAAAACATAACTATCTCGTCTTGCCTTCAAAATAGAGCCATCTCTCACACAAGTACCACATTCATATGAAGACTAGCATAGCTGTCTGGTTTCACCATGTCGACTACTATCGTTGCAGACGAACTGCACGCTGTGCCCAGTAATTCGTCGTTGCCCACATACTCCTCAGCAACAGGTATCGAGCTCGCAGATATCTCACCATCAACATCGTCCGATTCCAATCCAGCACCACCCGCCTACGATCAAACAACAACCGTCATCCCGCGAGACGCGGAAATCGTTCCCAGCAGTGATGGTGGCTCAGAACCCTCTCCCTCAGGAGACGCCTTCACTCCTACAGTGCACTTCCAGATCGAAACCACCGGAAAGCAATGGCTTTCGCTCCCCATTGGCACCCGGCCCGACCCAATCGCAATCTACCACGTCGAAGCGGGCTGCTGGAGCGCGGAATCCGTTCCGGCGTACGTCTCCCTCCGCTTCTCGCGCAATGACGGGAGCTGCCACCTCCTAAGGGGTGACGATACGTCTCAGACACCCATGTGCACGACACTCTACCGCTTCGGGCCGGGAAAGCCTCCCATCTTCCGACCGTCTCAGGCCCTTAAGCCGTTTCACGCACCCACGCCTCCAGCCTCTTCTGGTTCTTCTTCGACGGAGGTATCACTCCAAGAAGAGAATGGTAATCGCGAGCCGGATGTGGGCGCCGCAGACCTCCAAATCGTCTCCAAATCCCTCGCCTCCCGCACCCAGATCCTTAAGACGCCCCTGGGAACCTTCCAGTGGCGCTACGCCACGCGCAAAGAACGCGCCGCCGTGCCTGGCGACGATCAGCTACTCATCTGTGAGCTCGTGCAGACCATAGCACTGGCAGGCGGGAAGAAGACGGAGGAGAGCAAGACGAGGATTGCGCAGTTTGTTCGTGGCAAGGAGACGAGGACGCGGGGGACTGGGCGCACGACGGCGGGCAATGGGGGCAGGTTGATGCTCGATGTGATGAGGTGGGCTGACTCGAAGGACGGTGGGAGGGAGGCGGTGGAGGTGCTAGTTGTCGCGAGTTGTGTCTGCATGTTGAAGAAGGAGGTCGATCGGAGGAGGATGCAGCAGATGATGATACTTGCGGCTGGAGCTTCCGGAGGAGCGTAGTAGTGATCCCGAAGCCCTGTTCATCATCCTGTTTGGTGTCTGTCTTCTTTGTAGGGTAGATAATATCCCCGGAAAAATCACTAATGCTCCCCTTGGCCATTTTATTCCCAGATTGCGACCACACTCGGTTTTGTGGAGGATCACAGATGATACATAGAGTTAAGAGGGGCTGATATGGGGATCCAAAGTCCCGAGAATGAAGCGCGGTATGTTGCGATTGGCATCTGGGGAGATGCTGAGAAGGAAACTAATGAATACACTGGGAGAGAGAAAATGCAGGCTGCAAAAGGTAGAGTCGGTAGGATGGCTCGAACTCAGGACCCTCAAAAATAGATAGTCACCGGGGGTCGAAATCCTTTGTGTTTCCTTGCAAGTGATCAGTCGCAACTACTGCGCAAGAAGTCTCCTCATCCGATGGTGCTAGGAGAGGAGAATAATTCTCACATGTACCCAATGAAACCGGTGCCTGTTTCCTGAGTATACACTGGCGTCTGTGTATTCGCCGTTTCTGGGAAAGCCTGAGTGTACATCTACTGATCCTACGACCTTTTGAGAGCACGACTCACCTCGTCCGAGCCGAATACTTATCTGAATACCGGCTTTGAAGAACGAATGCTGACGTTCATTCCAATATTTGCTCCCGATTGCAAAGTCATCATCGATCTTAGTCTGGTCTTGCTCAACCTCTCCACCTATAGACGACTCCCTTGCCCCAACACATAACACGTTATTACCTGAGCTCCAAGGAGTCGATGGATCAATAGCAAGTTCAAAATCATAATCAATCGGGCAAGCAGACGAGCCGTGCAGGTCCGGCATGAAATCCAGAAGACCCACCACTTCGTATTGTGTCAGAATGGTTCCTTGCTCAGTGAGCCCATCTGTAGTCTTGTACAGCTCGACATGATCATGGGATGCGATGGTCTTCCTAGTAGATCAATGAACATGGGAGACCTGCCGATACCAGCCATCACTTGTGGCCACACAGTCCAAGAATTGCATTCAAGGCCAAATGACTGTACTTTAAACATGTTCCATTGATTCATTTGCCAGACGGGAATGAGTGGAATCCACAACTCAAAGACGTCTTAATATGAGTTCATGAATACAGGACTCTGTCAAACGCCCCCTATGCTTGCGAATGATCTTGCGAAGTGCGTCCACCTGCAGAAGATCGCCCATCCTAGGTAGCTGCAGTCCATTACAGCACATCTACTGAAATCCAGGGCCGGTGTTGAGGGCCTGATTTCTCGCCAATTACCTAGGCTACTTGGCCCACGCGCACTTACATCTGCTGGTAGGCCAGGCGACCTATGAGCGTGGTGGTCAAGTTCAATTCATGAGAAAGTCAGCATGAAAGTACACAAATCAAGACGAAGGAACAACTCTTTCGAGACGAACTGAGTAGTCTTTGCACAGCACATACCAGGCTTCCAGCGTCTATCAAAAGCAGCATGCCAGTAAAACTAGTCCTGGTAAGATAAAAGGCATGAGAGATCAGATCACGACGAAGGAGAGATAAGATCAGCTGTGTAGCGGCCGTGCCCGCTTTATCCCAGGTTGCCTAGGTATATTACGGCGCTCAGAAGCAGCACCTACTCACAGAGCTCCGACCAGAAGGGAGTCTTTGTTGCCAACCATAGCGGGTGACTTCTAGGTAACGACCATGGCTTGACAAAGGTCGCTTTGTCTGTAAGGTCTAGTCGCAGGTGCCAAATCAAACTTGGAAGTTTACTAAAGCTCGTTTTTACGTGGTTCTCTCGTTTAAGCTCCGTCATCGTCGTCTGTGTCGTGAAGACGAATACGAGAGGAACGAGGGCCCGTGGAGAACGCTCGTGGGGGTTCTTCCTTCTTCTTCATTGGGGCAGGATCAGTTGCGATCTCCGCGATTAGCGAGAAATTGGTGCAATGGGTGAGCTTGCTGATAAATTGTTAACAGCTTCTACACCTGGATTGACAAGCAACTTTCTATCGGATCCAGATTTGAGGAATCTACGTTATGGACCACGGGCATGTGACGATTTGTAGCTGAACGTCAGGACAGAGTGTTCATTTGGGTTCCGCTGCCCTAGTAGGTTATAGGAACTTACGGACAGGATTTTCACACAGACTCATGAGTTTGGCTTGTAAGCTGCCGGCATCTCCCATGCGGGACCATACATGGATATATTCCTGTTTGAGACGGAAAGAAAGACACGTAAACGTACTGGGAGACTCATGGAACATCCGGTTTTGCCTATTTACAAAAATCTCAATCTTAAGTAACACGGAGAAACTTACACTGAACTGTAGAGACAGAGGATCTCAATATATCAGAAGAAAGGGCATGTCTCCCGCCCATTGATACTTGGGTTGACACTGGAAGCTATTACATCCAGACCATGTCAGTAGCGCTAGTCACACCACCCCTGCACACCCAGGATGGTGACCCCGCACCGCCGCCCCAAACAACACAAAAAAACGAAGCTATCGTCACCCACCATGGCCCACCACATAGTAAAGATCAAAACATCAAAATGGTAGCAAAAACATACAACACCAGGTATTCGCTGGTCGTCACCGACCCAACTACTAATCCGGCCCTCATTGGCTTATCTATGGGAGAGCGGACGGGATCCCGAGTTTTCCAATGGGTATGGTCGTATGTGGTGGTTTGAGAAGCGCAAGATGACCAAGTACAGGGGAGAGAGGACACTCAGCACCTCCATCTCGACCCCCCATTCCCAAATAGACTCATTCCAGTGAGCATTGGCGTCAGATGGAAAGTGAGATGTTGAATCTGTCAGTTATTCTTATGAATCGTCTCAGTCCCGTTCACTTATCACCAGAACTCTCGTTGCCCCCTTCGGCCAGCCATCACGGTGTCCGACCAATGGATGATCAACTGCTACGGTATCGTAACGCCAGGGATGGAAGTTCAAGGCCATAATTAACTGTTGTTCAACTCCATACCTAGGCTCACTTTGAATTATGAGGTGTCTCTTGTGGCAGGAGAGGGTAACAACACTATTAGGTCTAAGTCGAGGAAGTAGGTACAAGTGCCTTACACCATAGCCTAACTATCCAGAAGCCTAGCTCTATATTCTTATGTCACCTCAGAGGTCTAGTGAGTATCAAATTTGAGCATAGCGGTCCTCCATATGTCTATATACGCCATTTTGTACCTGATATCGCACTCACGGCTGGAGTTCTTGGCATCACTGGAAGGAAGCGGCCCTCGTATCAAGAATACTCCGAGGCCTCCTACTTCACCTATTAGGCAGAAGGCATATGACGTGCGAATTCTAATCTCAGAGCCAGTACGCTAATCTTGTCTGACTTGTCAACGTTGAAATAATGGGGGAAAATACTGGCCCAGGCAACCGTGGAAGCCTGAGAAGAAGAAAGTTGCTAGCTGAGACAAGTCTGCAAATCGATCGCGGTCATGAGTCTTTGTATCTCCCATACCACAAACTTAAATCGACACTCCTACCACATCGCCTGCACCCTGCCTGTCTGCTTCAAGCAACCCGTTCAACATGACCACCGAGGTAAACACCCCAAGCCTACCATAACCACGCAATAATCTCAACCACAAGCTCAGCCATAACAACCATAGCGACCAAGTTTCCACGCTAATATTAATATTCTTGCAGTACATCTTCCTGTTCCAGTCACAAATCATTGCTGCACGTGGGAGACCTGTTTTTCTAAGAGAGGCTCCCTCCTTCTACGAAAACGTCCTCCAGCTTCAGCTACCGGACTGCATCGTCGACAAGGAAACCTTGCCCCAAAACGTGATTCTCAAGATTGAGTATCCGAAAGACAGGGACCTCTTCGATCCGCCAAAGACGACCCTCTTTGAAAACGAGACCCTCATCTACGACCGGCTTCAACCGCTGCAAGGGAGCGTCATACCGAGATACTTGGGCTTGGCGAGCATCGCGGGCAGGAGAGCGCACCTCTTGTCAGATATCGGCGGCATGTCTATGGCTGAAAAGGAACTCCTGCGAACTGACCCAGCGACCAACTTTGAGGAGATGGTTTCTGTTTCGCTTCGTCTCATACGTCAACACGATGTTCGGCTAGAGTATCTGGACCCGTCTAACGTCCACTTGTGCGGAGATGCGCTTTGCATCGTGGATCTCGAGCATGCTCAGTTGATTCCGTCAGACCTCTCCCACGAGGTGGAGGGAGAGGAGGAGGAGGAGGATCGCCTCCGGGAACAAGTACGACATTTCGTGGATACCATTCAGGCTCGACGAGATGGTGAGAAGAAGATGATAGAGATGCATAGGCATCCTCACTGGCGATTCAAATCTCCGAGAATGAAAAGGAAAGAGACGACTAAAGGAAAAAAAGGTGGATAAGTTGGAAGAGGTTGTTACCCTGGAAAAGCCTGCCGAGGGAAAAGAGGTGACTGGGGGCCAAGAGGTTGAGGTCGAAAGGCCCAATCTTCGGCGTGCATCAAGCTCCTCCTCGGACGTGATTGTAGATGACTACGATCAACCTCAAAGGGACCGCATGCCCTTTTTCCTCCTCCGGGCCTCATGGGGTTTCTCAATGACTTTGTCCCCTTTTCTCTAGGTAGTGTTATAAAGTGGGACAGGTCGTCGAGGTCAACAAGTGTACCCAAGTCGCGGTCGCGTACTCGGTTTCATAGGCCAAGTGCCAAAGTACCAGACACGGAAGTAGTTGTCCACCATCTATATAACCCCCCAAAGAAGCGAAGACCGACCGACGCAAACTTTCCCCCCGTATGCCGCAACATAGTTTGTGTTTCTGTGCGTCTGCATGCCTGGCATGGTGAACGCCCCCTTCGTGTCCTCCTGGCGTCTCGGAGGTCTCGTCTGGTCTCGTCATCGAATCGTATAAAACGTCTCACCGATAGGATACAAGTCCACATCTGGGAGGACGGCGATTTCTCCATCGGCCAAAGGTCACTGAAACTTGCGGAGGAAGATTCCATCTTTAGCCTCCCTCTCCCAGTCGTTTCGTACATGGTACTGGGCGTGGCGATGCCAACTGACCTCGTCACACAAGACAATATCCTCCCAGCCTTCCTCTCTCTTCCTTCGTATTCACCACAGAAGATACGCGCACAGAGACTGGACACGGTACCTAGGCATGGCCCGCTTCTGAAGACATGACAAACACCAAGTCCCAGAACTTCATATTCACCAAGATCGATCGATGCCGAACGCATGCCCCATCCACCTTGTCGTGGTTAGCCGTACTCGGCTCGCCACATCATACCTTCGTGCAACGTCGTGTGGGCTCAACACTGATGGCGTAGATGGCGTGGCTTATATATGTTCAACCAAAGACCAATAAGCCCACCCCCTCCCCTTCCGTCACGAGATACTACCTGCATGTGAATCCCAGACCTCTACGCCTCAGCACGCCTCATCGCCAAAAGCCAAACCTACACCAACAACTTACACACTCTTTCCACCCACACATCACGAAAGCAGCCAAACGCAAACATCCCATACTTCATCAGATCAGCAGGTCAGAAAAAGGTTGTATTGTTTGTATCCATCTCACCAAAGCCAGTCAGCGCGCAGCAAAGACGAAAGACGACACGCTCTCCTCACGACCAAAACACACGATCGTCTCAAGCCTAGAGTCTCGTCTCGCCCTCGCCACCTCTCCCAGCTTCGGCTACAGTCCACAAAACGTTTGTCCCCTTTTCCCCATGGTAGCTAGGAACGTCTACTCCTCAAGCCACGTTCCCAGAAACCGCCAACACAAAAACTCAAAATCAAAACTCCAGAGTTCCACTCATTCCAATCCCCTCCATATCGACACATGTGCGTCAAACATCACAAGATGACGCCCGGGAAAAAAGAAGACACCGTTGCATCTTTCCCTTTCCTCCGATCCCAACATTGGCAAACTTCCGAAATACGTAGAAAGCCAAGAGGTGAAGACAGAGAAAGAAAGGAAAGGACCGCAAATGTCGACTACATACATGAAAGTGAGAAAGAAACAAAGAGCTTCCTCAACTACAAGACGCGAAATCATCAGGGAAAAAAAGTCAAGCCAAATATTCCAGTCGGAAAGGAATCACTTGGCCCCCATCTCCCTCATATTCCCCTCCCCATTCCTTTTGTCTGCTCTCCACACCGTTGATCGTCTTTTCCGAGTCCATAATCCCTCGCTCAAGTCCTTCTTGTAGAACTACTAACGCCTAGACCGTCCTCTGCTGTTTGCCCCGTGATGAACGTGGCTGGCATGGAGAGAGGGAGATCATTTGTGGCGTGTTCGGCTACTTCGGAACCATTCGTCAAGATCAAAACAAAATCGTACTACGCGGTCGATGCTGATTTCGTAAAAGAAAAAGAAGGTCATTTCATGTCGTTAAAAGTCGTAAAGCTCGTCCAGAAAGGCCCCGGTGTCTCTATTGAACACCATGCTTCCTCCATTCCCCACAAGTCTGACGAACCATGGTCATAGTGTCCACGGTCGTGTCTTGCCAATTGCGAACTCCACCATTGAGGGACAGCAAACACTTCGCTTGCCCCTTTAGGTGAATCGCGTCAAACCCCTCCACCGGCTGGGCAGCTCGCGCTCCTGCGCAACGCCGTAGTTCTCCCCTTCGCAACCGAACCCACGGTTCTTAAACTGCTCGGGTCCGCACTGCATGGCCGCTGCGCCGTGGTTCGAGTTGGGCCTCAGACCCAGCGGCTCGGCTGCCTTGCGGGCGGTTCGGGAAGTCCAGGCACGAGCTGCCTCGCGGAAGGATCGCCTCGAGTCGTTAGAATCGATGCTACTGCGAGTGCTAGCCGCGTAGGAGGGATTCGGGGGCGTAAAGTCCGTGTCCATGGGCATGGGACCGAGAGAGGACGAGGGTTGGTGCTTGGCGAGCTTGTTGCTTGCGCGGTTCGAGTTACTAAACGACCGGCGGACAAAGACGGTACCCCCGCCGACAGCACGAGGAGGCGGGGGAGGAGGCATGTAGTTGGGAGGAGGCGGAGGCGGCATGTAATTGGGGGGCGGCATGTCTACCGAGGCAGACTGCGCGTGGGACCTTTGCTTGCGGAGGCCTGGGATCGAGAGGTCGACGGACATGCGAGAAGCAGACTTGCGCAGCTTCTTGGCTGCCGACATATCTTCATCATTATCCATCCCGCGTTTCCTGTTTCCGTCGCGCGAATCTGGCAGAGGCTGAACCTCCTCAGTCGGCGGGAGAGGCCACTGACCCGATACGCGCTCGGCAAAGGACTTCTTGTCCACAGGAGGTTTGGTCGAGTATGTGGTAGTCGAGGGGTTGAATGAGGGCGGAGGAGGCTGGCGGGTGGAGCGGATAGCATGCGCATCAAAGAAACCGTCCTTCATAAGTTGCTGGTAGCTGGCCATGATCTCTTCTCTGCTGGGCATGCCCGCGCCGTTCGCGAAATGTGCAGGCATCGCGGCGGCGGTCGGCGCGCCAATGGGACCCAGGCCGTTGCCGTTACCATTGCCGCTGCCGCTGCCGAAGCCTCCAGCCCCGCCTCCTTGAGCAAGGAGCTTGCCATCGAGGCTCAGTGGGCGCTTAGCCCCCTTATCCTTATCCCTGACGAAGCTCAGCTTCTCGCGGAGGCCGCCCCAGAAGCCTTTCTTTCCGACGTGGCTGCTAGCCGAGCTGGCGGGTCTCTTAACTTCGCCGTAGGTAATTGTCGGTTGGTGCAGAAGTGGCTGGGACTGCTGATGTAGCGGCTGGTGGTGTTGTTGGTGCCGAAGTCTCTCTGGGGAGAAGACCCCAGCGTCGGGCGCGTCGACGTAAAAGTCCATGTGGAAACGGCGCGCAATCTCAGTCGAATCCTCGGGGCCGAGGAAGTCGATTGGCGGCGCAGCCGAAGTACGGTCGTTCATTGAACCCTCGACGAAACGGGAATTGGCGCGCTGTACCGACGAGTTTGATCGTTTCGCCGCGGGCCGCTGGCCGTTGGATGTCGAATTGCTTGACGGAGGGCCCGTGATCGGGTGGGAGGTCAGCGGACCAGGCGCCGACGGGTCCTCCATTGTTGACATGGGCATTGTTTCGTTTGTGCTTTTTGGTCCAATGTTTCGTTCACAAAGGGGTGGGTCTGATTGAGTCTCTTGCTGTTTGGGTTTGATGGACGAAATCCGACTTTTTTTCGTCTGTCCTTCTTTACTTGAGGTTTGGTGAACCGGGGGAAAGACGTAATGGAAGCTGTCGTCAGACCCTGATGAGCGCAAAGGTGAGGGGAAAGTTTTGTCGGGTGATGCGATGCTGCGGCATCCGAAAGGGTTTTTGTTTACTTTTCTGTCGTTACACCTGCCACGCTCCGCACCCGCGCAGGCACGCGGCGCAACCTCTCTGTCGTCGCGGGCTTCTTCCCTGCACAGATGGCAGAGGAGAAGGCGCAATGAGGCGTGTTCAGGTTGATGAGAGTTTGAGTATCGTTGCAGTGTGGGGTGGGGATGGAAGAGTAAAAAAAAAATAAAAAAAAAAGTGCTGAAAAGGGGGAAGAGGAGGAAGATACAGCAAGGACGAAGTTTGGAAGAAAGTAAGGTAAGGTAAAGTAAGCTAACGGTATGCGCGAAGAGGTCACGAACCGTGATGGGCTTGGAGGCGTGTTGATCTCGTAGTACCAAACGTATTGGAAGGGCAACGGCAACCAACAATGGAGAGCCAGGGGTAGTGGGATTTTTGGGGGGGGGAAAGACCCGCAAATGGTCCAATGTCGGCCGGGGTTGTTGACCTCTGATGGCTGCTGTTTCCCGAACTAAGGGCCAGAATGGGCAACTGGGGGCCGCGAAAGGTGGAATCGGCCGTTGCTGCGTTGCTCGGGCAAACAAAACGCGCCCACAATTATTCCATTCGTCCCTGGACGCGCAAGATGCGACCCCACTTGGCGCGTTGCCCTTCACCGGGCCATCCTCGCCATTCTCACCTTAAAAACTGGCCAAGAGGAGCATTGGCCACGTGACGCTTGGACCTGGTGCTCCTTCCCTTACATCCAGGGCACAAGGACCACCACCTCTCTCCCTCTCTCTCGTGATCTCATCTCATCCCTCTTCTCACCTCGCATTAGCTTGTTGTCTATTTACGTCCGCTGGGTGCTGTCAATCTAGCTTGATCGTGGCACGCACGCACGTAGCACGCTACACCTCACATTTTCCAAGCATCTGTTCACTCAAGCTACCTTAGTACAGATCTCATCCATCTCACGCTACTCGGACATTGAGATCGACAAAGCTGAGGAAATCCGGCGTTGACGCAAGCACGTCGCAGTAACACCTCACAGACGTACGAGATAGTTACTTCGTACGGCTCATCTTGCAAACGAGCCATCATACACATCTCACATCCAGAGCCTCGCCTCACTTATCAAGGTTACGAGAGAGCATAGGCAAAGTGGCTTTTAGCGTTGGAACCTTTTCCATTTTCCTATACAAAAAATTTAAACCAACTGTCCCCATTGCTCATGGAGCGCAGTGGACAAGCCACTGTCAATCCATGCGATACTCCGGCCCAACAAGACACAAGGAAACAACAACAACAACAACAACAAAGGCAAGACCAATGACACATTACAGCTCACTCAGATGTGCCTGTCTTCGTGAACACCGAAAAGTCGTTTCGTTTTCAATTCCAGTCTGAATCATGATCAAGTAAGACATGGTAGGAAAGTAAAAGATGATCGCTGATGGCCAAGCAAAACGGCCATCAAGATCGTAGAGAGTGTGTTGAGTGTTGGGAGGAACATAGGGGAAGAAATTTGGTTTCCGAGGGGTGCCGTAAATGGTGAGTGACTCCCAGTTGGTATATACAATTCGAAAAGTTGTCTCCGATCCGTTGAAACGCCCCATTGCCCAAGAACGCTTGGATGCAAATTACCACCGCCCTTAATACGAAGCCGCCGAAACGCCGTTAAGCAAGTGCACCGGAACCTCATTGCGGGTTGACAATCTTGTAGTAATCGTTTGCCGGCTTCACGCCAAATGTGCCATCGGCACGCTTATACTCTAGAGGGTCTTGCACAACGTAGCGGTGATTGTAGTGAGCGCTGTTATGGTGGGGATCTTGCGGGCGTTGCCTGTCGTACAGGGGACGCTGGCTGTCGATGAAGGTATCTCCGTAGCCACGCTTGGTGCCTGCGCGGGCTGGCTCGTAAACGGGGTTGTGAGAGCTAGGAGGAGCGGCCTCAATGAACTCTGAGTGACCCGTCATGGGAGGAGCAGTGAGCTTCTCAATAGAGGGCAGCATAGGCGGGAGTTTGGTGCCCATGTGCGGAAGATCGGAAACGGGAGCAAGCTGGCGAGGAGGAAGAGAATCTCTCCTGTAGTCCGAATCGCGCCTGGTCATGTCGTGGTCCCTTGGTCCCGGACCGTACACAGAAGGAGAAGGGGGCACCATCATGGCAGACGGCCGTCTGTCGTACGAATCGCGAGGCGTGGGAGGCGGGTTGCTCGAGGCATACTGGGAGCTGGGTCTGCTCGAGTAGCCGTAGCTTGCGGGTTGGTAAGGCGAGGGCTGCTGGGACTGGTACGAGGCCGTGGTGGGAGAAATGGGCGGCGGCTGCGCTGAAGGTTGGGCGTATTGGTGAGGAGGGTAGGGCGCACTCGATGCATCAGATCCGAATCGCAGGTGAACATTGGTGGAGGGGGCTGGGCCGTATGACATGGGCGGCGGCGGCGGTGGTGGCGGCGCCTGGAAAGTCTCGGCTTTGAAGTTCTCAATGAGAGATGGTTTGCGTTCCGGAGCAGGCGGGTACGCGGCGCGGTGCTCACTGCTGTTACTCGTCGACCTCGCCCGATACTGTTCTGCATTGCTGCGAATCTCTGGCGTCTGTGTTCTCCTCGCCGTGCTCCTGAACTCGTTTTCGGGGTTGGTGTCGAACTCGTTTCCTGTGGGCTTTCCGTCGCGCCTTCGCATGCGAACGTCACGGCGAATACGCACGCGGCATCCCTGCTCGGAGATAGTCTTGCTCAGGTTGGTGCTCTCGGTGAGACCAGGGAACTTCTTTGCGCTGAAGACATTGAATGGCACCGACTTGACAGCCATTCTGTACTGGAAGCAGGGATTCTCGTCCTCATCATCCGCGTCGCCGCCCGGCTCCCGATCCTCCGCCCTCTTCACATCTTCGTACAGGTGGAAGGCTAAGACGTAGCGTCCTTCATGACGGACCGAAAGGTCGGGGAACAGGAAGTAACCTGCCTCTGTAGGTCTGTCGAGGTAAGCCATACCCGAAACCGGCATACCAGTCAGTACGGGAGGTGAAGTTGCCGCAGGAGTTTGAACGCGTCCATGAGCCATGGGGCGCGCGGGCGTCAGCTCAGCATAGAGGAAGAAGTTGGCCCGATAGTTGAAAGTGATGTCGGTAGCTTCGGCTCTGGTAGGTCCCTCGTAGACGTGCAACTGCACCACGGGGGGAGGATCGACGGGACGTCTGTCGGCGGCGGCTAAACGATGAAAGTCAGAGATGCTTCCATGACAAGCAGTAAAGAGACACTGAGGCTGTCTTACACTTCTGACCAGATCCGCATGCACGCGCACGCTCAGGTTGTTGCAGAACCTTCAACTCGTACCACATCCTCGTGCCGGATCGCGTCGGCCTGTCCTCATAACTCTCGGATTCTCCGATGTGGTCCAACTGGACGTGGCGGCTGATATCGACCGGCATGGTGAATGTTGTGGGATTGTCGTCGGGATTATTGTCGAGACTATACTTGGTATCAATCGATCCCAACGATCGATGGCCGTGCACAGGTCTGGTTGATGAATGTTAGAAAGCCGAGTTGCACTCAAGCGGCTGATGCAGGACAGAGGCCTCAGAAACGCCTGCGCCGTTCTCGATTCTGTGGTAGGGGGGATCCGGTGAGTTGGATAGTGCCCCGACAGAATGGAACGCAGGGCGCGAGGCCGTTTTCCTCCAAGCAGCAACCGATTCACGTACTTTCAGGCCAGTGACCAGGCAAAGGCGTTTCCAATAAGAACAGTTCCTTCTCGCTTCTTCGATTCCAATCACGAGATTGTAGAATGAGCGCTGGCTATATTCGACGACAACGACTGTGACGGTGAGGTTGTCTATAATTCCCAGACGGCTCGGAGACGGTTGGTGAACAAGAGAGAATGAGAGAGGAGGACGGGTGGGAATGGGGGTTTGATGAGGGAGACGGATGTGAGAGTGGGTCCACTTGGACCGAAAAGAGTGGGAAGCGAAGGAACGCAATTGGCTTTAGGGGGGTGTACGAGTGTCTGATGGCTGGGACCTGGGCTGGACCGGGACTAGCAGGACTGGGACAGAGGGGAGGGGAGAGCAGCAAGAGAAGGGGGGGGGGGAGAAGGAACAGTGTGAGATGTACATTCGGACAAGGGACCAGGGAGTAGGTAGATGAATGGGGACGGACTGGGGGGAGGGGGGGGGGTTGACTCTCGAGTTGGATGGGAGCACACCAAGGTCGAACGGCGGGCCATTATGGGCGAGGTGGGATCCATCGTTCCCTGGATGGGCGCCCAAATGGCAGAGCATGGAACAAGGGGAAGAGTCCCGCACTGGGTACCAAAGGCGCCATCTTTGGCACTTGGGTAGCGGAATCAAGGAAAGAGTACGGGAATCTATGAATACTGTGCATTCACATAAGTCTATTGGCACTGGGTGTGAGGGAGAGAGAGAGACCCAACGCCTCGGACTGGGGCCCAGCTGACTCGGCGGTAATTGGTAGAGACGAAATGACAATGACGGCCGCTCCAAGGCCCAAACTCAGAACCCTCCCCCAGCCCAGCCAGCCCAGTCTCCAGCCCAGCTTCCGCCTCTGAGATCACTCACGCCCCCAGTCAGTTCGTTCCCAGTCCACTGGACCCATCCGTCTTGCTGAATCAACTGTGCGTAATTGGTCAGAGTTCCTGTCCTGTCTTGGTGTCTTGCTTGGTTGACCACCCGCTGCTGCTTGCTTTATCCCATCCTACCCCAGTACGGTACGGGAGAGTTTGGCTACGACGGGAGGTTACTAAAGTCTGTACGGGTAGCCCTCCAGCAGTCCGGCTAACTGTAGAAATAGCAAACACCACCTATCTGAAAGCCTTCCTTCTCTTCCGGTGCGGTGGCGCTGACGGCGCTGATGCCAAGCCGAATGGGAATGCTCATGGCCCAGCAAAAGGTCCATCACTAAACCTTACAGCGCTGCCCGGGAACTCAGCCCTCCGTCGTTCCGTCCCTTGATGGTGAGGTTGAGCCAAGAATGACGGATGAGGGTGAGTGAGTGCCTCCTGAGTTCTCAGGACAAGGGACAAGCCAAGTTTGGAAAATAGAGCCATGGTTCGCACAGCGGCCCTTGCTTCGCTATGCATCCGTACGAATACTTGCCTTCTGGCATCTCGCCAGTGGCCGCTCACGCACTCACGCACTCCACGCTGCTCTGCGCGTCCGCCAATAACCCAGGCAAGACAGCGGGTGTGAGGTTGGTACAAGAAGGGGGAGGGGGGAGGGAACGTCTGCACCTTTTCCCCGGTGATACTGCGGGATTGTGAAGAAGCGAACCAGCCCAGATCCCAGCGTTCCGCCACCACATCTGCGCAGTCCGCCTTGTACCCAGTGTGAGATGGGCATAGAGGAGAATGGGAAGAATGGCATCTCAAGTCAGTACAGGGAGTACGACGGGGAGTACGAGGGCAGCAGGGACGGACGGGGAAATGGGGGGCGTGTATCGTCGACAGTGTGAGCCGGCCGCTAGACTCAGGTCTAATCCATATTCGTCGAGCACTTCGTCGTCCGCACATGGGTCGAGATATGTGCTAATGCTAGCGAAGCGCTGGCTTGGGTTCTTTTGCTGGCGTTTGCTCCTAGTTCGCTTCCAGAGACTGAGATCCCGCGGCGTCCTGTGTCACGGAACGAGAATGGACGATTCCAGTGGAAGAAGAAACTCCACGTTCGCAAAGCAATGGACAGTCTTCTTGTGCATCGTGCCGCTCTTTTCCTTCCATTCTCTCCCCAGTAGGCTTCCACTGGCATCGCGAATTCGACCTCCAAAGGGTCTCATCTCAATCCGAAATAAAGACGACACCTCAAAAGGTTGCCGCGCTTATTCCATCAGAGCTTGCTGCGGCTTGCGTGGTGCGTACCGGTGTCCATATTTCCGGATACTTTGCCTAGCTTACGGCAAGGTTTGGCTGATTACCAGTTGCTTCAACGAGAATGAGTGATCGTCACTGCCCATCTCTTCCGACCTTGTGGTTCATGTGCGTGCGTACCAGTTATTGGACTTGTCTCTCACTAGAGGCGACTGGTAAAGTTCTAGGGCCATCCCCGTGGCAGGGCAGAAGCAAAATCTTTGCTTTTGCCTCGGCCGTGCCGCCAGAAGTTCAGAACAGCCACCGAAAGCCAGTGCAGTGCCAACCCAAAAATGCACAAAGAGCCGGAGTCTCGGGTTTGCCTTCGAGGGCGAGGGCGAGGACAGATCTGTCTGCGGCCTTGCCTTACGATGCTGCTGGTGCTCGTGTTGATGCTGATGCTAGTGGCACTTTGAGGACGGTGAGCAGTCTGTGAGCAGCATTGAGGCGCCTCCAGTCCGAGGTACGTCCGGTCATGCAAATCTTCACCATGGTGATGATTTCTCGTGCTCACAACCTCTTTCGGACTTCTTCTTCACATCTTAGTCCGTTCTATGTGTACAGTCAGCCTCTCACTGCCCACTGTTTGCCCCGTGAATCTGAAAAGTCATTGGTCGGCTGTTGCGCAGGCATGACAAGGCCAGGCCACCTTACGAGGAATAAGAGGCACGGAGGCGCATAAACAGATGGGCCATCGTTGAAAAGTGAACTGTGAATTCGTGGAGCTCCCTCTTTCCCTTCTTAGTTACCCGAGCGCGGCCCTCACCCGCCCATCCAGTTCAGGGATCTCTTGTTCGTCCTGCTGCTGCATCTGCAGCTTGCAGTCGTTAGGTGCAGGAGAATGGTGGTGCAGCCTGTACGTAGTAGGTGTGCCGCCAGGCTTCTCCTCTGACAGACTCAGACTCTGCAACCCTGGGAGGGCATCTTTGGGAGTCTTGGCCTATTGTGCCGCTCTCGGCTTTCGCGCAATGTGGCTCGATTCCACGACACTGGACCTCTTCATTCGTTATTTCCGACCCCATTTGTATCCACCCGACACTGCTGGAGCCAATCCGGGTCCGAATCTTGTCCCAGCCCTTCTCGTCATCCCTGCTCGCCACCATCGCGGGCTCAGATGTGTGCCAAGAGGCTTGCCAAGCCAAAGTTGCCGGGATTTGAGGAACGCTGCCAATCAACTTCATCACTCAGTCAGAGGGGCCTGTCACTTGGGTCGCAACTACAGTGCGAGAGGGGTGACTGCGCTTCCAAGGGCAAGGGACGAGGTGTGCTCCCAGGTATCATAGAGGCAATGCTCTGGGTTCGTATAAAAGTAGAGTATCCACAAGGAAAGCAAGTACACACCAGTCTAACTGTACAATCACAGTCATCTGGTTAGTTGTTAGTATCCATAGGCGTCAAGGTTGGGCAAGGTTACCCCAAAAGATTGTGCACAACTGTTGCTGTAAGAGATGCCCTTCATTGTGAGACATTCTGCGTGCGTTGCGAGACCTGGCCTGTAGCGATTCTCAAGGTACGGCTCCCACTGGATGGATGGCTATGCTTCGAACCCTTCGAAACATCCCACTTGTGCTTCTGCCGCCGCCGACAAAAGAAGACGAGACGTTTTTGCCGCATTTTGGTGCGGGTCACAGCTGCCAAAACACTCTATGCTTGTCATGGCCCTCAGCAACAGCGGTCCTCTGCATTCAACCTCCCACCTTGGGTGGCATGTCGTACCGCCGTGCGACGCGCCCAGCCGGCATATCGAGAAGCTCAGGTAGCCGTCGAGATCCAGATGCTAGCCGCATGTATCCGTACAATGTGGTCCCGGCTGTAAACAACAAAATACCCAAGTGTCCTTCTGTCTACATTAACAGCGCAAATGACAGAGCTGGCTTGCCCATATTGAACCTCAGAAGCAAAGCCGGAGTCAAAGTGGTCTCTGATATGCCAGCACGGCGCGTCGTCGCCCTGGCTGGGCTGGATGGGGACGGTGGGCCAAGTCGAACGATGGCGTCGGATGCGGGCGCTACCCAAAGGTGCTGTCTCTCAACCGCTCGAGGTCCGTAGACATCGGATGGCCAACCTTGCCCTAGGTATTTGCCTTTTTTCGAAGCTCCAGCAGCCTTGACCGCCAAAGGAACTCGGACAATTTGGTGAATGGCTCGTGGCAGCAACCGTCCCATCGGTATTGCCAGAGAGAGAGAGACCAAAAAAGCCAAACGCAAGCTTTGGAAGTGCTGTCTAAGTCTTTGCTTCGGGTCAGGCTTGCCTCCGGTCTGCATCGGCCAAAGTTTAGAGGCAAGCAACAAATTTTTGTTCGGCCCCAGAAAAACGCCGTAGTACCCGAACAACCGTTTCCGGTCTTTTTGGTGAATGGGGTTTCAGCAACTGACGACCCAGCGCCGCAGACATTGCATTTGCGTCATTGTCGAGGATGCCCGTCAAATGTAGACTAGGAATAAAGTTCCTTGACACGGATGGCGGGTCATCAAATAGACATGGGCTGTGACAGCAAGTTTGAGTCGTGAGTCGTAAGTGTGACAGCGTTTATCTCTGTAAAACGGGCTTCCCGGTCGTAGGTAGGTGTCTGTATCTGTACGCCGGTCCGTACGTATACTTGGGGGAAACTTGGAGCTTGGTGCTTAGATCTCGACTTGGTGCAAAACGAAAAATAAGCATACAAGGGAAGCATCGGGCTTCCGAGGTAGACTGAATCAGTCGAAGCGCTAGCCAAGGACCTTTCCGAGTGATCAGCATCTACCGAGTTCCCATGGGATCCACCGAGGAGATTTAATGCCGTTGGCATTGGCGGATGAGTGGTCGAATTGAGAGTGGTCAAGGTCAGGGCAGACGGGGGACTGTGGAGGATGGCAGGATGGGCAGGTGGATAAAACCCATCCTCCAAGTAGTCCAGATTGTAGGGGATTCGTACACTGTGTGTCCACTACTCCGTACTCTCGCAGGCTCGTACGAAAGATTCGGAATGAAAATCCAGGCCCGGCAGGCAGTTGCTCCTAGCCTCCAACCTGGTCGAGCGATCGAATCCTCGACGTACCGTGGGCAATGGAGTTCGAAGCAATGGCCGGAGTTGATCATTCCCATGTCCCGTCCATCGAATGAATAGGGATTTAGGAAGCCCCAAGGCTTGGCAGTCGTGAACTTGTGCGGCGTCATTGAATGGGGGCCAGACCATAGATGGAAGGGCTGAAGGCAGACGGTCGCAGAAGATGCGTTTCCGTATCTGTACAGGTTCAGTACAAAGTGGATAATGCGTTGCACAATTGCTGCCAAGACCTGCAATTGCGACCCGAGGCCGGCCGGCCGATCGACCGACAGCGAAACGCTTGTGTCTGTGTCTCAAGTAGGGTTTAATGAAGGCAAAAGATAGCCGTAGTCTTGAGCCTGTTCGCGATGGGAAATGCAGCGGCTACTACCTACTGTGTAAGGTAGGTGCTGAAGCGAGTGAGCGACGAAGGCCAACGACGTACGGATAAGGGACGCATAGGTATTCTGAGGCTGGCATTGTCTGGTATCCACGATTGACGAATACCTTGCTTGGCCTTGGGCGGGGACAGAGTGGATGCGTCGGGACCGAATGGTAGAGTTGCCAAGAGATGACGGATTCATCCCGTCTTTCTCGGGCTTTGACCGGGCGGCGCTTTGAAGAGGAAGTTGAAATGAAATGCATTGCGGTACAGCCGCAAAACCCTACGATTAATGTTCCCGATACCCACGATGTCGGGTATCGGGGGGGTGGTTGAGATTATGGTGTGGTGTAGTGTGGTGTGGAGGGAAAGTTCCCATTTGTGCAAGCACTCTTTTTTGTTCTTCGGCAAGATGTATTTTTGAGCATCTGAGCCGCACAGAAAATAGGAAGCAATCTGGGCGGAACGGTAGGCGAAAATGCAGAGACCAAGCCATCGTGCCATCCAACGACGCGAGGTGCAAAGAGGTGGTAGCGAGGGATACTGGTAGGTAAGCAGGTGGCAGGCACGTACTGTAAGAAACGTGAAGCGACAAGCCTGGAGGCTAAATTGCTTTGCCACTTCCAGTGCCATAGACGCGGAACCTAGGCGAGGGAAGGGAGGATGGGGGGAAGAGGAGGATACGCAGTAGGTAGGGGGGTACGCTTTGTCCATCGTGTCCAGGACCATAGCTTCGGGAGCTGAGTGAGATGAGGTGAGTGGTCAAAGAGAATGAGGAGGTGTCTTGGGTTGGTTATGCAATCCACAGCATCGGGTAACTGCCATCCCAAAGAGACGAGAAACAGTACGAGCCCACATTTCATCCGTTCGACTTGTGCTTATTGGTGAGGCGCATATGCGACGTTTGGAGCCCGAAGAGTCTGAGCCTGGGTTTGAGTCTGAGGTGAGTCTGAGTCTGGAGTCTTGCGTCTGGACCAGAGAGTTTTGAGTGGATGAGTGGGTGAGTGGGTGAGTGAAGCTCGGGGATGAGAGTGACTGACTGAGTGAATGGGTAAAGACCTGCCTATCAGAGTGTGCGGAAGGAACGCCGTTCAAGCAGCCCTGAACCTGGCTGAAGCCCTGGCTGAGATTCTGGGAATGAGAGTGAGAGAGAGGAACTCAAGGGGAAAAGAGACGAAGAGGGTCAAGCCAAAAATTGGGGCAGCAGCCCAGCGGTCCGTTAGTCCCCGGCAGAGACTCCAGTGGGTGAGGGTGCTGGCCATGGCCTTGGGAGCCCTGCGTTGGTCGTTGTTGGCTGCGTTGGCTCGAGCCTGCAAGCTCCCTGGAATCTCGTTGCCATCTCCATTGTTTTTCCTACGTGCCTACCTGTCCAGGATGGCGACAATGGGCCATTTCAGAATTGAGACTGGCACAATGGAGTCGCCTTTACGGGAATCGTCGCTCACCCGGCGGCCTGAGCGTCTTTCTTCCTTACGGATACACAGTATTGAGTATAGCCGACCGCGGGTTGCGGGCGATGGGGTTTCTGAGCCCACTGCGAGCACGACCTCCCGTCTGGGAGAGCCTGGAGAGCCCACTGAGCCACTCTGTCACTGCAACAGCGGGCAACAATTCCGCCCGCGGGACCGCGCCAGGCTAACCTGACTAAGCGCAAGTGGCAGGCTGGAAGTAACCTCTGACGGAGCACGCAGTCTCACTCATCTCATTCCCTCCTGCCCTTGTCCTTGACCTCCGTGTCCATACTACGTACCTTCTGTTCTCGACACTTGGCCCCCCTAGGCAGTGTCTGATGTCTCCCTATCCACCTGGGTCCACCTGTCAATGCCTGCCCCAGTCCTCGTCATTCCCATCCATCTCATGGCCAATCATGACCACTTTCTAGCCCCATTTCCCTTCTCCCACTGCTGCTTCCTGCCCTGCGCCCGGCTCAATCTGAGATTCTTCTGCCCTCACTTCACAAAATGGAAGTGACAGACTGCGACGTGACTGGGCGCCCACTATCCAGTTGGGAGGACAGTGCCGATACTGTACCTGCGTCCCTTCCCTTGCAACCCTCCTTCCTTCCCACCCCACGTAAGCGAGGGCCAATCGAGACCCACTTCATGGTCCGATTCACAATTCTCCCGCGGAACCTGTACAAAGTCTTTCCGGCCCGCTTCCGGCGGCCGACCCTAAATCATTCAACGTGATTCGACGTTGTATCGTCGACTATCACAAGGGTGTTTCCATTGATCATTTGACAGCCATCGACTCTAAATTCTCGTGATAACTTTTGTTAGGAAACAACCATCTCACGTAGCTCGCAGCCGACTAGGTACTGCATCATGTCACAACGGTCATGCTAGCTTCGGCATCGCCTAGGTGGCTCCTGAACTCAAACCCCCAGAAACCCGTTCGTTCTCACACCAACCCTCGGATATTGACTGACCTACCTGACCGGCCCCAATATGCCGCTCTGGTCGCGTCCATACATCTGCGGTCCGCCCAGACGTCAATCAAGCAAACCTGTCAAAGTAACCAACAGGGACGCCACGCGACCCTTTTCAACGCCATGACTGGGTATGCTCCCGTGGAAAGGGATCTGGCCGCCCACGGGAAGGAGGAGCCAAACCAACGGCCTTGAGAATTTCGACAATGACTCCCTACCTGGCAAACATCAGCAAGTCTCCTCTTGATTTCGCTCGTCATCCTGGCAAGCTGGAGGCAGCAAATACTAGAATACTTGCACGGCAATTTGCGAACCGCGAGTCAAGGACAGGCAGCAAGCGGCACAGCCGACAACGCCTTCCTCCATGAAGATGGTCCCCGTTTTCTCTCTCGAGCGACAACGCAAGGCTAGCTTCTCTCATTCGAGCTGCGAGGCACGCCCGCCAGCCTGTCATTCTGTGCTGGGCGGGGTTAGTGCCAACGACATTGCAACGTAAGGCACTCTTGTCCGTGTGGTCAATAGGCACATGGAAGCCAAGGCTCTTCCTAGGCTCCTCCCCTCTCCAGTGTGAGGACGACCCGGCCAGTCACGAAACCACGGATGCAAATCGATAACACTTTCTGTGCCGGTGGTGACTGAGCACTTGATACCCACCAAGAAAACGCAACGGCACACTACACATCTACGACCATCCCAGATCTGACCCCGCCGCATCGCCTGGCAACGCCATCTCGATTGCCCGTCGTCTCTAGCCGCTCGCTCGGCTTCTACACTTGCCAGTGAGATAGATGGCCAGTGTCGTGTAACACGACACAAAGAAGTCCAAGGAGGGGAGGGGGTTACTGCTGAAGTCTATGGGCTGAAAAAAGCTGTCGGGTTGTCTCCCAAATATGATGCCTGCTGTCCTTCCCCCGTCTGCATCGGACGACCTCGCCCTAAAGGCTAGGTCAACACTTTCTCGCTGCCAATCTATCCAGCTCCAACCATCTTGCAGCTTCGTATTTCTTGCCAGCATGCTGGGGGAAAGGGGATGGGTAGGGTTGGCTGTCCTGCCTCATCGAAGCCTCAGATTGTCTTGTCACGGTGGCACAGCATGGTGCGAAATCACCCACACCCTGGTTGAGCAACCATACACGAGGGCAAGCAAACAAATGTCCCAGCTTTTAAGATCAATACTTCACCGAATCTCCATTGCATGATGCACGTGCTCCCACCGCTGCTAACGAGACTTGTCCTTTTTTACATCATGGATGCGTAGAATGGTATACATATGTCCTCGCAGATTCGGCGCTTGCAGTTGCAGGTCTTCACCGTTTGTTCTTGAATCCCTGTTTCTCCTTCCACCTCAGTACCACAATTGAGGCTGAATGCACCCAAGTAGACGTAAATAATTCAGTGGATGTGGAAGAGACTACACCATGCCATGTCGATGTACGCTGGCTGCACGAACCCGTTTGTCTACCCAAGCAAGGATTCCCCGAGACTCGTTCCCGAGCACCGTCCGTTTCTCTTTGGACCAACTTGTTCTGAAACCACCCCAAAAGGACCACTAGGCCCTAGGTTCAAGCTTGTGTCTTCTTTCTCGATTAACGATTGACTTTCCGCTTCTTCTAATTGCACTGCCTTTTTTTCCCGCGTCCAGAAACGCACACAAGCACACGCACCTACCTCACACAATACAAGGTAAACCCAGAGAGAGCCGCAGAAGTACTAGAAACATTTCTCTCTCTCTCTCTCTCTCTCTCTCGCGACGCCTCACTTGAACATGACACCGGCGCTAACTCGGCGCTGAGTAAAACAAAGCTGGGAACCCAGGAACCCAAGAAATCGTGAACCACGATACTGAAAGGAGCGAGAAAGCCGCCGCCCGCAAGATACCCCAATGACTTGCATATACTTCAGCCTAGTTTACTTGCCTGAACCATCCCTCCAGGTAATATTGGCTTGTTCCTCAAAGCTCGTTGTAATCCGTTCATGTCTTGAATTCAGTCTGTTTTCTTGTCCCCCTCCCGCAGGTCATGACATACAAGAAAAAGGCGGCATCATGTAGCACCAACTGCACAGCAAGGAGTGAGTGAGAAGGTGAAGGGGGAAAGTAGTAACTGCCTAAAGGACCCGCGCTCTCGACCGTCCGAGATCGCTTTTCGGGCGTGATACTAGATACTATGTACCCAGGTGTGCGGTCAAGGCATTGTCATCATCCATCCATCCCCATCATTCGGTTCGTTCTCGCGTGCTGCTGGGCAGAATTCGGCGCAATGTGAGTTTTGCCTGGTACGCGGTATCCCACTTGATCGGTAACAAAAAGGATAGGGTCCATCAGCGGCTCTGCGAAGGTTGTTGGCTGTTTGGGATTATTGCATCTAGGTTCTTGCCTGTCTTTTGGATGTGAAGCCCAAAACGTCGGTCGAACCTATTGAGCGCGAAGAGGCGAGGGAAGGTTAACCTTGCTAACCACCACTTCTTTTTTTTTTTTCCCCATTCGGGTGGTTTTAACTACGTCTTTTTACCCGTCGGGAATCGTCTCAAGACTCATTCTCTGGGGGGAGAAAAAACCTTCTTCGTAGTTTATTGGTAGAGACGAGGGGAGGGGAAGGGGAAGGGGGGAGAGAGTTTTTTTCCAAAACCTTGGTAACCTTTCCGACTAAGAGATGACCAATGTTGGAGTTTATGAACGGGGTTCGGGGAAAGGCCTCAGCTCCTTCTTTCTGCAATGGTTGTCATCAGCTTCACCTTTCACTTGCGTTGAAGAAGACTTACTCGCCGTCAGATACTTGTTGGGGGGATGGAGTGACGTATAGGGAAGATTTGGGGTGAAGAGAGGCACACTACATATTTCATGGACTTTGCCGTGCTTGCTGTACGACGCCAGCGCATGAGACCCTTTCCTACCCCCTCAAAGGTCTTCTGGTCAATGATCACTGGTGACGTGACGCTTTGACATGGGGTCCGAGTAAGGAGGTCGAAGTAACCTTTCAGCCATACGATAACGAGACGTAACCGAGAGTGAGAGAGATGGTGTACCCGGAGAGACCTTAGGCATGTAGAAGGAAAGGTTGTCAAGAAGTGTGACTAGCAATGGCTGTGAGATCCGCCTTGAAGCTTACCTGTGGTGGGATGGGATGGGATTGGAAGCAAAACAAGGTCGGAGATTGATTGGAATGTCTATCTCGTCGAATTCCCGCCCTGCAGCGGGCACCGGTGAGATGGCACGATGCGAAAAGACACCACGACCCCTCGCTTAGAGGACTGTGGTTTGCCACGTGGGGAATTTTGAAAAGTCCGAGGGGTCTGGATTGGACTGGGCGACTGGGGAAGGGGGCACTAGTTTGTTTGCTTTTTTTGCATTCCTGACGCGATGATGGAAGAAGTTCGTTTTCCGATGTTTGCGGGCGGCGGGCAGTCCCGCCCTTTTGTGAGGTGCGGTTCGTGATGGTTGCTTTTTGAGGGGGTGGGGGGGGGGGCGAATAGTCTTGGAGGGGGGATGAGTTCATGTATGTCTTGGATGCGGATTACGGTTGGCCGGACGAGACCTGGTGTCCGAGGACGCCGAACGGATAGTTGCTTTCTTGTCTTGAATGCTGGGTTCGAGGGGGAGCGATTTGATGTGACGGCTATCAGAGAAAGAGTTTGTCTGATGACGATGATGGACTGCGACTTCCTAGGATGGAGAGAATGGGCGGACACGGAGGGGGTTTTGGGCGTCATCCTGATATAGTCCTGGCATGTGAGACTACATGGCGATTTATCGTCTCTTCTTCATCCCGATACACGGTTCATACATATTTTCGACCATGGCGACCAGTCAGCTTTCATCGTTGGCCTGACCGAGAAGATCCGTCCGCTTCTTAGCCAGCTAGTACTCAACGAGGCCTCATCAGGGAGAGCTTACTTCATTGACGAGAGCGATACTATTCAAAAGGTGAGATACTCAAAGCTGAGTCCATCACGTTTCGAAGGATATGGCTTGAAGGTTAGCCACTAACGACATGAGATAACTGAAAAGCCTGTTGCAAAAGCACCACGACCGAACGCCGAGTGAATGTTCCCCGCGGTTTCTGCTGCTCAGACATAGATTGTATCTTCAGTATTCTTAGATCTGCCTGAAGGGAGGTTACTGTATCCATGGCCTCCGATAACATCTAGCCTCTATGATGCGCTATGTAGTAGCCAACAACGCGGCTCTGCGATCTGGGCGTCAGGCCAATCGCAATCTCGTAGTCAAGAACTCTAGATAACTATCATATGACGTAACATATCTTCAGCTCATCCCTCCAAACAGATTGACCAGATAGGTGTATGGAAGAGGAAACGGTGGATAAAATGAAGCATGTAACGAGTCGCATCTCGCCTTTGTGACCACGATGGTTTCAAAGCTTCCTCGGCATCGAGTAGTCAAGCACCGAGAAACGAGCCTTACCTGGGGTGGGGGTAGGGGTGCTTCAACCTTGCTTCGAGCGAGTATCTAGTCTCGCCCCCTTCTTCTAAATATCTTATTCCTACAGGAATACCATGACTCTAGTGGACGGTAGTAACGGCTGTCTATTTCATACGGCGAGCTTTAGTTCAAGATCTGCTTGAGATGGGGATTAATGAAGGTTCATTTAAGACGCCAACTTCCTGTGTGGGACGCACCATCGGCACCGGTGATATCACCGAGATTGACGCAGACAGTGATGACAATTTGCCTGGAAAGAAAGGTCCCCCAGCCATCGTCTTGATAGTCTGCGAGAGAAGCGCCAACGGCAAGACGACAGGGACAACAGGGAGACGAGTAGTGACGCCGTCGACAGAGGCTCGACGAAAAGCTTACAGAAGAAGTTCAGCCACATATAACGCCTTTCGCGCAATGCTGAGCGCCTTCATCGCAAGGGCCTACGATCACGAAGTCACGAACGACGAGGACGAGGTAAGTGTCCACCTCGATTTCCCGACTAGACCTGTTCCTTTCCTCTCATACCTCCTCACCCATGTGATACCAGTATTATAAAGTCACCACACACAGAGAAGCTGCGCAGACTCCTCAGGAGAGAGCCTCGGGCTGAAGCGACTCTCTCTTCCTAGCAGCCCAGGACTTATCCGTATTGGGAGGATGTTCGCTACTACGTAGACAATGAAGTCCAAGACCGGAAGCTGAGGGCTTGCTCAATGTGGAAACTTGAATCTAACTATAGGAACTCTGCAGCAAATAAAGCCTAAAGGAGGATACTGCTCGTGGAAGTTGACTAGGTTCTCGTCAAAACCCCTTCTTCGTAGTATGTCTAAGGCCGATATCCATTCTCTTGCATGAAATCTTTACATATGGGGGTGAAAGGGGGCTTTCTAAGCTCTTTAGTTTCGGAGACACGCCAAATGCTCCTTGCCTTGCTGTAGCCGAGACGATGTTTACTAGAAGAGCGGTTCCAAGAGGGAGACTCGAAGAACGCAACTCAAAGGTGAAGACTTACATCTTTGCAACGACGAGCAGAGGCCTCTGCCTGGATTGTTGATTTTACTGTTAACTATGAGGAGAAGAGTAGCGAGGGTTGACTCGAGATCACGCTATTAGTCAGGACGATCATGTAGTACTAGCAGCTGACACCAATTGCTCAAACTGATTATCTCATTATACATTATTAAACTCTGCCAGCCAACTTCATCTCCATGAAGAGAATTAAGTGAGTGAGGGTATTTCCTATCCCTACGCCATCTGGTTTATGTGTTTCCCTCGTATGAGGAATTACACCTTTGGCGCTCTTGTGTAAGCGAATGTACTCATTTCTCCTTGTTTTCCTCATTAATTGCCTTTTCTAGGTCGAGAATAAACTTGCGTTAAGCAAAGACTGCTTGCCATCTTCAACTAGTCGACAGACTGTCTCCCTGGATGAGAAGTTCAACGTCAGACCGTGTTTTCCTCAGTCTCAAAAGCATCTCAGACAGCAGGGGTCGCAGCTGGGGCAGGGGCAGGAGCCGCGGACTTCTCAGGGAAGTGGCCGCCCTGGGGAACGCGGCCGTACTGCGTGAAGTAGAGGTTCAGAGCATTGTAGTCCCACTTCCTGGACAGCAGCAGGAAGACAACGGCGCCGCAGGGAATCATGAGAACGTCCAGAACACCAAAGAAGATGAAGTGAGGCGTGACGCCGATGGTGTTGCCGCCCTCGGAGACACCAAAAGCAATGGGGTACAAAAGCCAGAGGAGATTGAAATACCCGGCAAGGATCCAGTAGTCGCCTTGTGTGCCAACGCGCTTCGCCCCGATGCTGCCCTCGGCGAACGTCGACGCCGCCATGACGAGATAGGCAACGGTGCCGAAGACGAAGAAGCCCCACTTGTAGACGGACGGGGTGTAGGCCGAGACGAGGTAGCTGATGACCCAGACCCAGGAGAAAAAAACGTGCCAGACGATGGTGGCCCAGGACGAGTTGGCGACGAGGCCCAGGAGGATGTTGACGATGGGGAAGGCTACGACCCAGTTGATGTACTTGTTGAAGAAGATTTGTCGCGGGGCGCCCGAGCGGGATGTCGTGCCTTGGGTGATGATGGACCAGCCGAGGTTGGAAGCGTTGGAGAAGTACGTGATGGCGCCGACTAGGAGGGCGATGCTTAGGAGGTAGTGGAAGACCTTTTCGTTGCCTCTAGGCTTCCATGAGAGGGCGAAGACGCCGAGCTGATGGTGAAGGTCAGAATGGGAAGATGACACAGGCGAAGTTCAGCAGGAAGTACGCACGAAGAAGACAGAGTAGATAGCTACACAAGTCCATAGCCAGTTGGAGCCGTTGACGCTGAGTTGCTCCTCAATCCCTGGGGTGGAATTGATGTCGAGTGCCTCGTTACTTCGCTGCAAGATCAAACCCATGGTGGTCTTCGCTGTGATCAGGGATTGGTATTGATAGGTGTTTCGCAAAGAATGCGTTTGTAGAGCAAAGTACTGAAACCAGTTTGATATTATCCAAGCTGGGGAAGCCTGTTGGTAGATCTTGGGAGCTTAGTATCTGTGCTGGTGTGATGAAAAAGAAGTTGGTAGAAGAGACGAGAGGGACGTCTTATACTTCTGTTCCCAACTACATACTCCCCATCAAGTTGATGGTAAGATGCTACTCGACGGTTTCCAAGATGCGAAATCACGGCTTCAACGCTGTGTGACTGATGCTACCTTCAAGTCCGAGCCCGCCGACAAGTGGACCTTGGCGATGTGAAGGACTTGCAGTTCAGATGCCGGAGGGACCCATACTTCCCTCCCGACCCACGAACAGTGATGGACAAGGCCGGATGAGACGGGCGGGATAGTCATAGTGACTGAACGATGGAAGGTTCCGTCGATGTCGGGAATCGCAGGAAACATCTTCGAAACAGCAAAGTCCTCCGGTCAGGAGACCTGGTCTTGAAGTCAGCCAAGTCGAAGCAAGGTTTGGTCAGGATGCAACCGCATGCGCCAAGGAAGTGGCCGTCGAGAGGTCCGCTCCCAGGGCTGCCGGGAAGCACCCCGGTACTTGATGAGACTAGTAGGTAGTCTATTTGTTTTCCCTTCTACTGCGTAGCTTACCTCCCTGACCGAGGAGTAGAGGCAATGGCATGGTTGCTGTGGGGAAGGATGGGCCGAGTGTGGAGTCAGAATGTGTTGAGATTATGTGAGCGCCGGAGCCGCTTACGCCGAAAGGTGTCACAGCATATGTCCGTAGCCAGAGGTGTACCTGAGGAGAAGTATCACGGAGTCAAAGGCTTTTGGGGTTCTAGACGAAGCAAGTATACCGTACACTCCGTCGACGGCCAGCCGTCACCCATTAAATGACCCAACACAGAAAAGCGTCAGCCTTCGTTGACCATGAGCCACATACGACACCACAACGTCAACTTGATGCATTGTTGATTCGTTATCAGTTTGGCTGACGTGTATCGCTTTGCTGAAGCCGTGCTCCAGGATGATTGAATAAAGCTCTATGGATCAGAGCATTGCTGGGATCTAGAGATTGGCAAAGAAGCAAATGCCGGCATGCACAGACACCCCGTTCGTCGTTCGCCGTTCCCCACCTGGCATCAACACCAGCCAAATCCTTGCAAACGCTCACCTCCCACATGGTCGCGGCATTGGATGAAGACAGGAGAAATTCGGAAGAAAAAAAAGAAAAGAAAAGAGAGAGAGGAGCGTATTGACGTAATGGCCGCTGGTGCTTGGTTTTTAATCCCTGAAATATCAACTCACCTGATGTGGGAGCCAAAGGACCTCGCGCTCCGGGGGCCCCGGCCGGAGCCCAACCGGCAGACGCTCGGAACCATCGGGAAAATCCCACGACTGCACCCGTCCCGATGACTAAACGGGGGGACCTCATTATAGGCTGGAAGAAACGCATCACATCACACCGGCGAGCCCATCAATTGGCCTGAGATCTACATGTCTACCTACCTACATCAGGCGAGAATTAGCGCTCCCCCTCATTGAACTTATTTGCTTACAGATGGAGGGCTGGTGTTCCCTTTGAAGGAATAAACTCTACGCGGTTACATTGCCTGTCTAACCAACCATTGCCTCGCGTGGTTGCATCATTCAGACCTCAGCCATGTGAGAGGTCAAGATGTAGAGCCTAGAGTTCCTGTGCAGATGTACAGTCTCGATTGATCATTTCGAAACATGGAGCTATCCTACGCTGTCGCGGTCTCGGCGCAAAGTATCACATCGCGATCCTGACTACATGAACCAAACGCCTAGCCCGCTCATTCGGCTCCTTTCAGGACTACATTCGCTACGTAGTACCGGTCAGTAATACCATCCCGGACTTACTTAACTGTTCCTCGATGCGCGGGCTGCAAAGAAAAAAAAATCATCGCAACATGGCATATATCTGACTGCGTCATACCACCTACACACTCACGCGCTCTCTCTGCCTCTTTCTCGTGCACCACATATTTTACCCCTGTCCCGCACTTAGTGACCCTGCCGTCGATCGTGGCCCATCTGTGTCTTCCCTGCACAATGGTGGATCCCTCCCGCGGCCCCTACTCTATTTTCCTCTCTATTTTCCTCTCTCTTTTTTCCAGATCCTTCTCGACCTCGTGATCACAGAGTTTGTGATGATCAGACCACATGAAAGACGCACTCTCCCCGTCCCACCCGCCTGTTCCGAAATGCCAGACAAACACCTTCGACAACAGTGACAAGATAATATCGACCATTACTGCCAAGAAATCCCACATAGGACACAAGATATCCAAGACCCTTGCAGTGCCGGCAAAAGAAAACCCCGAGCTCCGTCCGCAGCGCATGGCCAGAGGTGCATTGTACGTATATTCATCCAATCTACTTTATGGAATACACCACGGCCGAAAGTCCTCATGTGCAACCTCAATCCCATTCCCATCACCAACCAGCAAGCGGCCCTCTAAATGGGGGGGGGGGGGTCCAGGTCAAACTGGGCTGGGTGGTGGAAACGCTTAAAAGGTCAACAATCAATTATGCCCACAGCCTACTCGACGACAGGCTCACGAGTTCCCGAGTTCGATCCCGAGCAGGTGCACCAAGAGATGTGGTCCCCACCGGGGGGTGAACTCTTTTACCGAATGTCAAGCCGAAGCTTGATTGTACTTGTCAGTAACAAATGATAGAGGAGCTTGATATATATCTCAACTCCAAGACGTACCTGATTTCACGCACACATTGGCCCTCAGCATCGGACTTTTGGAACGTCTTGACTGCCAACGCTGGCACATGCCTTTCCATCATTTATCATGTACTCTTTCACCGTGTACAGTAACGCTACGTTAAACCTCATGTACATCTATATCGTACATGCATGCAAGCCCAGCCAATCCAAAACAATTGCCTCGACGATGCATCAACAACTACCACAACCTCGGCACACCGCTGTAGTTTCACCCACCTCTCCGTCTATTGACCCAAGATCCGCTACCGTTGCCCCATCGACCTCTGTTGATGCTCATGCATGACTAGTAACCGGGACAACATCTGATATTGCCAGCGAGACCCATTATCATACTAATATGTGCCAGGCTGCTTCATCTGCCACACTGCACTCTTGGCCCGTTCTCGCACGTCTAATTCGCTGTCGTCTTCTAATCCCTCAAGTTTGGTGAGAAAGCCCAACTTCTTAAGCTCGTACGCCCTTTGGGCACATCCCCGTGCGTCGTTATCGTCGTCCTGCCATGTGAGGTTGCTGATCAAGTGACAAAGGGCAACCCGGACTTCTTTGTCCTTGCTGTTGAAGTGATTCGCCAACAGCTTGAGCAAGTCTGTTTGTGCAATAACCAGTTGTCGATGGCGCGGAATGCTCGCTGCCATGTGAACAAGGATGAACACAACGGCCTCGATGATCTTGGCCTGAGGGTAGAGGACTCGGGCCTCGCGTCCTGAACCCGTGGACCGTCTTGACGTTGGATGTAGTACCTTGGCCTGGAGCTTCCTGGCTAGGATATCAAAAAATCTGTCCTGGCCCAACTCAATGAAAAGGTAGTCAATCATCTCCGTGGTATCGCTTGACGCATCAGGTTGCGTTCCAGATACACCCGCCCCGATCAAATTCCTTATGAAGTCGAGGCCCTGCTCCTGAATGGCGAGGTCATCGTTACGGGCTTTCCGCAAAGGGTTGATTTCGGCCTCCCGAAGAGCTGCCAGTCTCGCCTCGGTTTGACGTAACTTGGCCGATCGTTTGCCGTCTGCGTCCTGTGAACCCAACCACGATTTAGACAACGGATCAGCCTGATCCATCTCGACATCGCCATCCAAATCGTCTCCAGTGTCAACAGCATTCTGCTTGTCCAGCTTAGACCTAGCAAGGAACAGAGCATCATCTTCCGTATCGTCACAAATAAGCTGCACAAGCCATCCAGACTCAAGCTCTTCCAAGCATTGCCTCTTGGTATCCGGGTCAACCGCATGTACGAAATGCTTCAGTGCCCAGAGAGCGTTGAGACGCAGTGCTGCATTGAGAGAATGCGCATGCTCACACAGTATCTTCATCACACCCCGCTCAGCCAGGAGCTGAGATGGTTAGCATAGTCCATATTCACAGAGACGGTTTCAGGGGTTGTATTTACCTCCCTCATGGGGCTGACTTCTGTGACCAAATTGCAAATCGCAGCAGTGGCAGCAACTTGGACATCCACGTCAGGGTGTCTGAGAAACCGAAAGAGAGGCACGGCCACAGCATAGTCAACCAAAGATGTCCTGAGAATACTCACTGACCGTGACAGCATTCTCACAGCATGGCAACCCGCGATTAAGACTGACAGCGGGTTACTGCCGTACCCAGAATTGTGGTCAGATGCGGCTCCGTCACGGATTGGCCCATCTGGTTCATTTGGTTTGCTGCGATCCTTGGGATTTGACGGCTTGCCGGGCGTGGGCGATAATGATTGCACAATGTGAGCGACGACGTCCTCCACGACGAAAGCCTTACGGTATTCGTCCTTGCCAGCCGCCAGAGCCCCTATCGCCTTCAGTGCACTTTCTCGCATCCGCACTCTGTGGGCTAGGAGCGGCGGCTGTCCTTCTGATCCCAGAGCGCAAGAAGGAAGGGTGCTTTCGGTCTCCATCGCAGTGTCGGCCTGTGGTGACCATACCTTAGCGTAGGCCGATGGCGGAATTGGCTCATATGCGTCTTTGAGGAGCTTGCTGAAACATTTGACGGCACCGCAGTCGAAAGCAGCCTTTTGAAGCGGCTCGCTGTCTGTGATTATTCGGGCAAGGATGGCTGGCGTACGCTCCAGTATCGTCCATTTGAGCGCCGCATCTGCATCGACCAGAGGAGACTTCACGACTGGAGGTGCTGCCTGAAGCTGTTCGAGCATCTCCATAAGGACAGGAACAACCAGAAGGCAGAGACTGGTCTCTCTCAAATACTTGCTGCCAAACCCAGACCTGAAAAGTGAAGTGAGAAGGTTGGCAGCCATCAGCCGATCCAGACCCTGTCGCGATCTGACCAAAAGTATCAGCCACGGTATCAGAGGAGTTTCCTGTTCTTCTTCCGGCTCCGTCTCGTTTCCGAACAACTCGAACCGGGAAGTCTCCCACACAGAAGCTGTGGAGCTGTATTTGCTTGCGGCTGAGCGAGCTCGCTCCCGCGCCTCGGACGAACTCAGAGCTGGAAAGTGTGATTGCTGCGAACCAGGGATTCGGCCTTGATGTATGGGGATGGCGGGTAGTAGGTAGTCCAGAGCGCTGAGACTCTGCTGGCGCGCGTATCCGAGACCGCTGACCTCTAGGGAGTTCCAAGGCGCTCGGACTTCCTTTGACGGGTTGAATTTCAGAGCAGGAAAGATGGCCATGATAGCCGGCGAGCATAATAACATGCAGGCCCTGAAGCGAGAATCCGAGATGATGACAGTCAAGGCCTCCAAGATCGACGCCAAGTTTGAGCTGGACGGTGCTGGTTCCGGAATGAAGTCCGACATCCGATCCACCCGACCGAACACTTCGGCGTAGGGAATAACATGTCCTTCAGCAACTGCAATGCTTGCCAACCGGGTTGCGAGGGAGTCAATCACTCCTTGATTTGCCATGGCCAATTGGTGCTTCTCATCTCGACACAAATGGCTTATAATGCTCGCCACTAAAGGTACTTGAATTTGTTGCTCGGACGCAGTTGCAGTGCTGGAAAGTATGCTATTGAAAGAATCGATGTGTTCGGATGCGAAGATGGCCTCGGCCAACGCTTGCATATCTATTGGCGAACTCGTAGTTGACAAAATAGAAGCTTCGATGATGTTGAGGAGGACGCGTAGTGCCGTGGTGACGAGCAGAGGAGCGTTTGTAGTTGGACACACGTTGTCCAACACGGCTGGCAGCGCGCTCGCAGCTAGCAGTGGCTCGACGAAAGCAGTGCCTCCTGGAGATGATAAAATTAGTTTGAGAACTTATCAAAAAGCTGGAGAATGTGAGTGCTACCATTGGCAAAGCTCGCCAACAATTGTAGAGCCTGAAGCCTCACTGTTTCTTCCTCGTTCAACCACCGAGAGTTGGAGTTCGGGCGGGTGTCTTTGCCGTTGACCTTGGCCGGCGACCGGGAAGCATTGAGAATCTTGACAATGGGTTCCAGTGCGCCTAGCTCAGCCCACATCTCCTTCTTCTGTGCGTGCCCGACAACATCGTTCTTGAGAGTCCGTAGCGCGCTCGTTTGTTCGGTATAGCTCCTTGCGCTCTGGAGCTGCGAGAGGATTGGTGGATTCGACGTGCGTGTCATGATGAAAGTTGTTTCTATCTGTCGAGGAGCTCGGCTATGTGTTGTCGTCGTCGACCAGCGCGTCGTGTACTTGCGAGGACAGAGTGGTGCTGCTGCGGCGACGGAAGTTGCGTCAGAGCCCCAAGGTCCCTACGAACCGGTCGACGGTCAGGCAAACGTGAGTCGAGCTATGCGTCGGAAGGACAACAGATTCTTCTCTAATTCATGTATCGATAAAAAGTTGCTATACGCTGTGGATGGGTTCCAAAGTTGTCGGGAGCTTGGGTTAGAAAGTCGGATGTCCATGGACAGAAGACCAGGACGTCGTTCGCAGGATGGATCGCGGTTGATCACCTCAAGACAGGGCCGATGGTCTGGGAGACTGGGTGATTATCGGGCGTTGGCATTGGGGTATGGCACGTGCATTTCTCTTATCGCGACCAGCCGTTTTCAGGATTCTCACATGCTAGCTGAAGCTTGGGTCACCCTTAAGTGTCAGTGCGGAAGCCTGTGCTGTGCTGGTGCTTGCCCGTGTTCTCGCGGTTCTTTAGCGATGAACGGTCCTGCTGTCTTCAGTGTGAACATTGAAGAAGGTTTCATGCTCTTTGATTCATCTAGATAGAAACAGTAAGTAGAAGAATTCTATGGGCGGTTTCAAGGCCAATATTTCTTCTATCTAAAGGAGATTGCTCTACTGGACTTCGTGAGTAGGAAAGAAAAAAGGATGAGATACTGAAGTAAGGTAGGTGGGTAGGAACAGGTAGTTGGCAACTCTAACCATCCCCCGCATAGCTGATTGTAACACCGCTTGCCTAGTTGTCTCCTTCCACCACGTCGATACCCCACATGGTGTGGCTTACACATGGTAAATTTCCCGAAACAGAATTGCTTGCCACCTGGATGAAGTTGATCTGATCTAGGAGCATCCAGCTCCTACCATCATGGAGGGAAAACACGAGACTGACAAACCTTCCTCTGGAGATTCATCCAATGAGACATTTCTTTGTAATTTGAGGGTCGAATTGGTGGTTTATGAATGATTTCCGCACCACATAGAGGCCCTCATTGTTTGAACCAAGATATGTCTAGAGCTGAGTGATGAAGTGAGATGGTAAACTTTTTACCATTATTGGGAGTGGGCAGTAACAGGCCGGCAAAGATCCGGTGAGCATCTACCTAGAGCTAGATGACTTTTCAACGACCTTGGACAATTACAGCGAATCGGTATAAGTCCTTTGTCCATCTGCTGAAGACAATGGTGTTTTGAGTCGGCTGTACTGAAAACCTGCATCAATATTATTTTCTCAGCTATAAGCATAGAGAAATACGTAGGGAAACTGTTGGTCACTTCTCCGTCTATACAACTGATTTTCAAGCCCAAAATAAGGTAGATTTAACTGCTCAATTGAAAAGTGTTCAAAAGGTAGGACGAGTTTGCGACTTGCTTGGGCACCCATGTGGTTAAGCTATTCCTTGTGTCTCTTGACAGGCCGATGCCCATGTTTCTCGCATAGGTAGGCCAACCTTGAGGGTGACTTGGAGCCTTATATGGCCAAGGTCAGTCCCTTTGTTTGCAGAAGCCGATGCTCTCCGTGAAGCACTGCGACGTTCCTCCGTAATACACAGCACGCCGCCGACATCAGTTAGGATACGCACTGCACGGCTCACAATGCCGAGCAACCATGGATTATTCGATTGAAGCGCGAGACAGGGGCGATCTGACCAAGATAGGAGCTCGATCGTGAGATGAGGGGTACCAGGCGTGAGATAATAAATCACATCTGAAAATTGGACGACTTATGACGGAGATTTCATCGGCGAGGGGTTCCAAGTACATGATAAGAAGCAATAAAACCCGCAGTAGCAGCTGACCGCAGACCGTAACGGCGGACAGCCCCCGTACGGCGAACAACTTCCTACATGGTACACAAGATGATAAAGGCCCGGAGAGGTTGTCGCGGAGCATGCTGGATCCCTTGGTGGAACATGTCAGCGCCATAACTCCATTCTCCGCGCTCCGAACCTAAGCACCTAAGCGTGTGCTTGATTCGAGATCCACTGGTTCCTCCGTAAATGATGGTCTGAACCCGCATATCCGTCGAAAAATTTGAGCCGCCTAGACTCGACGGCGCCTCCGGCCCCAGGCTACAAACTGTAACCGGCCAGGTCCCTGTTGGCATTACTGTGGGAGGGCCGTGGCGGCCCTGCGTAGCCGTAGAAGGGTTGCAGCGCCGGGGCCAGAGCAGCGTTAGTGGCATGGCTCGGTGTCCCGAAGCAGAAGAGCGGCCCACCTCTGACATTGAATCAGCGTCGGGAGGGCCTCAAGATGAGGTGGACGAGATGGCGCAATGGGCGGCTTCCAGGGCACGCAGGGCCAGGAGAAAAGCTCTGCAGGGCCATGTGCTCTACCAGTATGTCATGACCGCCCGGAAACACGTTCAAGCCCATTCCCTGGCGTTGCGTTCTGTCTGGAGCCGGAACTGGGGTACTCTGTAGTGTAGAACTAACTGTAAGTGTACCTTACCTTACCCTACGAATACGCAGGTATACCGTATAAGGTACGGAAGGTGGATGAGAAGTGCGACGAGACTGAGAGAAATCAGTGACAATCAGAAAAGCACGTTTTCGCTCACGTACAGATGTCAAGACTCTTCCCCACTAACCCACAGCAGACGACTGGCTCACCGGCGCGAGCGTGGTTTGCTTGGCTTGGTGCCGAGACCGCAGAAAATCAGATTCGCGCCCCTCCACGTCCCAAGTTCTTGGCACCTCATTGGCAGCCCCGGCTATCCCACTGGTTGGCGACTGGGTACTGTGGTACGTAACTAAGGTACTTGTCTACCTAGGTGGGAACACTATCCTGGGCAGTCAGGACGGAAGGTGCGATTGCCTGGGGGCTCTTGCCTCGCACATTGGATGCCTTCATCAACCGTCCACTCTTTTTTTCCTCACTCGTGACCGTCCTCTTCCTGTTCACTCGCTTCCATCGCTGATGTTGATACGGGCTGGCACTGCTACTGCTATCATACTGGACCTGGTGCCGACCTGCCGTCTAGACGACTCCTACCAGCAACAGCCGTATCAAAGGGGGTGACTTGCCAATATCGGACAGCTGTAGCGCCAATCCACCTCAGTTCCCCCCTCCCCAGCCTGGCCATCCTCATCGCCTAATACCTTATCCCACGCGCACCACCACCACACGGCGTCGGCAAACCGAGCCCCTCCACTCCTCATCCCGGTTTTTTCGACCGTGTGTGGCCTATCTGATTTTGGGGTCTGGCAATCTGCAAATCTGAACCTACCCTATCGACCGCCGCCGAACCGCTACCGCCAACAACTACACCTCACACTTGGTATTACCTACCTAACTTACCTTAGCAGCGCCTACCTACCTTACACCACACTCACCTCGCTCACCTTATCCCGCCACTTCAGCTCCAACTTCTGGCAATCACGTCCCATCCGCTCGTTCTGTTGTCCTCGAAATCCCACGATGCGCCAGGGACCATGTTGACAACATCTCCCATCGTCGCCAGCTCCGCCAATGCCTCGCCCAATAGCTTCCACTATGCCCCTACGCGATCCTCCCCGCACTCATCTCCTGCCCGGCTTTCGGCCCCTTTGCCGCGGCGGCACTCTGCATCAAGGTCTTCTCCGTCCGCAGCCTCAATGACCTCACCTTCCTCCCAACCACGCCCACGACAATATGTAGCCGTCGACGCCGGCACCCAATATTCTCCCATGGAGTCTTCTACCCAAAAGGCACAAGATGCCACCGCCTCGCGCACTCCTACCACCGTCCCTGCGACGCCTGTCGAACCCCCGCCGACGCCGCGCCCTCAACCCATAGACCCATCCGCGCCGCAACCGCAACCGCAACCAGAACCCCATCAGCGATCCCAGACAGAAATACAATCACAACCGCAGACCGTCGTGGCACCCGTCATTCGCGAGGCGTCGACTACCACCGCGTCGCCCGGAAAACGTCGAAACTCTCAAGATCCTGCCGTCGCGCAAGCGCAGGCAAGCGCATCAGCAGCGGGCGAGTCGTCGAGCGGCGCGGCTAAGCGCCCAAAGCCCACGGCTGGCCCGCCGAAAATCTTGCCCCAGCGATATGAGCTGTGCAGCACCGAGGATATGGTTGTTCTCATATCCCACATGCTTTCAGAATTGATAGAGACCAACGATGCTCTGGCTCTTCGTTCTGGAAGCCTGACTCGCTTCCACTCGAGGTGAGTAAAAGCCTTCTTTCCCGCCTGTCACCCCTAATTTAGCAACGCTCACTAATCTGAATTTAGAACCGCACCGAGCATCTCGGTACTGGAATATCTCAATAGATTGGCAAAGCATGCGACGCTGACCCCGCCGCTGCTGCTATCTATGGTCTACTATATTGACCGCCTCTGCGCATTATACCCAGAGTTCACTATCAATACGTTGACTGTCCATCGCTTTCTGATCACGGCCGCCACGGTGGCGGCCAAGGGTCTATCGGATCTGTTTTGGAACAATACAACCTATGCACGAGTTGGAGGCGTTAGAGTCGCCGAGCTCAAGCTGTTGGAGCTTGAATTTCTATACAGGGTAGACTGGAAGATCGTCCCGAACCCAGAAGTCCTTGTGGCTTATTACCGTGGCCTTGTTGAGCGCTGCCCAGGATATGCATTGCAAGAGGAAGAAGCAGAAGCGATTGACGAAGATGAAGATTCTGACGAAGTTGAAGATGATGGTTCGACAGAGATTTCAGACGGAGTCGCTGACGACAGCGGAGACTCGCCGGACGAAGAGAGCCCGGCTAAGTCATCGCATGGGGATGAAGCAGGGCCGTCGCAGCCCTCATAACGGTCATCAAGAGAGTTTCAAGGGTAAATCTTTGTTTATCAATTCCATTTTGTTAAAAAAGGGCGGGCATCACTGCTGCCAGAGAGGCATGGCAAAGCGGCGTTTGGAAAGGTGGGATGTTTTGAATGGTTATGAGTGATAGCGGTAATGAATACCACACTGTTCTGAATGATTCTATAATCATGTGCGATTTAAATTCGATGACATGCTGCATCATTATGCATCAAAGACTGCCAACACTCCTTTGCTCAAGAGAAGCTTTCGGAGCAGGCCAGTTGGTGATTATTTGGGGGCAGACTGAGTGAGTCTGGGGTTCAGGCGTTCGTTCAGCCGACTTTACCCCGGGCAACCTTCAACCCAGCAGAGCTCCATAGAACTTCACCCTCCAGCATCCTACCCCCATCTGACAATTGCTCGCCGCATTTGAACCTCAACACATCTTACTCTGCGCCATTCTCCCAAAGCGCAAATTGCAAAAGGGGTGCTACATACACATACCCACGAGGAAATCAATCGGCAAAGATGCGCGCGACAACAATCCTATCAGCGCTCTTCGCAGCGACCCTCGCCGCCGCCGAAACCCGCCTCGCAAAGGTCTATATCGAACCTGTCTCCCTCGCCACGAACCAGAAGCCGACCCTCCTCGCCGAGGTCGAGTACGACACGAAACGACCCGCCGAGGCGAGCGTGACCTCCTTCGAGGCCCCCGAGCTCGCCGACTACCCGGCCGCGACGAAGCTCGTCCGCGTCGGCGTCTACGATGCCGTCAAGGCGCAGTGGACCTCGAGCGTGTCGGTCGCTTCGACGGAGAACTTTGCCAAGGGGTACCAGCCCAACATTGTGCTAAGCGTCGACGGTGCCTCGGGCGAGGTCGTGGGTGCGGGTGTGAAGGGCGTACGGGTCGACGCGGGCGCGACGAGGGATTTTGGGCCGCAAGCTGTTGTTAGGGTCGCGGGGCAGGGAAAGACGCCCGAGTTGAATAAACCTGTTGTGTTGAGCCCCGAGGGACGCAAGGTTGTTCAGGAGGAGAAGCCGTTTTGGCAAAAGTATGTTGTCTTTGCCTCTTTCCGTTCCCTTGGGCTATGAGTGAACTTGCTAACGTTGACTTTGCAGGTACTGGTGGTTGATTGCGATTGTCGTCTTGATGACTGTCACTGGTGGAGGAGACGGAAAATAGACGAAATCACGGCGATGAAGATACTTTAATAGACTATTTCACGTTCATCCGCGAAGTACCTTACTCAGTTGATGGCATGGTGTCGGTGCCCATGATCCTGCTTCCATCGGTATGAGAGGATGTGCCTAGTCTCAACTGGCCTTGGAGAGCTTCAGAGCAATGTCCATTGTTCTCAGTCTTCCCGGCTTAGAAGAATGTCTCACTGGCCCAGTATAGAGTTAACGTCAAAAGACATCCACAGTAGATATCCAACCGCATGGCAAAGATCCGGCACTGATTTGGTAGCCAGGACATACTCAGTGGCTTCTCTTCACAAGTCTCGAGATATATCTTGACACCTATCAGGATCAGCTAACTACCTTAGGTGGCATTCCAAAAAAGAAGAATCCGTTCGGGCCCGGAATATAACAAACTATTATCCCAAAGCCTCACAGCCCATGTTTGCCCATACGTAAGGCATTGGAAGCTTCAGATGAGAGCTCACAGCGTAAGCACCTGGCAGGTTTGACATGGCACGTGCGCGGCAGGCGATTCAGCTCTAGCCCAATACGAGGCTAGCGCTGGTTGCCCAGAGACGGGGCGTGGGAGCCTGTGGCCTGCACACCACACAAGCCTTGCGCGGAAGGCACTCCTTCCTCGCAGGCACTGCAGTCTTAAAAGCTGGGACCAGGACCAGGGGGAAGGTACGATCGAACTGATAAACCCATCGATTTGCCTGCGCAAAGTTGCACCTCCACTTTCCTTTCCCACCTACCTTACCTTCGTACAACCCACCCCCTACCTTTCCCAATCCAACCAAAACTTTTTGCGACAAGCAACTTCTATTATTCTTCACTTTCTCCCTTTGCGCAAAGACTCGACAGTACCACGCAGCATCCACGAAACAGACACAATGGCCGCCGAGAACGAGAACGTCGCTGCTGGCCTCGCCGAGGAGACCAAGGGCAAGGGCAAGGCTGTTGCCCCTGAGGAGCCCATCGAGAAGAGCGACGCCATGGACGAGGACGAGGACTCCAGCGATGAGGAGGAGGCCCCCGAGGCCGCTGAGGCTGGTAAGAACGAAACCCCCGGGCTGCTATAATTCTACTGCGCACCTGCGAATTCCTGTGACTAACATGTCTGCGAATCACAGTCGAAGAGGAGGACGGCATGGAGGAGATTGACCTGAACAACATTGTCGAGGGCGGTCGCCGCACCCGTGGCCGTGTCATCGACTTCGCTAAGGCTGCTGAGGAGAACCCCGCCGAGGAGGAGGATGACGAGGACGACGATGACTTCGCGGCCGACGAGTCTAAGATGGATGAGGACTAAGGACTAAGGAGCGAGTCCATTTTCCTCCTTTTTCTTACGACCTTCGCACATCCTCCCTTGGCCTGCCTACCTTTAACATGGTGGCGGCTGTGGGCGGTGGCGATGGTTCATCACCATTCATGACGGTTATTGGGAAACGGCACGACACACACACGACAGAAAACGGAATGCAAAGGAGGGGCGGTGGATGGTTTACACAAAAGTTATAAGAGGGCTTTGATAATCATTTGCATGCCCCTTGCGTCGATGAAAAGACTTGGTGGGTTTGGACATTGGCGGCTGAGAGCCTCGGTTGATATTGCAGCTTGTTTTTTCCGGCGGCGGCAGCGGCGACAATTGTCGATCTGCTGTTGCCCTGCCCACCCTGCCTGATCTTGGTTCGCCGGGATGGCTGTCTATTTTATCAGGCCGTCTCAGCCCGCGGTGTCGCTACCTTGACTACGAGTGCCATGGAAATGAAGATTATGCGACAATGAGCGGTCCCAAATGCGTGTGCATGTTTAGCACCTGTGTAGTGAATGATGTTGTGGGCGTGGCATAGGTTCATGCGACGCCCGTACCTGTGTTTTGCAGCAAAATTCTTGTTAGTCCGGGAAGAGCTTATCCACCTGCCAGCTCGATGGTGGATCGGTGCATGAAGCAGAGCTACAGTAGTACCTGACATTGGGACAACAGGCACTTCCTTGACAGGTTGCGCGTGTATACACTTGGGTTTTTATGACACAGGTGCAGTCAATGTAAACAAAACAATCAGATGTTAGGTGAGGTTCTTCAGCGCAAGTTCTCCGCTGGTGGCTGCGTACGGATTCAAGGTGGCTAAGGTACCTTAAAAATGAGGCGAGTGCCTAACCAAGCATTTAAGATGCTCATAAGCTCTTGGGAAGGTACCTTACCTGGTGTAGGCCCGTCCATTCCTTCCGCTGTCAGAAGCGGAGGGAAGACTTCGAGTCGGAGCCGGACCCAGGAAGGGACACCCGCTTTCAAACTGTACCTGATAGGGTACCTCCTTGTGTCCTTTGATGCCTTGGTCGGGGCTTTTGAGGTTCATCTCCGTTTTCGATTGGATAGCGGGACGACACGTACCCAAATGACTGTTAGCGGGACGGGCTTTTTGGGGAAACTATGGGATTTGTCGGAGTTGCAAGGTAATAGTAGACGTGGACAGGAAACCGAGGGACGTCTCTCCCTCTCTCCCTCTCTCCCGCCCGTTCAGTGTAAAAAAAGGCTAAAGGTAATTTACGCGAACTTCCAGCGTGTCAGGTTCTTCTTGCTCCCCCTTTCCCCTACATGAACCCAGCAAGCTCGCCTCGGTTTCTTCTGACTACCTAACACCCACCGCGGACGTCCAAAGTCAAAAGGAGGGAGTTTGAGCCGCTAAGAGGAAAAAAAGATAGAGATCGCCCAGCCGAGATTCGTCGCATACCTACGAATACCCTGCCCGCATAGCATAGACCCCTGCTCTCGCACACCTTGCCAACCTAACCGGACCGACATTGAATGACAACACAACTCCCAGGGGTTCTAAGAAGGGACAACAGGTATCGCCTTACAGAGTACAAGGGCCAACAAAAAAAAGTTGCTTCTTGTTATTGGCATTGTTTAATTAGCACCTAAACACCTACACCCCTTTTTCAACGAAACGACACCTCCTCGAGTGTTCGAGACATTCCAACGTACTGTCGCGGACGACGCCCGGTACTACACGCCGACCCAAAATTCGATACTTTTTCCTTTGCTTCGAGGTAGCAGCTGTGCGCGCGCGCGACACAGGACGCGACGGTTAGGACACTATGGCTCAAAGGTGTGTATACTGGACTCGACAGAATACCCAGCACACACGTAACGCATGCGGTTCGGAATCGCTCGATGGGTAGCTGCGGCTTGCGACGTCCTTGCATTACGAGGCGATTCCCAAGATCATAGAGAAAGGGGAGGAGATTCGTCTTGGGGAGAGCGAAGTAGCGATGACGGCAGGCCCCCCCTCGATCACGAACTCTCTGCAAGACCGACGAGCAGAACCACCAGCGAGACCGTATCGACCGCCCATCTTGCGCAATGACACATGGCATTCACAAGTGGAGAAGCATGCAGGTAGTGGGCTAACTCATTATGACACACAGATTCGGCGCCTCCTCGCTGCACCAGCGCGACTCTCGCAGCGCGCTCTTCGAAGGCTACACCGGCGCCGGCGGCAGCGACAACGGCCGGCGACCCGTCAGCGCCTCGCCATCTAGACTGGGCGGTGGATATGGATACGGGTACGCGGGCGGCAGCGCATCACCTGCGCCGCCCATGGGCGGTAGCCACCTCGGTATTGACGCGAACCGGGGGTTCCGGCCTGCGACGCCGAATAAACGGTACGGAACGAGACACCCCTATAGCCCCTCTGGAAGATCCGCTTGTGAGGTTAACAGAGATTGCGGTTGCTATGGGACGACTGGAGAAGCGGAGGAGAAGCACTTTAAACTTGGGGGCAACTTGCTGACGGGTGTGACATATCAGGGGCCAATACAGCGACGCCGTGCTAAACGAGCTCGAGAGCCAGAATGACGAGCAGGTCGCGGGTATCATGGGCAAAGTCAAGATCTTGAAGAGCGTAAGTTCACATCTTCTCCCATGCAATGTCTCCAGACGCATAGCATATCACTAAACCACGAGGCGCGCAGATGACGGTAGCCATTGGTGACGAGATTCGCGACTCCTCGGCCCTGGCAGAGAAGATGAACGACAGCTTCGACTCGACGCGCCTGCGCATCCGCGGGACCATGAACCGCATGCTCGTCATGGCGGAGAAGACGGGCGTCGGCTGGAAGGTCTGGCTCGGCTTCTTCGCGGCCGTATGTTTCTTGTTCATGTACGTCTGGCTATTCTAAGAGCGAGGCCTTGATCGACGAGAGGAAGCAAGGGACAAGACGACACGCGCGACTCATTGTTTAGATTGGGGAGATGAGCGTGATTGCGGACTACCTCTACAAGCTTGGGACTGTTCGAGCTCGGAAGGGTGAACGGCCTTCTGCTACGTAGGCTTTACCGAGGCTGTCGACACGGGGGAACGCTGCGATCTCAGGAGACTAAGGTCAAAGGGATTGTCCATGCCGAACATCCTCGTCGTAAGAAATGAGGAAGTCAATCTTAACGCAAAAGGACAAGACAACAAAGTCTAGCTGGGGAAGAGGGGCGAAGGGAGAGTGGCAGGCTTCAATAGCCTTCCCGGAATGGTGCGGTGCGTTTGGTTGGGAAGCAAACCCATTATTCTTGCATGCTCGGCGTCGGAGGCGTTTTCTAAACGGTTCTATTTGCCTGGAATCATCTTCATTGAATGGGGGTGAGAGAGAAGGTTGAGAATCTCGTGGAGGGCCCGACAACTTTCTATTCCCTTTTCAAAGCATTGAGGACATGAGGAAAGAGATGAACGATCACGAAAGGACGTCCCGATACGAACTAAATATGGACAAAATGGCAGAACGGCATGGTCCCTTTCTGCTGTGGGGGTGCGATGTCTCCTGCGTACATTCGAGAGGGAGAGAAGGGTGAGAAGAAGGCGCGATTTCTCCTTCACTTGTCAAGTATTGGGACACAAATTAAAAGTTTTTGTAATAGCCGTGTGTACATACATCTCTTTTCTATTTCTACAAACCTTTCGACACCGAGTCTCTAGTGCTGGTGACCTTCTACGCTTCGTAACTTCGTGGTATGTGACGGCTGACCCGCTGCAAGACCTCATAAGGAGTCTAACTGCCATCCCAATTCTAACAACAAGTATAGGGCTTGATGACCGAGGGGGTGAGCGTCGTGAAGTCTTGAGTAGTCCGTGATGCTCCGTTGCTATTTCTGGGCTCCGTCGTTCGAACTTTGGCCGACTCCTGTTATTTTTTGCCTTTTTGCATTTCTGTCAAGATTTCTAATTGAACCTTTATTATTGCCCTAACGCCTCGGAGTGGTGTATGCATGTTATGCTTCTAAGAAGACTCGTGAACGCGAGAACATGTCCACGTCTACCACTGCATGCCTCTCAAAACAATGTATGGGAACGGGTGGGGGGTATCATAATTCCATCTTCCTCTGTCCTTCCCTCCCCATTTTTCACACCCCCCTTAACGCCTATGAGCCCTCATGTTGGGACTACTATCCATCATACTACTCCCATCCGCAGAGAGCAACCCGCTGAGATCCAAACTACTCCTCGGCATATGATGATGATGCCTTGCAGCACCAGCAGCGCTGCCCCTCCCTCGATCACCAGTAGGACTCAACGGAGCCCTCAAAGGCGCAGCCCTTGGTGCAAAACTGATGTCACCTTCCTCATCGTCGTCGTCTTCTTCCTCTTCCCCACCACTACTGATAACACTACTCGTCAACCCGCTCACCTCGGCCTCGGAATCCGTATGCTCATACACCCCGCTCAGCCCCTCGGCCTCGGGTATCTCATCGTCGAGGTCGGCGTCCATGTCGACGCCCATACCCAAGTCGTCGTCATCGACAAGGCCCTCAGCGGCAAAACCGTCCTCGAGCAGGTCCTCCTCGTCGAGCATCTGGCCCTGGCCCGAGGCCTCGAGCTCCTCCTCGGCGCCGTACATATCTTCGCCGTCGACGTCACCCCGCGCCATGGCCTGTCTGAAGGCATCGTCCGCCATCCGCATCCTCGCCGCGACGAGGCCGTCACGCCTCTCGTACTCGTCCTCATCCACAGCCGTAGCGTCATCATCTTCATCGTCCTCGTCCTCGTCGTCATCCTCCTCCTCAGTCTCCTCATCATCATTATCATCAAGAGAAAGAGGCCGCCCCTCACTCGACGACAAATCATCCGCCATACTATCCTCCCCACCATCAAACCCAAAACTATCCTCCGCAGCATCCGGAATCTCATCATCCAGATCCCTCACCTCCTCCTCCTGCTCCCCATCCTCCCCTTCCCCAAGCACACCCAACCCCCCATCATCATCCTGCCCGCCCGCCTCCGCCTCAGCCAGCTCCAGCGCAAGCTGCTCCCGCCGCATGGCCTCGGCGTGCTCCTCCTGCTCCCGCCGCTCCTCGCGGATCTGGTGCAGCGTCTTGGGCACGCCGGGCGGCTTCAGCCACGTGCTCCCGAAATTTTGCACGTGCAGCCTGCGACGGTCCATTGTGTGCTCGTCGGCGCGGAGGCGTGCTAGCGCGGACCTTTCTATGAGGAGTTGGCCTGCGCGGCGGGAGGAGGAGCTGTTTTGTTGTTGTTGTTGTTGCTGCTGCTGTTGCTGTTGTTGTTGGGCGGAGCCATGGTGGTTATTGTGTTCGTGGGCTTCGAGGAGGGCGGCTTGAGTTATTGGGTTGCGGGAGGAGGTGTACCAGATCGAGTGTGACTATTGGTTAAGACGTCAGATGGCTGTCGCGATAGTTGCATGGGCCCCAAGATGGATGGTCTTGGAGATGTCAATAGAGGTAGCAGAGCTTACGTCTCGGGGGGTGAGGTCTGGTAAGAGGCCAAACATTGTCATGTGTAGGGTGCCCTCAGGCAATGATCCAGGATCGTGGGGTTTTCAATGACTTGATGCGCGTTCAAGAATTGATGTCAGAGACAGCCGATTGGAAGCTATTTCGTAGCTGTCGAGAGCTGTCGCAAATGGCACATGACCCCGCTGCAAGTTGCTTGTCGCGAGGTTGCAAAGAGTAAACAATTCAACAGTACGTACTCGCCGGGGGTGTCAGGGTCTACCCCACACTGGCAGACGCGCCGCGCCTAGCGCGCTTAATCCCTGCGAAGCAGAAGTCACGATGCTTCATTGCGGGCGGCAGAAATGTGGTCGTCTGCCTCACAAATTCAACGACATGTCTTCAGCGTGCCATAGTATAGCTCAGTGACGATCGCTTCATTGCAAGGTAACGTGTGGGTGCCTGCGAGGTTGCCATCTCCGTGCCCCTCCATCAAGCTAACAGTAGAGTATTTGAAAAATAAAAATATGCTCAAACCCAATTGAGAGTCTCCGCCAGTTTGGCCGAATGACTCTTCCCTCCGTCGGGACTTAGACCCAGTTCCCACCACAGAACTGCTGTACGGCCTGCCTCGCATAAATCTCAGACCAAACTCGTTGAATCTGCGGTCCTTGGTTGCTAGGTTTCATCCAGACTGCGTGGGCTCAGCCTTCAGGCGCCTACGTCTCCTCGTCTCCAAGGAGGGTTTACTGTTTTCGTTTGGTAAGAAAAAGCAGGGGTGGTGGATTTGTTTTCCGTCTTTTTGCATTCTCTGCGCTTCTGCGTCGACTCTCGTCTGCCATTGATTCGCATAGCGACGGGGAAATGAGGGACCAGCGCATTCGCCCCGCGCCGCTCTGATGTGTCTCGTCGGGAGAAGTCGGAACAGCGCTGACTTCGGAGTTGCTGGCATTGGCTGCGCAGGTGGAGGTTTCAAATGCCATATTTCCGCTTTGTGGGAATTCCTCGCGGCCATGGGCTGACTCGAGTGGACTCTCTCTGCTGCCCGTTTATTTTTTCGCTTCTGTCCTAGACCTACTACCGAGCAACTAAGCAAGACACCCCCTTGCAAGTTGGTATGGATTGGGTCTGAGGGCGTGGCCGCCTCCGATATAGGTCCCAGAACGCCAGCCAGGGGTTACATCCGCCCGGCCCTAGTTAGGGTGAACGGCCGAGCCGACTTCGGGGGGGCTTGGTTAGCGCTATGGGTAAATGGCAGATGCCATGTCGGACCCGTCACCCAGCTTCGCTTCGTCGTGACAAACTCCACAAGGACGTGTAATAATGGGTGCGTAGCAACCATTCCCAGAGCCAGACCAGACATTTATAATTCCTGTTGTTCAAGTTGCTGACCAGAAGCCCGCTAAACATGCTCCGAGTATGGGGCTTGATATGTCACTGACATGTGTAGCCGGACAATTGATTTGTGACTGGAATCACGGAGCTGTTCATTCGTCCCCCTGTTCAAGCCGACCGTACGGATCCAATATGAGACGACTTCCTATAATATTGAAGCGTCATTGCTGCTCAAATGCGGAGATGATGGAGGGTTGCTCCAGGAGGGCATAGGTGATCGTAACCGCTTCCAGGTCGTAGTTTCTGTCCATCCAGATCAAGGATGCAGACACGTGCTGGTCGACAGGCTAACCTGCGAAACCCTAAGTCAGTCCCGGAACGACCAGCTTTTCTCACAAACTTTAAACCCAGAGAAAAAAAATACCTATGGTATGTACTTGCGTACGTGTGTGAACAAGCATCTTTTTGTGCACATCGGTGACATTCGTGACGTAGTCCATGCATGCGTCGTTCCCAAGCGGTTCATCACCGAGTGCGGATGGTGGCTATAATGTGGCTGGCATGTTTGTGCCGCTTCTCAGCAGGCTACCTTGGACGTTGGAATCCCGTCGGAGATGCCCCCCTCATTCTCCTTTTCTCCCCCTCCCCTCCAGCTCTAGAAGCCAAGAAACCATGGACGTCTGTGCGTGGACACAGACAGGGTCGTGCTGAGCAAGGAACTGTGAGATCTCGAACGCCTCCGGTCGGCGGGGTCGCATTTGGCATGGATGTGCCGACTAGGGGGATACCTGGCTTGCTATAGCTCAAATGCAGATGCAGCAAGCGGCCATCATGGTTGGCTCAAGATAAGACGTTTGAAGATGAGGCTCTCGTTGTGATTGGCCGGCTTCTCCAATTTCAAGTTGTCGATTTTTTGACAGCAACCCATTTCGAGTTGGGCAACAACTGTTGATGCTGCAATGCAGTCAGACGCCCAACTCACCAGTTGATGATATGCCGGAGAAGAGGGTGACTAGTTGCCTTTTCGAGTGCCATTCTGTACATACAGCAACGGAGCGTTGTTCCCATCTCATCTCTCTGCTGTTGCGCCGCTCCTTGTCTGCATGTGCTCGGTGCAGCCCGCCATTGGTTAGCCTTCCCGTAAAGCCCGTATTGCTTGCAGTTGCGGCGTGCGTCGCGCCTGGAACATCGCTCTGGAGGAGCAGACCGCAGTCAAGCTGCGTCCTTCTTCTGAGCGGATTTTGTATTGGGGGGGGGGGGCTCATTTGTCAGTCGGTCCGTCCATCGGTTTCCGTGATCTATGCCGCCGCAGGCGCTTGAGGAGAAGACATAGGTCGCAGTCCAGATGCCCCTGGTCCTTCTTCGGCCGCTGCCGTCCAGCCGGCCGTGGGCACCACCAAGTTCCGTAGATCGGAGGGCTGATAGGCAAACAAGAGATATACCGACCACTCTCATTCGTGAAAGGGTTTCGGGAACAGCTCGGAATTCGCGCAACATCGAGTCCTTGACGCAACTTGGTTGATCTCAAGAATCGCCATCTTTTGGAACTGCCCCGGCTGATAGTGCAGCAATGACAGATAGCGCATGCAGGGCTGCGAGACATTGAAGCCAGCCCAGTTGACAGATGCTGGTTCTGCACGCTAGCAATGTATTAACAAGCAAGTCTCCCATCAGCATGTGCAAGCGCGCCTTTGAAATGGAACAGATGTTCAACACCATCCCCTCCCCCAACTTGCTCCCCCAATCACTTGCATCGATGCTGGATTGGCCCTTGTCCAAGAAGGGTCCGGGTCCAATTCCTTGGGGGCATCCTGCGGTTTATCAGGGGCCCCAAGATCCGAGGCGACTTCGGCCAAGGGCTTCTTTGAAATGCAAGTCGCTGATTGGTACAAGCTCAAAGCTTGCTCGTTGATGACATTAACCTTTCAACGACTCCGTTTCGAGAGGGCAAAAAACGACTGGGTACCCCCTGCTCGGCCCGCATGGAGTGTGTGGGGTGCATCTCTGCTGCTGGATTTGGCCGAGGCGCTGGGTTTTTGTGTCAAAATTCTCTTACACACAGTATTCCGCAAGCGACGCTTGAACGGAAAGGGAACCGCCAGAGAGGCCAAGAAAACCATAGAACGTTGCTGTCCGGGATGTGCGGAAGAAGTTTGACCGTCCACAGCCGTGTCTGGTAGGACGCAGCACTGCGTACAAGTCTCGGGTGTCTACCCGAGATGGTCCTTGTCGGCGACTTGAGCAGAGAAAACGCAGCGCTGAATGGCATTCGGAATGCATCCGAAGCAGAGTCGCAAGTGCGCACAGCGTTTGATCCGCAGGGCAAGGTAAGGCATGGCGGTCTATGTTTTTCTGATGAGTATTGGAGCCCAGCAGCGGGTAGAAAAAGCCATTGATTCACGGGATACGCAGCAGAAGGCTCCGCTCGCCTCCGGCATCATATACACGGGCCCGATCTTCTTCACGTTGCTCGATCCGAAATTGGGTCACCGCCATTGGCCAAGACTCTCAGGCGGAATATGGGATATGGCTCCCGAGGCGTGGTATCCCCTAGCGCTAAGTCCGGGCGGAACATCCGAACGGAATGAAATGAAGGGAAGCTGTGTTTGTCGGTCAAAGGACGAGTTTATGGAGTGCCAATTTGACCCAAACACTGTCAGCAGCGTCGACCTAGCAAGATGAGGAACGCTTTCTGTCGTCATCCATGTTCCCCCAGATGAGGCGACCGGGTTGTATGTTAGGTAACCTGGAGTCTTACCTCGAGATTTTGAACCCAATGTCGTTCGACCAACGATGAAGAGAAAAGAGAAGCCAGTACCTTTTATTGCGGATTTGGGGTGAAGCGTTGCGAGGCCGGTAGTACGGCGTGACGGAATACCCAACGGTCAGGGGAGGACCCCGCAGAGCAACGTTGGCACGTCCACCGTGGTGGGAGGGACCCAGTTAGGATAATGGAGGAGGAGGTGGTGGCGCATGGGGAAGTAGATTGGCGGCACGTCTTGCCTTTGGTGGTAGCATGAGACGAAGGTTTGAAGCAATACCTACTGTGGTAGAGAGACTGGCGAGGAAGCGCGAGGTGGTGAGTGGGTGGATCGATTGTTAGAATGGTGGGTGATGGGTGAGCCGACGGGGAGGAAAGTCGGCCGAGGTTGACGTGGCGGAAGATCATCAACATCCTGAAGATTGAAGTGTGAGTGAGGGCGCTCTGGGGAAGCGTGGGATGCCGGGAGTAGTTGCTAGGTAGCATTCAAAAGCCGAGACATTGGCCTGAGAAGGCTCAGATTGACACTACAAGCGTTTGTTCTTTCGATGAGCTGGCTGCCAATCTCTCAGAACGGCCATTCCCAAAGGCAAGTAGGTGGTATCGATAGTATCTTGCTTCTAGCCGATGTGCGGTGAAATCTGGCATGTGGTTTTTTGGAGGACTCAGTAATACTCAAGAGGGGAGGGGGGCTTTCCATTCCTTTTCCCGAGAGCATGGTCCCCCGTTAGAAGCAGCGTCGTTGGCAGCCGTGGTGGTCGATTGTCGGACTGGCCTGGAGTGCGGCGTGCCAGAGCCGTGGAGTGGCAGAATGGTGCGCTGGACCGGTCCACTTCCAGGCCATGCTCACCCGTGGACAGGCCACCTGGAAGGGGTTATTTCCAAGGTTTGTTGCATGGTAGCAGTCGAACAGTAGCGGGCTTCCCAGGTAATGTCGTGGGAGGCAACGAGGCTAGCAAGGTGGTGGTATGGTGGAAATGGTAGCATTAACTTGGATGACCAGGGGGCAGTGGAGAGGAGCGGCGAGCCCACTGAAGAGAGATGGATCATGGACCGAAAAACGGAGCACGAGAGAAGACGACGCATGGCCCATGGACCGGAGGCGGGGCGGAGAGTGGCACCCGCAAGCAAACCACGGGTCCCGTTCTGTTAGTGCGCTGTCGAAGAGTCAGAGATTTGGAGACTCTCGCCAGGCGCCGCCAATGGGAGACATACGTGTTGGATTGATCGATGCATTGATTGGACCGCGCTTCGCCCTGCTAAGGTATCCGTACGTTGTTCGGACCCCACCATGCTACGGAGTATGGTTTTGTCTTACACCTTCCAGTCTGCTTGATTTTCGAAGAAGCGTACCTGTCGAGAACAGAAAAAAGGCCACCCTGATGGGATGGGATGGGATGGGAGAGAAAGACCGACACGCCCGAGAGGAAGGCAGCAGCAGCAGCGCACAGACACAGCCGCGCCGTGCACGGAGCCTCTCTCACCGATACGTACCCCTCTTTTGGGCTCTTTCCTCCCGTTCCACTTGCTGCCGCTGCTCTTGCCGCCTTTTTTGCATGACTTCCCGTCTCTCCTTCTTGGTACCCAAGGTACGAGGTCGTGCCTTTCCTTCGCATTCTCATCCCATCTCAGTGCCTCTTGCAGCAACTTGCTACCTTCCCTTAGCTCTTGCATTTGGGGTCGGTACGTACCCCCATCTCATCCCACTTTGTATGCTGCAAACCCCCACTGCTGTTTTTCGGCCCATTCCCCTCTCAGTAAAAGTAGAAACGCGACAGGAAAACCGAAGAGAAGGAGGAAAAAAAAAAAAAAAAGAGGCAGAGCGCATATGCAACACCAGCACTTGAGCCTACTGCACCTCGCAAATTACCAGGGGAGGGGCCGTATGATTTTCTCCAGTAGACGGATATTCTTTAGCCTGCCTGTCTACTTGTACCTTGGCCAGTGGATCAATATTCTGTACAAGAGAGTCGCTGGTTGGCTAAACCTTCCTCTGGTCGGCTCGCCACAAGGTAAGAAAGTAACAGGGCAAGTGAGAACCTGAGCCAGCTCATCGGTCGTCTCTGGCAAGAAAGCACCAGTATCCCGAAGAGGGCCTTCCTGCCGTGTTATTGTCGTTCCGCGCCTCGTCCGCTCTTCGCTCTCGTGCTCCCCGAACCCATTGCCCCATTTTCCTACTAGGTATAGGATGTGCCAGTTCCATGTCTCCATACAGGGCCGTCTTGTTCATCCAAATTGTATTGGCTTCCTTTGCTCTTGCATTCAGGTCTCTTGTCGTTCGGGTGGCCGCCGGCGATCGCCTTCTTCCCATCCATCCTGTTAGTCCCTTCTCGATACCCCCCTTCCAACCACCCCTCCCCCAGCTTGGGCCCAGCGCCGACTCAGGACGTTTACTCCTCCTCCTTCTTCACCCGCTCCTCTCTCTCCCGTCTTCGCCCACACACTTGGGTCGATACACCAAACCTTTCATAAAAGGCTGCCAGTCTCCCGCCTCCCACCTTTTCTGTTTTCCTCTTTCTTCCGCCCTCCCACTCTTCACGCGCGGTGCTACGACGGTAGAAAAGAAACCCTCTCGATCCCACTGCGCAAACATCTCGACCATATTCGGTCCATTACAATACCCAAAGCCTGTCGGTAAGTTATATACGTGTGCTCACATAGGGACCGCCATCTCAAGACCCGAGACACGGTCATGCCATTCCCACTACCTTCCACCTGCCTTGCACACACAATGCCACCAACCGCCCAATTCATCCCAACAGCAAGGCACACAAAGACACGAGAATCGAAGCAGAGAGCTTGAGTACGTGAGAGCAAGCGGAGCGGAATAGACAGAGACACGAGTATCACAAGCGAGACACCGAGAAAGCAGCACTCCAGGAGACCAACCCATACGAAAACGGCAGTGCGAGTCTGAGCCATACTCATGACGAGAGAGCGGCGTTGTCAACAGCAATGGCTCTGAAAAGAGCAACAGAAACTGCAACGGCAATGGCATCTAGCAGCGCATCAATTCGCAGCGATTCTGGCATCTCCGTCCGCCGTCCCAACTCTCTTTCTCCTGGGACAGTCGCACATTCCTGCAGAACGCTACACATGCACCATTTTTCCCTTGGGCATGCGCCTACAACTGCAGACGACCCCACACACCCGTAGGCCCAGACGAGCGACCCCTGGTCGTAATCCCTGTGGATGTGATGTAAGGTCACCGCGGGAATGGAGCTTGCAGTCGCCTATCAACCCCCCAAGTCAAAACAACACACCAAAAAAAAAAAAAAAAAATCTCGGAGGGGTTGTCGGCCGGTGGCGGCCTAGCACGGGCGGGACTGGCGTGTGCAACCATGTGCTTGTTCCCCCATTTCTACGACAGATTGGGGCCGGCTACTGGCGTCACCATTCTTAGCCGCATGCTTTGGCAACAGCTTGCCTCTTATTGGCTATGACTACGGCCCACGCCGGCACCGCATTCTGCAATGCTGCGCTACTGTCACTGGCACTGGCAAAGAGCACACTGACACTGGCGCTGCAATCATCGTCAGCTGTGGTCGGCAAAAAAGAGAGACAGCACCAAACAGCTTTTGGCATCTGGCAGTGCTTGCATTTGCTTGACCCTCCATTGTCTGAGCTGCTTTGGGGTTGTATAGATATGGCTGGAGTCTTGCTTGCCAGCTTCTTGCTTGCTCTTGTCCTAGCCTGCCCCTCCATCTCCGGCTTCGATTGCTTGGTTTGAGCGTTGCTCGCCTCATCTTGCCTTGCTCCTGGAGCCACACTCTGCCGCCATTGCTTGTGGCATGTGCTGCTGCTTGCTGCCTGCTGCCTTTTGCGCATTGTTGCTCGGAATGCTTGTCCGCCCATCTTGGCTCTACGTCGTTGCGAACAGGGGTCGGGAATCAACACCACTGCCAGGCTTTCGCTCTCTCTGTCAGTTTACCTGATGCTCCCACCTCACTTCCGGACGACGTAGCAATCCGGTTCGGGAGTAGAGTTTGTCCTGCTCTGGAAATTTCCCCTCTGGTCCTCCGTGCGTCCCTCGCCAGCTCCGAGCTTAATTGAAGGATATCGCACCCCGCATCCAGTTTCCACCAACGAATTCTCCTCGCCACTCTTCTCCCATTCTTCAAACTCACTGTCAACCATTCGCCTCATCTCTCTTTATCTCTTGCGTGGCTCGAGACCACTCGGGTGCTCTGTGCAACCTTGCGTCTGGCCATTAGGCGTCCACTCCCCCTCATCTCACCACCATCAAATCAACATCATACTTGACCAATACATTTTCGTCCCTCAGCGTCACTAACTGAACCCGTTTTGGGGCGTGATAGATTCGTACCGGAGCCATTGCTCTTACCGATCGACTGCTGCCGACTGGAATAGTCCCTCCCCCGTCGACCTATACCAGCCCCTTCCACTGCAATCAGGCTCGAATCCTCGCCTAGCATGGGCCTGCACGAGGACTTCGACGACCGACAAATCCATATTGAATCTGAAAAAGAGCAATACACCCCCTATGAGTACCAGACGGACAACAATGGCTCCTGGGCGGGTGCTCTGCCGGTGAAGCAGTATGTTTCCTAGCTTACCGCTTTGAATATGTCCATACTGACAATCGAACGCAGAGGATTGTACGATCCGAGCTTGGAGAAAGACGCATGCGGTGTCGGCTTTGCTTGGTATGTCTAGAAGATCAGACAGAATTTTTCTCAACTCTACGCAAGCAACCACTGACACCCCTCGCAGCCACATCAAGGGCAAGCCTAGCCACAAGATTGTCAGCGATGGTAAGTTGAATGATCCCCTTGGCCTAATGTCCGCCCAGCAGCCAAGCTAACCAGTCCCACAGCGCGCAACCTGCTTTGCAACATGACCCACAGAGGTGCTGTGGGATCTGATGCACGAGACGGTGATGGCGCTGGCGTCATGACTTCGATCCCTCACAGATTCTTTGTCAAGAACTTTGAAAAGGAGGAAGGCATTAAGTTGCCGCCTCTGGGACAATATGCCACGGGAAACCTGTTCTTTAAGCCAGACGAGGAGACTTTGCAAGAGTCCAAGAGGCAGTTGGAAGACATTGCCGAATCGTTAGGCCTGCGTGTCTTGGGATGGCGAAGGCCTCCCGTTGACTCGACTCTGCTTGGTCCCGCTGCCAAGTCCCGTGAACCCATCATCATGCAACCTTTCGTCGTGTTGACCTCTGCCTACGGCCCGACCAACGCCCCCGAAAACACCGACCCCGAGCAATTTGATGACAGACTCTTCGAAAGACAGCTGTATGTCCTCAGAAAGCGCGCTACCCACACCATTGGTCTCCAAAACTGGTTCTATCTCTGCTCCCTTTCCAACAAGAACATTGTCTACAAGGGACAATTGTCTCCCGTTCAGGTCTACCAGTACTACTATGATCTCGTCAACGCTGACTACGAGGCTCACTTCGCCCTCGTCCACTCCCGTTTCTCGACCAACACCTTCCCCTCCTGGGACCGTGCTCAGCCTCTGAGATGGGCTGCCCACAACGGTGAAATCAACACTCTCCGCGGTAACAAGAATTGGATGAAGGCCCGAGAGGGTGTCATGCAGTCTGACATCTTCAAGGAGGAGCTCGAGGGTCTCTACCCCATTGTTGAGGACGGTGGTTCCGACTCTGCCGCTTTCGACAATGTCCTGGAGCTGCTCACCATCAACGGCGTCCTCTCTCTCCCCGAGGCTGTCATGCTCATGGTCCCCGAGGCCTGGCAAGGCAACACTCACATGGACCCCAAGAAGGCCGCTTTCTACGAGTGGGCTGCTTGCCAGATGGAGCCCTGGGATGGTCCCGCTCTCTTCACCTTCGCCGACGGACGCTACTGCGGTGCCAACCTCGACCGTAACGGTCTGCGTCCTTGCCGCTTCTACGTCATGGACGACGATCGCATCATTTGCGCTTCCGAGGTCGGCACTATCCCCGTCGAGCCCGAGAAGGTTATTCAGAAGGGTCGTCTCCAGCCCGGTCGCATGTTGCTCGTCGACACCCTCGCCGGCCGCATCATCGACGACAAGGAGCTGAAGGAGGCTGTCTCCAGCCGTCAGGACTTCCGCGCCTGGATCGACCAGGAGCTCATCACTCTGCCCAAGGTTCTCGAGACCGTTGGCAAGTCCATCGATGTTGCCGCCAAGCCCGACGCCTCCCGCCTGCAGGAGGATCCTCTTCTTCTGTCCTTCGGCTACACTCACGAGCAGGTGAGCTTGCTCCTGGCTCCCATGGCCTCTGACGAGAAGGAAGCCCTCGGATCCATGGGTAATGATGCTCCCTTGGCATGCTTGTCTCAAGCACCCCGTCTCCTGTACGAGTACTTCCGTCAGTTGTTCGCTCAGGTTACCAACCCTCCCATCGACCCTATTCGCGAGTCGATCGTCATGTCTCTGGAATGCTACGTCGGTCCTCAGGGCAACCTGTTGGAGATGGACAGCTCTCAGTGCGGCCGTCTCCTGCTTCCCAGCCCCATTCTCTCGATCCCCGAGTTCAACTCTATCAAGAACATGTCCACCATCCACCCCGAGTGGACTGTCAAGGTCATTGACTTGACCTTCCCCAAGAGCGAGGGCACCGCGGGTTACTTGCGCCACCTCGACTACATCTGCAACGAGACTACCGCTGCCATTGAGAACAAGGACCGCATCATTGTTCTGTCCGACCGCAACACCTCCAAGGACCGCGTCCCCGTCACTGCCCTCCTTGCGTCCGGTATGGTTCACCACCACCTGGTCAGCAACAAGTGGCGTTCTCTGGCTGCCATCGTCGTTGAGACTGCTGAGGCTCGTGAGGTCCACCACATGTGTGTTCTTCTCGGATACGGTGCCGATGCTATCAACCCCTACCTCTCCATGGAGTGCATCCTCAAGCTCAACCGCGAGAAGCTTATTAAGAAGAAGCTATCCGATGATGCCCTGATCCATAACTACAAGCACTCTTGCGATGGCGGTATCCTCAAGGTCATGTCCAAGATGGGTATCTCTACTCTTGCTTCCTACAAGGGTGCCCAGATTTTCGAGGCTCTTGGTCTCGACGAGAGCGTCATTGAGCGCTGCTTCAAGGGTACTGCTTCCCGTATCCAGGGTGCTACATTCGAGGCTATTGCTGAGGATGCTTTCCGTTTCCACGAGCGTGGTTTTCCCTCCCGTGCTACTGTCGGTGTCAGCGGTCTGCCCGAGTCCGGCGAGTACCACTGGCGTGACGGTGGTGAGGCTCACATGAACGACCCCACTTGCATTGCCAACATTCAGGATGCCGTCCGCACCAAGAACGACAAGTCCTACGAGGCGTACTCCCGCTCCCAGTACGAGCAGATCAAGGCCTGCACTCTCCGCGGTATGCTCGACTTCAAGTTCGAGGACTGCACTCCGGTCCCCATCGAGCAGGTCGAGCCCTGGACCGAGATTGTGCGCCGTTTCTGCACTGGTGCCATGTCTTACGGTTCCATCTCCATGGAGTCTCACTCCACTCTGGCCGTCGCCATGAACAGACTTGGTGGCAAGTCCAACACTGGTGAGGGTGGCGAGGATCCCGAGCGTTCTCAGCGTCTTCCTAACGGCGATACTATGCGATCTGCCATCAAGCAGGTTGCCTCTGGCCGTTTCGGTGTCACCTCTGCTTACCTCGCAGACTCCGACGAGCTCCAGATCAAGATGGCCCAGGGCGCAAAGCCTGGTGAAGGTGGTGAGCTTCCTGGTCACAAGGTGTCCAAGTCCATTGCTCGCACCCGTCACTCCACCCCTGGCGTCGGTCTCATCTCCCCTCCTCCTCACCACGACATTTACTCCATTGAGGACTTGAAGCAGTTGATTTACGACCTCAAGTGCTCCAGCCCCCGCTCTCGCGTCTCCGTCAAGCTAGTGTCCGAGGTTGGTGTCGGTATTGTCGCCTCCGGTGTCGCCAAGGCCAAGGCTGACCACATCCTGATCTCTGGTCACGATGGTGGTACTGGTGCCTCCCGCTGGACCGGTATCAAGTATGCCGGTCTTCCCTGGGAGCTTGGTCTCGCTGAGACTCACCAGACCTTGGTCCTGAACGATCTCCGTGGTCGTGTTGTTGTCCAGACTGACGGTCAACTCCGCACTGGTCGTGATGTCGCCATGGCCTGTTTGCTCGGTGCCGAGGAATGGGGTTTCGCTACCACTCCTTTGATCGCCATGGGCTGCGTCTTCATGCGCAAGTGCCACTTGAACTCTTGCCCTGTTGGTATCGCTACCCAGGACCCAGAGCTTCGCAAGAAGTTCACCGGTACTCCCGAGCACGTCATCAACTTCTTTTACTACGTCGCCAACGAGCTCCGTGCCATCATGGCCAAGCTTGGTTTCCGCACTATCAATGAGATGGTTGGTCACGTCGAGGTTCTCAAGGTCAATGATGAGCTGCGCACCAACAAGACCGCCAACATCGACCTCTCTCTCCTCCTGACCCCTGCTCACAAGCTCCGCCCCGGTGTTGCTACTTTCAACGTCCGCAAGCAGGATCACATGCTTTACGTCCGCTTGGACAACAAGCTCATCTCTGAGGCCGAGTTGACCCTGGACAAGGGACTCCCCTCGAGAATCGAGTGTGACATTGTCAATACTGATCGTGCCATGGGTACCTCGCTGTCTTACCACATCTCCAAGCGCTACGGTGAAGACGGTCTGCCTTTGGACACGGTCCACGTCAACATCAAGGGTTCCGCTGGTCAGTCCTTCGGTGCCTTCCTGGCCCCTGGTGTGACTCTCGAGCTCGAGGGTGATGCCAACGACTACGTCGGCAAGGGTCTGTCCGGTGGTCGCCTGATTGTTTACCCTCCCCGTTCCGCGGTCTTCAAGGCCGAAGAGAACATCATCGTTGGTAACGTCTGCTTGTACGGTGCTACCAAGGGTACCTGCTTCTTCCGCGGTGTTGCGGCTGAGAGATTCGCTGTCCGCAACTCCGGTGCTACCGCTGTTGTTGAGGGTGTTGGTGACCACGGTTGCGAGTACATGACTGGTGGCCGAGTCGTCATTCTCGGCAGCACTGGCCGCAACTTCGCTGCTGGTATGTCTGGTGGTATCGCCTACGTCCTCGACATCCACAAGGACTTCCTCTCTAAGCTCAACACCGAGATGGTTGAGGCCGAGGCTGTCGAGGAGCCCACTGAGATCGCGTACCTTCGCGGTCTCATTGAGGACCACCACCACTACACTGGCTCCGAGCTTGCTGCCCGCATCTTGGTGGACTTCAACCGTGCTCTTCCCCGCTTCGTCAAGGTCATGCCTGTCGACTACAAGCGCGTCCTCAAAGAAGAGGCGGCCAAGGCTGCCGAGGCCAAGCGCGCCGAGTACAACCTGCCCATCGTCTCCGGTGTCCACAACAAGAAGGAGGAGAAGGCTGCCAAGCTCCAGGATATCGAGGAGACCATTGGTGACAACGCTGCCGAGAAGAAGCGTGCCCTCGTCCTCGACAAGACCAAGGGTTTCATGAAGTACCAGCGCCGTGCTGAGAAGTACAGGAGCGCAAAGACCCGTACCAAGGATTGGGCCGAGCTTTCCTCCCGGCTTGACGAGGACGAGCTCAAGTACCAGTCTGCTCGTTGCATGGACTGCGGTGTTCCCTTCTGCCAGTCTGAGACGGGTTGCCCCATCTCCAACATCATTCCCAAGTGGAACGAATTGGTCTTCCAAAACCAGTGGCGCGACGCTCTCAACCGTCTTCTCATGACCAACAACTTCCCCGAGTTCACTGGCCGTGTCTGCCCCGCTCCTTGCGAGGGCGCCTGCGTCTTGGGCATCAACGAGGACCCCGTTGGTATCAAGTCGATCGAGTGTGCCATCATCGATCGTGGTTTCGAACAGGGCTGGATGATCCCCACTCCCCCTGAGGTCCGCACCGGCAAGAAGGTCGCCATCATCGGCTCCGGTCCTGCTGGTCTGGCTGCTGCTGACCAGCTCAACCGCGCTGGCCACACCGTCACTGTCTACGAGCGTGCTGACCGCCCCGGTGGTCTTCTCATGTACGGTATCCCCAACATGAAGCTCGACAAGCGTATTGTCAAGCGCCGTACCGACTTCATGGCCGCTGAGGGTATCAACTTCAAGTGCGGTGTTGCCGTTGGCGAGGACATCCAGCTCATGGACCTCAGAGCTGAGAACGATGCCGTCGTCATCGCAACCGGTGCCACCGTTGCCCGTGACCTTCCCATCAAGGGTCGCGAGCTCGAGGGTATTCACTACGCTATGGAGTTCTTGCACAAGAACACCAAGTCCCTGCTCGACTCTGAGCTCGAGGATGGATCCTACATCTCCGCCAAGGGCAAGGATGTTGTTGTCATTGGTGGTGGTGACACTGGTAACGACTGTATCGGTACCTCCGTCCGCCACGGCGCCAAGTCCGTCATCAACTTTGAGCTGCTTCCCCAGCCTCCCCCGGAGCGTGCCCGCGACAACCCATGGCCCCAGTGGCCCCGCATCTACCGTGTTGACTACGGTCACACCGAGGTCAAGCAGCACATGGGCAAGGACCCCCGTGAGTTCTGCATCATGTCCGAGGAGTTCGTCGATGATGGCTCCGGAAAGGTCAAGGGCATCAACACCATCCGCGTTGAGTGGACTCGCTCAGCGACTGGTGGTTGGGACATGAAGAAGATCGAGGGCTCCCAGCAGTTCTTCCCTGCCGACCTCGTCCTCCTGTCCATGGGTTTCCTTGGCCCCGAGGCCCGCATCCTCGGTGACGACATTGAGAAGGACGCCCGCAAGAACGTCAAGACCCCGCCTGGCAAGTACAGCACCAACATCCCCGGTGTCTTTGCCGCCGGTGACTGCCGCCGTGGCCAGTCCCTTATCGTCTGGGGTATCAACGAGGGCAGACAGGCCGCCCGCGAGATCGATCTCTTCCTCGAGCAGTGCACCAGCCTGCCCGTCACTGGTGGTATCGTCAAGCGCACCGCCGGCGAGATCTTTACCCAGATCAAGCCCGTTCAGGCCTAAACATTCTTCCACCCCATAAAAAGAAGAAACAAAGCATTACGAAACGAAAAGAAATAAGAGATGGTTTTCCTTACAATGACCGCGAGGTCTACAAGGGGGGGATCGGGTCAAAAACAAAAGGCGTGTGGGAGGGGAGACATTGGAATTCCTGGAAATACCCTACACTACAAAAAGGTGTCTTGTTTGATACCCTCAAAAACCCGTGTTTAATGAGCGACAAATATTGTGTTGGCTTGTCGGTTTTTTCTGTTTTGCCTCTTGTTATACTGCTGTCCTTTGGTCGTTTCGTTTGGTCAGTGGATGAGTGGCTTGTTGTTTGGTGCTTATACCATCTTGCTCTATGTAAATATGTGAAACAATAGTAAACTTGTTTATAACAACCTTTTGGACCGAGGTCTTTGTGGAGTGATTGTGATCGGATAGGACTTGCCTTGTGTATAAATAAGATGACTGTTGAGTCTACCTGTTCTGATACTGGATGTGCTTTACACATGTTCAGGGGAATCGTCTCCTTTATATTTGGGGTGACGGGTATAAGTGCCCAGGCAGGCATCCGAGATGTTCCTCTGAGGCAAGTCATTCCGAAAGCTCACGCATGCTAGGAAGCCCAAGAGCCCGACCAGACATGTCTGCATGATCCAAATAGTGCCAGCTTGCAAGTATAAGCAGAGTTGGTGACTACGAAACATGGTTACTCAAGAAAGCAGACCTCCTGTCCTGTGTGTCTAGTACCACGTTGCTATTGCGAAGCGATAAGCTCGTCTATCTATAGGCAATCGGACCGGTAAAGTCACGCCCTTGCTTCAGAGTACTGTATATACGTATGCTTTCACCTCAATTACTTGTCAACCCAGCAACACTGTACTGTCCATTCGGAGTGTTCAACATCATCGTCCTACCGTCATCTCCGTTCTCCATAATGAAGGCTTCATCATCAAGAAAGATCTCAAATGGCCAGGCGTTGGTAGAGCAGTAACAAGAATCCACATTCAGTTTACTATTTACCACCCGTCAACTCTGGGCGGTGTCCGCCACGTATTCTAGATGGTTATATTAATAGTTCTGGAACATAACGAGAGGGAGGGAGTGAGGTATGTGTTGCCTTGTGGATGACAGGGCGACGGTGTAGCTGGTCAAACCGGCGGTCGGAGAAAAGGTGTCAGCAAAGCCAGGCTTCATGACGTTCAGCGATTAGAAGTTGACTTCTAGTGGCCCCTCGGCCTACCACGGCTGGCCTGAAAGTCCAAGATGGTTGGGGTATAACTTGTAATATATAGTAGCGCATGCCGCTTTCCATCTGCATTCTATTTCTACAGATATCAATGACTGGTCTTTTGTCTAGTTTTGATGATAGAAGGTGAGCCCCTACAGTTATCCTTCCAGGATCGTCTGAAGCACGCACTGGCTCCTAGGTTGTTGGGATCTTGTGACTCACTCGAAGTCAGAAACCCCGCAGGTGGGTGAGTCTTTGGGTTATAGAAGTCCCTCGAGATTTGGCGAATGTCTAATGTTCCGAATATGAGTGAGATTGTGGTCCCTATCTTTACTTTGTGTGGAAACTACGTTGTATTTTGAGCATGTAAGTCTGTATCTAGAGACGGCTAATAGGCGCCCCCCCCCCCTCTCCCCCCTGATTGGTGCTCAGAGTAGACGTCAGAGTCGTCCCTGATCCTCGATGTCGGAGCATCGCGTAAAGCTGGGTGTCTCAATCATGTTCTCGAACAGGAGTCGCCTAACTTCCGGGCCTATTAGTCCTCACTACTGCCCTGGTAGATCTTTTCGGCTTTGGAGTCAAGAATGAAGTACTGAGGCGGTAGCAAGCTCCGCAGATTTCAATCAATCGTCTCGTATTTCTTGGTAGCCTAATTAAAGGGGCGTAAGCGGTTTTCTTTCGAGACCGTCGATCTGCCAGCAAAGCCGATACTTTCTAGGGGTATTTAATTTTCTTCGCCAGCAGGCTTGCGAAAGTCGGGGCTATCATTGCAGGGTATAGGCAGGTTGTCCGCGATAGCGGTAGCGGGTTTCCTGTTGTGTTTGGGCTTAATGGCTATGAGAACGGTGTGTTGAGCATACCACACCAAGTAAGTCGACCGTTACAGTCTTAGTCTAAGATTTACTAAAACTCAACATTTCCATGCTCCGTACCGCCTTGGAGTATTCTACTCAGGACACGTGTTGAGAAGAGCTCGGTACTGAAGGGTGGTTTAGTTGGACTGGAATGTGTTGTACATTTCATTCTCAATACAAAATACTGAGCAATGTACAAGAATGCGGTGCAAGCAAGCGAGCGGTCCAAAAGCAAAGTCATCTTGAACATATCTCCACCGCGGTCAAGACAAGGATCTCCCGCAAGGGTGAGGAGCAAAAGCCACACCAGGAGAAATCTAGCCGAATTTATAGGAGTACATTGCTAGTCAACTTCCTGGATCTTGCCGGGACTCGGCTTACTCATTCAAGCTGCCTACAGTACTGGAACCATACGCGGGACCCCCTCCCGAAGGGGGGAGTCGCTGGTTTACCCTGTTCCTTATCGACATCATGTCTGTAGTGTAACACGTACGTGGGTGGCTAAGGAATAACGGAGTATGGGCTTCGCCTCGACCATGTCATCGAGGCCTCATATACCCAACATCTACCGAGGCGAATGCTACCTAACCCAGACCATCGGTATTTCTTCGCTCATGAGAGATAAAGAGAGGAACGATGGAAAAGAAGGAAAGCCAGCCGAGGCAGATCCGAACACCGTGGGCTTTCGTACGTGCTTTCCCGCAGAGGTGAAGAAACGCCTACTGACTGTAGCCAAGAATGCTCAGAGCTTTACCGCTTACAGATGCATATAAAGTAGATGCCCAGAAACCAAAATCCCTAATGTGACGACTGCGAAAGCCTACAGATTCCTAGGCTCTGTGGAGCGTCTTCAAGCTTGAGATAGGAGAACATGGCCATGATCATGAACCCAGAGCCTGAGGTACTGGTCTACACGTTGCCCCCAAGACACCTCCCATCCTGATCTAGGGTCCCAGTATCTAAGAATATCTAAGCCTCACAAGTGGAAATCCCCCTCTAGACACGCCCAATCTCAAGATTACCTCACAGTCACACCACACCGACTCTCAACCACCAAACCAATTACCAACATCACCCGACGACATCTCATGCCAAGACCCCAAACCCAAGCCGCCAAAAACGACCATTCGTAGAAACCCTCGGCCCGAATATCACAATTCGGTCCGCCAAACCTCGTGACAAAGAGAAAGAACAAGACAAGGGGGCGGACACCGCCGAGCCCTTTGAGCCTCACTCAACGCCGAGTTTCACCCGGTGCGGCTCTCCCGGCCACACCCGCGGATCTGGATTGGGTGTGTGTGTCACGCCACAGTTCCATCCCGCCCTGCCTACTAGAGACTTGTCAGGAACAAGACAATCCATTACCAAAGAAACAAATAACGGTCCCCCTTGTCCTGTCACATCACATCATTACCCATGGATTGGTTCTACGGTTACATCTGCCGAACGGACGCTAGTGCACCTCGGCGGAGCCTCCACTGTCTGCCATTCCTACAGGATGTCGGCCCAGAGCATGAGCAGTACACTGACACGCAACAAGGCAACGTCAGATTGTCACTTTGTTAGTCAGGCCATCCAGATCTTCGGGAAGGCAAACTTGTTTAGTCAGATCCCAGGGATCTCTGGGCACTGCATCATCATTCAACGTCACTTCATCGGCACAGCATGTTCATGGTAGACTTCTTTCTCCTATCTGCCTAGAAGAAGCTAATGGCTTGTGTTGTTTGAACAAGCCTTACAAAATTGAGCAATGAGAGGGCCATCCGGCTATGTCTCTCGTGAATCCTTGCGTCATGGGTATCTTTTTGACCTCTTTCGTCAGATGGCCGTATTGGATTCCCAAACGCCGAGCAAATGCTTCAATCCTCTTCCCGCCTCCGAGGTTGAAGAAGTCCCTGGTTCAAGTAGTAGCAAGTAAGAGCAAATCATGTGTGTGGGATCGTGTTTTCCCACGTCCTTCCAAAAAAAGAAAAAAAAGTCCCCCCTTCCAAAAAATGAGCAAAATCGTGGTCATAGTTGAGTTTTCCTCAACGCCCCAAACTCCTTTCCGGAATTCCATTCGTGTTGTACAGGTCGTCATATGATACAGTCAAAGCCTGTCTTTGGCTCTGATCTCAAGCGTCGCGGTTAACGGTGCGCTGCGGGCGGTAGTTGGGTTGCTCGATGAACGTTCCCTTTTCCGGCAGGTAGCGGTACGCGTGGAAGTCGTAGCCGTAGGGCTTAGGCTCGATAGAGTAAAGCATGCCCAGAGGAACATCCAAGTCAGCGATCTCGTCACGGGATAAATCCATAAAGTAAGCCATGAGCACACGGCAGACCGAGCGGTGTCCAACAATGAGAACGTGATCCTCGATACGCTCAATCTCGCGGACAATATCGCGCAAGCGAGCGATGACCTGGAGATATCCTTCTCCACCGACACCCGGGTAGGTGTAATGGAGCTTATCCGCAGCGCGCTTCTTATACTCGGCAGGGAATCTTCTGGCGATCTCCTCATACGTCATGCCCTCAAAAAGGCCAGCGTTGAGCTCGTTCAGCACCGCCCAAGCCTTGACGTCGTAGTCGTCGTCATTGTCGAACTGCTGTGCCGTCTGCACGCTGCGCTTAAGCATCGAGGTCCAGACGCAGAAATTCTTCTCGTCCAGTTCCCGATTCAGCTCGGGATACGGCGGGGTGTGGTCGCCGGCCTTGGGCGGGAATGACGACTGAGCGATCTTATCTTTCTGCTCAATGAGCCACTCCTTGCGCTTCTGGGTCATGAATCGGTGGAGAGCCTGTCCGTAGAGCTCTCCGTCGGCGGTAAGGTCGGAATCTCCGCCGAGCTTTCCATTGCGGTTATCGACACTCTGTCCATGCCGGGTCAACCATATCTGGCGCGGCGCAAGGTTGAATGTCGTCAGGTAGGAGCTGATGCCGCCGCTCAGGAAGCCCCGCAATCTATACTGGACCAGCTTGCGGCCAACATCAATCATCTTTGGCGGCGCGTTAGCGAATTGTGTTACTCTGCGCCAGGGCTTAAACATACCTGAATATACTGCATGTCGTGCGCCTCCTCGTACTCTCCAAGAGGGACATAAGCGCTCTCGTAGGCGGCGACACGTCTCTTGAAATCAGCAAGAGACTGGTGAGGATCCTTGTCCTTGTAGTCGGGGCCAGAAAGCTTCAGGCGCATGTTGGCCTCGAGAAGCTGCAAACACGTTAGATGAAATTTTAAGAGACAAGGGCGGTGAGAACACTTACGTTCTGATCGTGGCAGATACTCTCGATGAAGAGAATTCCGAGCTTAGGCTCGCGCGCCTTGATTCGGTCGACCAGAAGCTGGCGGCGGTGGATAGTGCTGTTTGTCGCATCGAGGATGCCGACGGAACCGCCCTGGTGCAGAAGGTAGTCCAGAAGCTCGTCGAGAGTGTCCAAAGCCACCTGCTCCCGGAGCTTGGCCGCAGTCTCGTTGGTCGGGTCGAAGAACTTGGCGGACTGGTCAATGCCGTCGCTCTCCTCATTGAGGTTCAGCTCCGCAGGCTCCTTATTGCCACGGGAAGCATGACCATTAAGCAGGATCGAAGCAGCCTGGGCCGGCGGGTCGAGTCTAACGGCAGCGGGCGAGTAGGCAGGCTTCATCGGCGAACTCATGCCGGCAGCCACGCGTCTGCGGTTTCCGACATTGAAGATTGTAGAGCTGTACTGCTGCCAAGACAGGTAACGCTGGACCTTCTTGGTAATGTAGGACTTTCCGCGCGCGGGAAGTCCAACCATGACGATAACCAGCTTCGCAGCGACGTCGCGGTCACTAATCTTGCCGTCGGGCGAGGCTCTCGAGACGGTCATGCCAGGGACATTGAGTGTGGCGGGGTGGGGGCGAAGGCGCGGAGTGGTTCCTCCAGAATTCTGTCTGACAGGCGGGCTGTTGGTTTATTCGATTAGCCAAGCTCTAGAATACGAGGAGTGTGAGATGTTGTAAAAATGCTCAGCCGCCAGGAGGGAAGGAGCATTCACTTGAGGTAATACCACTCTAAAATTCTTTTTGGGGGGATCTGCACGTACATTCTAGGGGAATTTGGAGCGGTCGAAACCACACTTCGCATCGCAGGAGGGGTATCGGAGTTTGCGACCAAGGAGCGATCGCGGAGGGCGATTGGGCCACTCAAGTCGTTCATAGACCGAACGGCATGCGCCATAGCCGGAGGCGGGAGAAGGCCATCGTGAGGGTGAGAAACGGGCAGTGCCTGGGGCTCGGTAAGGTAGTTCGAACTCGAGTTCGCGGCGGCGGTCGATTTGTTAGAGTGGGAGGGAGGCGATGACGAAGGGGCGCGTGAATCCTTGTTGGAGCTCATGGCCAACTTCGCCAGAGCAGATTGCTTGGCCTGTATAAGACCAAGGTCTTTTTTGTATGGAAAAGGGTATATTAATACTCAAAAGCTTGTTCAAGAATGAATATGTCGATAGTGACGGCGGTAGACAAGAATAAAGTGGCGAAGAGTTGAGATTTGGGCGTGCAGAGGTAGAAGGGGAGAAAAAAAGAAATGGCTTGGGTGGTGGACTGGAAGGGTTTGGTTTGTACGGACCTGGGTGGTGATCAGGAAAGATTGCGGAAGGCATGGATGCGAATATGCGAGGTAGGCGGCAGGCGTGGAAAAAAAAAAAAGAGACTACGCTGACGACCCTTTGTAAAAGGGAGGAGTCACACAGGGTGTGCGCCTGGGTTTGGTAACTGTGGTTGGCTGGGCCTGCCGTTTAGAGCAGTCGCCGCTTTGTTGCTTTAGCTGGGTGCACCTGCTTCCTGGGCTTCCTGGGCTGCTCCTGCTGTGAGAATTCTCTCTTCGGGGTCGGTTCAAAGGCCCTGTACCCAATCGCTGCGCTAGGATGGGGAAGCTGGTCGAGCTGTCCCAGGGTGGGTGATGAAATGTGGCGTCCAAGATGGCTAGCTCTTGCCTTAGCGTGCAGGGGTCTTGCCGGGTTCGCAGCAGGCGTAGTCTGGGCAGAATGAGAGAAAAAAGTGTTGAGAGGGAACAAGACAAGCAACACAGCGTGTGTAAGTGCAAAGCGGTCTTGTTCCGATGCGGAGGAGGACACGGACGAGGAGATATCTACTCTATACAGAGACAGAGCACTGTAGTTCACACCTGTAGGTTGATGGTACAGATAGACTACGATGGATGAGAATGCCAAATACTGTCAAAATTGTATGGCAGTGATTGATGATGAGAGTTGCGGTGCAAGCAAAAGAAGACACACAAAGCAACTGGCTGGACAGATGGAAAAGGTATCAATGAAAAAGGCTGTGGGACAACAAGAACAGAAAAGAAAGAAGATTCTAATGTGTTCGGGATGGATGGGTCTGTCAGGTTAAAGAGGATAGAAAGAAGAGGGGAGGGTCAGAGCGATGGAGCCCGTCGATGGAGGAAGGACCGATATATCTACCTTAGTGGTACGGTCGAGGCAATGGGCGATGGGTAATGGGATGGTGGCCCTCGATGAGTGATGGGCAGCACAGAGCAAGACACCTCAGGATGGGACGGTATGGGATGGATGGGGTGAGGTGAGAATGGATCTGGGCTGTATGAGTGAGGGTGAGCCTGTGAGGACGAGGGTGCGATGAACGGGGACGAGGGACGGGACAGGGTGAGGGTGAGCAAGGAGAAGGCCCGTCCGAGGACTCCTCAGGCTCCTCACTGCCTTATTTTGCAGAGAGCCCTGCCCTGCCCTGCCTTTTCGTTGCATGTTCTACTAAGGTATGGTACGGAGTAAGATAGGTACGGAGACTCCTCCTCTGCATGGCTGGCCTTGTTGAAGACAAGGTGTGTCTGAAAATGGAGTACCTTCTTCTGTTTGGAGAGAGTGAGGCGTGAGGCGTGTGAGAAGAGACTCGATATCCAAGGTTAGAAAGAATCCTCTTGGCGCGATACAATAGTACATTCTTGGCTATGTTTGTACTCTGCAATCTGTAAACGGGAAACCAATGCTGCGCAGGCAAAGACTGTCTAGTCGCACCTTACCGTAGAGCCCATATCTACAGATACGTACTCAAGAATTGACAAAATCACCGCAATAGAACCGTTGTGTGCAAGAACCACTCGCAATTGTCCCATTTCTCTCCTGTCGCATTCTGCCGCCCCCAATGACTCCAACACACACCAGCCAGCAGTACCACCACGTTCGAAATTCGGGGCTTGCCCTGCAGCTGTGTTCTGCTTCTGGAGAGGTTCCCTTCGGTGGAGCCTCTAATTGGGTCGGTGCTGCATGCTCGGTGACCGGTCGCCGATGTGCCCTTTCCAGCGATCCAGGGTGCATTTCGTTTTGGCAAGGTACCCCCGTCTGCGACCCTGTCGAGCCTCTCCTGGCACCGGAGCCCTGGGATGCTAGACCCGTGGCGGCGCGGGATGGTGCTTTTTTTCTTCTTCTCTACTATTTGGGGGAGGGTTTGTAATTTTTTTTGTCCTTCCATTTTAACAGGGGGAGTTGGAGATTTGATTTCGGGGTTTGGGGAAAGAGAGAGGGCGGCGGCGCGTACCCATACCTTCCAGCCATTCATTCGCACCCGGCGGCGGGTCGCATCTTTCAAACGGAGCAGTCTAAGCGCTTGACGTGCCCTCTCTTGTCTGTTCGGTCGTGTTCTGTCTCCCATCTGTCTCTCGATCTCGATACGTGCCTGCCAGCCCAACGGCTTGGTACACGCAACGAGACGGAAAACGGGGAAGGCCCAAACCGGGCGACGTGGACGTGCCGTATGGCCCTGCGTCTGTGCCCGAGCGAACGGGACGTGCGAAGAGCAAGAGTGGTTGAGAGCGAACAGGAAAGAACTGATTTCAGAAGTGGACTCACTCTTTCCAAAGGTGAGGTGACATGACGGTTCAAGGCAGCCGCGCGCGCGCCCTATCCTACCTAGGGGATCGTACCTTCCCGTCCGTTTGGCAGGGTTCACGAACGAGATTGACAGCATTCCATTTCCCACCTTTCCTGAGGTCATTTCACGTGTTTTTTCCCTTCTTTCCTTCTACCTATCCATTCCGGATTCTTAGTAACCCAAACTGTCCTGGGCAATATGTCGGTCCCTTTACGGATACTTATCCATTCAACGCATGATTTCTGTTGTTGATTTTCTGATGGGGAAAGTACAGTACGGCCGAGCTTACAGGCCCCGGGCGACTCGAGAGTTACAGAGAAACCTGAGGAAGAAAAAGGGCTGGGCATCATTTCCAGAACCCCCCTATTACACCTATTTCTGGCCTGAGGTAAACGGTTCGAGTTTCTAGGCGTCAGGCCCGAGGCGAGTGCTTACGTTGTCAACAGTGCAGCGCCAGTAAACAAAGCTCGTTATTCTGCCTTTTCTATTGCTGGACGTACGTGTCCACGGTCTGTTTGGCCTTTACCTTACTCTGGACTCGGGAGCTGGCTGCCCGGGTACGCTACCTATTGTTGTCTTGGTCCAATACCAGAAGCCCATCCGCCCACGCCCTCGGTCTTGTCCCATGTCCATGTCCCACGTCAATCTTCCGTCCGCCAAGTTTAAAGCCATTCATGCCTATCCAAAGCTACTATTCGTACAAGCTCAAGCTCAAGCTGAAGCTCAATCTGGGTCTGGACCTGGATAGGAGTCCTGACAATTGCCGTCTGGCCATGAACCATGGATTGGGGATTTGTCCAGCACAGCGGGTTGAGAGAGAGCCACCTACGTCTCTGTGCACCAGCACAGCCCGTTACAGTACAGCAAAAAAAGAACCTCAACAAACACAAACCCTCCGTCGTCCAAAATTAAATCCCCAAACACCGTCATGACGGCCGGCCCCATCCGTTGCGTCTCCCCGTATGCCTGGGTCCTGTCCTCCGTGTCGCCGTGCTCCATCCTCCATGCTCGTCTGGTCCGCCCGGTCTGTGTGCGTGCACCGTGTTGCCCGTGACTTATACCTCACCTTAGCTCCGTGGGTAATATTATTCCTGCAGACATGGGAAGTCGAGGAGAGAAAACAAAAAGTGGCCGTAATACGGACAATGTAACTCGGACGGCCAAATCCCACGTCAGTTCTTTCCTGCTTCTTTCTCACCGTCTGCTCGCTCAGCGCTTGAGTGCTGGACGAGGTGTGGCCTGCCTGGCCTAGCTTTGCTTTGCTGTGCTTCGCTCACCGGGCTTGTCGGAGATACCCCGTCGATCCGTTCTGCCCTTTCCACTTCCCTTCCCACCCAAATGTTTCACGACTCAGATGTCCAGAGTAATCGGCCGCCAAGTCCCCTCCTGAATCAACTTATGCCGGCACCAGAGCTATTCTACAACCATCCCATCTTTCTCAAGCATTCCAGCTCTCAGCCAAGCCAATTTGAATGAACCACTCACATCAGCCCTCGCCAACACGCCTTCGAGACTTGCTCAAAGCTTATCCTTGCGGTTGATCGCCCTGTTCCATTTCTAGGTGGCCACGTACCTAGCCTTGATGGCCCCTTTTCGAGGTTACCTCTCTCTAATTTTTTTTTCTTGCTGAATGAGTAGGTACTATGCAGTTGTGGGTGTAGCAATAGGTGGCCCTCCGATGTGCTGCAACAAGTCTCCGGCGGCGCTCAACAAGGCGTCTCCGAGAAGGGTGCACAGCATGATTTGACACACACCATCTCCAGGGTCGCGTGCCGGTGATGGTCATTACATATTCTGTTGGCGTTGCAACAACTCACCTAGCGCTTGGGCTGACCCTCTGTCGGAATCACCCCGAAGTCCGGAGGCTGGAAAAGGAACCTCCACGCCCCCGGAGATCCGCTCCCACCAAGGATCCGCTGCGCTCCTGGCGAACCTGTGAACCCCTCACGGAACCCCTACCAGTTGTTCGACGTGTTGTGGGGATGCCAGGGCTGCTTTTGAGTCTTGACAGCAAGCATTCTGTCACTGCTAAGCACCAGCCAGCCTGATCTTCCTAGACATGTCTGCAAAGAAAGATGGCTCATGATGCTCATCTTTACTTAGGTCTGGGCGGTGATGTCACCCAAATGCCCTTCTGGCACATTGAAATCTCGCCCCTGTGAAACGAAAATGCCCATGGTGAGCCCGTTTGTGTACATACACAGTACAGCCTGTAGAATGGTGGGACAGTGATCCGTATGTCCCGCCAAAGTCTGAGGACGCCATGTCATCGTTCTCGGGGCGAGTGAGGCTTGCACCCAACGCCCAGTCATCCCGCCATGCCAATGGCCACTGGTAACTCAACCGCAGCGGCCAATCATCTTCAACAGTCCAGTTACGAGGTTGCTTTCATGCTTCGCGCCAGAAACAGGGACTCGGCATGGATGACGAAGGAGGAATTTGGCGTGGGACCCCCCACTCCAAGACTCTTTTGCAGAAGGTTCTCCTGTTACACTGCAGGACGCGGACTGCAGCAAAGACAATTGTGACTTCTCAGCTCCCAAATCCAAAGTGTGGAGGGGAGGGTTGGCAATTCCAGGTGCTCCAGACGCCGGCGGCGCGGCCCTCAGTTGCACTCCTCATTTCTGATATTGCCGCCGCGCCGCCAATCTGTGGTCTCCACCAGCTGTCGAAGTTTAGGCGTTATTAGTCTCTGGTAGTCTATTCCGCTTCTGCTGCTGACCCCGCATGTATCGTGAGGGGTTCGCGGCAGGGTTTGCCGTTCGCTTTCTAGAAGCCCACTGTCATGGCCACCTCGACGACAATCAAGGGACCAACTGCTCCGTAGCAGAGGCAGTCTCGCCAAGATGTCAAGGAACGCTCGCTGGATCTGCGATGGCGAAAGCGTCATCTAGAGCGTAGTGCGGAGAGGAGATACGGCCGACACGCGTTGCGACTGGAGCTTGCAAGAGCGTTTACCGATGGGGGTATGACTTGCAGTCCTGGCCAGCCCCCGCCAGCCCCCGCCGGCCAGTAGGGCGTGCCGTCATCGGAGATTGAGAAATAGGCGATGGAGCCTTCACACGTGGGGTCGATTTACCGTTGGACGATTGCATTTCTAATTCAGATGCGGCACCCTTGAGAGAGAGAACAGTCTGGCTTGTGAGACTTGTTCTGCCACGCACCAACGGTTGATAACCAATGAGACGATCCATGATGGAGGCATGTTGGCACGGAGGATGAGAGCCGAAAAGTTGACTTGTCTGCCGCTCTTGGCTTGCTCGGGCGTTGTGAGACAGTACACTGCGCAAAGAACCAACCGAAACTACAGAATTAGAAGCTTATCTCTGCTGAATGAGCTCAACCGCGGCTGTGGAATGTGTGGACCTACCTCTAAGAAACCATCATCTAACTGAGGTGAAGCCCGACCGGTGAGTATTTTTGGTGAGGTGAGGTAAGGTGAGGTTTTGTCTTGCTTCGCGATGTTCATCCTGATGGGCCTGTAAGAGACGTTCGGCTCGTTTCAGTGGTGGAAGTGCTTCTCCCTAGTTGCCTCTTGCCTCTCGCGTTTTATGTCTTCTCCAGTCTTCTCCAGCTCCTTCTACAGTCGCTAGGTATTTTGCTTCAGTCGATGCCCTCCTCCCTATGATCACAGATGTGACCTCCCTTCCATGTTTTTTGCGCCTTCCCAATCTTCTCTCTCGACTCTTGGCCACTTTTGGGAAACACACAAGTGATCCCTTACGGAAAGTACGGAAAGTTGCACAAACACCATGGACAAGAACGGGAAAGAAATGGCCGGTGGTGATTGCCAAAGAAATCCTCTAGGCAATTCCTACCTAGGTATTCGTACAGTCGCCCCACTTCTACCCCCATGTCACGAATCTGGAAATACCTTAGACGTCGCAGGCACAATTCAAACGTCCCGTCGACGGGGTGGTCACTGCCAGGACCGGACTGGCTACACCGAGATGCGTGAGGGGCCTGTCACTTTATCGATAAGACCCTAGACCCCGCTAGCGGCTCTGCTCTGCAATCCGATTCGACCAGAGGCCCTCTGTGCCTGACAACGCTTGGCCTACTGGGATCCAGTCTGTCAAATAGATCGCCAAATTTTCTGATGCTTCACTTCGGTCCCGTCCGTTCAATACCGCAGTTCAAACCACTTCCAGATCCGGATCCTCATGGCCATCAGCTACATTATCCAATAAACAACCACGCCATCTGATCCGATAGGGTCTATTTCCTCTGTCCTTGTTTCTTTGTTTGGTCCCAAATCTGGGCCCTGCCGTTTCAGGACCCGGCAGAACAACATTGATCTTCAAGTCTTTGGGTTACATCCGTCTTGAAGCCATCTATAGATGGAAAGCTGAGGCTGAGACTGATACAAACGCTGAGACTCTCCGAACGATATATCAGACTACCTGGACCCGCCAATCATCGGTTCCAATAATACCTGGCGCATTTCCACTTATCTTGGCAAATATCTTTGCACCTCAAACTTGCTTCCTGAATCGACGGAAGGCTTTGTGTACCGCACAATCTTTCTAGAGAAGTGACCGAGAACCAAGTTCGTCTCCAAGGCTGCAAAAGAGTCAAAGGAGGGAAGGAGATAAACAAAGCAGCACAGGGCTGGAAGTGAACAGGATCTGATCTGAGGCAAGAGCAGAAGAGGAGCTGAAGGTGCAGGTCGGGTGCCTTCCTTCTTCGCGCCTTCCAGTCCAGCGTCCCGGGCTACGATTTTATTTGTCCTGGCTCTGCCTATCAAAGTAGTTTCCTGAGGCAGTGTGGGCCCCTTCGTCAAGTTGCTTCTCGTGACTTCCTCCCATTTGGTTCTGCTCCAAGGTACTACCTGAGTGCACCTCACTTTGGGCCAAAAGCAACTTCGCAGCCTCCTTCATCCAGACCTTACCAACTGCGGTAATTGTGTTGGCTTGTCGTTCCCTTACAAAATTGTCCAGCCCTTACAGCACCGAGGTAAGGGTGTAGAACAGTTGGACACCGAGGACACGACACCACATCTCTCTTTCTCAGGAAAGAGCTAGGTGTGCCACCTACATCAACCGTCGCACAAGGCCTTGACTGGAAATCTTCTCTAGTCATCGTTCTGATTTATTGACTGCTCAGCAAACCCTCCGCTACATCCGATCTTGGCCCTGTTCGACAACGTCAAACCAAAACGAGCCGCATCGGATTCTAGGAGCACACCTTTGATAACAGGCTTCTGACTGGACTATTCACCTAAGTCACAACAGTCCTCCTCAAGAAGCCGTCGTGGAGCTACTCCAGTCGTTCTGTTGTCTGCCGAAATCCACACTTCGCTCACGGTACGCCACAGCGGTGCGCAGCAGCTATCTCCGTAGCCCTCTCTGTCGGTCGTCTTGTGCCTCGGGAGACTAAAATCGAGATACCGTGACTTTCTTGTTGAAGTAAGTTACGGCTCCGGCGTGACGCACCCTAAATCACCCCCAGCTATACTGACGGACACACCAGTTCCTGCTTTTTCTGCCCAAATCTTGGAAGCCAGTCTGGAGACCACCAGTCAAGATGCTCGCTGTCGAACGCGCCTCGCTCCCGGCCATGGCCTCTGATAGGCCTGACGATCAATCTGAGGAAAAGATCGAGCACACTGGCCCTGATGTCATCCAGCCCCATGCTCTCATCGACCACCTGCTTCCACAACAACTCGGCCGAGGAGTGCTTATTCCTCTAAAGACGACTCTGGAAATCCGACAAGACCACACCATTGTCCAGGCTTTGATCACGAGGGCTCCATCTACGTCTACTAACAACGTCGTCAAGTGAGTAGCAGTCATCACGTTTCTATCACATACTAACCTGACTGCAGTCTGATCCGCTCGATGCTCCCTGAAGGCGTGGCTAACAACTTGCCTCACTTGCGAAGATGTGCGAAGCCCGCGGATATCCCGGCTCATCTCAAAACACAGTTCATGAACGACTCCCCCGAAGGCCGCCAAGTCCACACGGGTAAATCCACCTGGATCTACATCATGCTTGGTGAAGAGAAAGACTTCGATAAGCACGGCTTGGTCGCAAAGCTGGGAGCCATCGAGGGAATGGATGAGAACGTCTTCCTCACCAAGATTCCGATCCCCATGGTACCACCTACTTCTCAGGTGCAGGCAGCTATGTGGACCTCGCAGTTTTGGCCTACGGTGTATAGAAAGAACAACCCTCTTGGACCGCACCCTAGCATGGTGGGACGATCAACGGAAACCATCAAGGATGAGACATCTCTGTGGATGACCTTGGCCCATCGCGTCGCCTTCCAGGCCAAGAAGGCGGGTATCGGCGAACCCATGGGTGCCGTCATCGTCCAGCGCGAAGGGGGAAAATCCCACCTGGTAGCGGTTGCCGGAGATGCTCGTTGGCACCAGGAGCCCAATAGAAGCGGTACCGGCAACCCCATGGGTCACTGCGTGCTCAGAGCTATCAGCATGGTGGCGCAGAAGCTTGTGCGACACGAGAGACGTGCAGCCGGCCGCTCCAACGTGCCGCCTATCCTTGAATACGACACTTTTCAAGATCTTCCGCTCTTGGAAGACGAGCTCACGGTTCATGAAGACGAGCATCCCAATGCGGACGGCTACCTGTGCCACGGCATGGAGATGTACTTGACTCACGAGCCTTGCGTCCAATGCTCGATGGCTATCCTTCACTCGCGGATGGGCAAGGTCGTCTTCGCTCAACGCATGCCACTTACTGGGGGCATGTGCTCGGAAGATCGAGGACATGGCCATCCCGAGCTGGAGAACTGCGGTAGAGGCGAGGGTCTCGGCCTCTTCTGGAGACGTGAGCTGAACTGGAGCTTGTTGGCGTGGGAGTGGGAATCGAGCGACTGCGTGGGACCTTTGCCGCCGGTTGATCACAGAGTCCATGCTTAGTCCCCATGGGACTTTACGACGATACCTTGGTGCTTATGGTCGGGAAACCGGCCTAGGCCAGAACAGTCTTTGTGTGCCGGGATGCCAACGATTGTAATGGTTGACGGTAGTCTCGATGCATTAGTATCGATAAACCCTGTACCCCAAGCTCTGAGCCAGCTCGTTGGCGGCTTTGGCGCTTTACATTTTACCTGTTGTATTTGGTTGAGAGACTGGTTGAAAGGGCTAGCAGAGGGTTTAGATAGTCCCTTCAGCTCCCGTGGGATGTCTGACGGGATGAAGGAGATTCGAGAGACGTGCGACGGTAGGCTGGTCAGGAATTATACCCATGCTGTCTCATTTGTAGCAGACGGCAACTTTAGCAATGCCCAAGCAACTTACATCAAGTCTTCGTCGTCCATACTTGCTGTGACGAGCAATTGTTGAGGGAAGATGTACCCCTTTACTCTCCAAAATACCAGAGTCACATAGGAACAACCGCTAGGAAAGAGTTCCAGCCGATATAAGATCAGCATCCAAGTGATATTGGCTGCAGCCTACACTAACTTACCCTACAAAAGTAATACAGGTAAATAGTGCCCGATGAATAAGGTAGGTAATAGCACGGTGTGTACTTAGGTACAGAGCCAGACTGCGCTAAGGGCCGGCAAGCTTTACAGCGGTCGTGCTTCCTGCGGGGAAGGGATGCGCCTTATCTTATCGGCACGCCTAATGCTGGCGAGGAAGGCCCGCACTGGGAGAACTGATCCATACTCCCATCCATTGAAGTGGTCCCCTCGTCACCAGCCCATGCCGCAATCTTCACTCTTTTTCCCCGTTACATGTTTCGGCATGCGCCCACGAACAAAAGCACCCGCTGAGGAAACGGCCCTGGAACTGCAGCTTTCGAGACCCTTCTAACCACCAGCATGAGTTGCCTTTGACTCTCTTGACCCACGCGACACCGACCAGGTAGCTTTGTAACGGCCTCGACACATGCGCTCGCGACCTCAAGCTTTTTGGACAAAAGCTGTGGACGAACTTCATCTCCGAGCTTCTGTAAGCTGTCGCCTTCTCCCATCGGTATTTTTAAGACGACGAAGCGTCACAATCTGGCGAGGCAGACCGAACGACATCCGCAACGACGACCGTAACACCCTACAGCTTCTCGCACGCTTCCTGAACGAGCGCGTCGACATGCCTGCGGACAAATCGAAAAAGCGCAAGGCGGACAAGGACCTACAGAGATACTACGCTGTGCGCGTCGGTCTCCGGCCAGGTGTATATTTGACATGGCTTGAATGCCAGAAACAGACTGCTCATCAAAAAGGAGCAATATGTATGTGAAGATACCTGACCATACCACTGTGGAAGTTGCAGGCCTTCTTGACCGGTTCGACTGACAGAGGCTGCTTTCTAGACAAGTCTTTTTTCACACGCGAAGAGGCCCAGGCTTTTGTGGAAGGCAAGTTCGTACCCGCGCCAGCCGGGGAAAAGCCCTCCCCTCCAAGATACTATGCTGTCGCGCGTGGTCATTTCACGGGCATCTTCGTCAACGACTGGGATACGGTTTCCTTGGCAATCAAGGATGCCAAAGGGCCCAAGTATAAGAGGTTCGACACATACACCGGCGCGTTAGAGTTCATTAGGGAATGGGGCAATGAGGAAACGATTGCTGGCGCTGAGGCAGGCGCCTTGAACGCGGGTATCAAGGTTCTGCCGAGGAAGCCAGCCACCAGCTCCGCAACGAAGGCCACGAAGGTGAAGAAGGAGAACCATGATGGGGTGGAGGAAGAGATGGAGAAGGAACCTAAAGACGATCCCGTAAATTCGGAGGTACTGAACTTGCCGCAAATCTATATCGACGGAGCTACGGCGGGCAACGGCACTCCTTCTGCCAGGGGCGGCGTGGGCGTCTACTTCGGACCCAACGATGCAAGGTAAGCTGGCCCTCAACTACATCTTACCTTCTTCCGTCATGATTCGTTTTCAGAAGAAGCAGTGGTGATGTAGTTCCCCTATATCTTTTCCTCAACAGGCCAGACGCAGCGGACTGACTCAGACGCATTTAGGAACATATCTGAACCCCTCGAAGGTGAACCACAAACGAATCAGCGAGCAGAACTTACCGCCGTCCTTCGAGCACTCGAGTACACCTCAGTCACGCAAGATGTCCAGATCTGGACGGATAGCGAATACGCAAAGAACTGCGTCACTCGCGACTGCAAAAAGTGGATGGCCAACGGCTGGAAGACTTGGAAAGGACCCGTAAAAAATCAGGACTTGATCAAGGCAATAATGGATCATCTCAACAGGCGAGAGGCTGCAGGGACAATAACGAGCATCAACTGGGTGAAGGCTCACACCACAGAGCAAGACCCGACATCTGTAGGCAACAGGGCTGCGGATGAGCTCGCCACGGCCGGTGCAAGAAAGACTTTGCCAACGAAGTCAAGAAGAAAGCTCAAGTGAGGCGGCAATGATGGGCTCTGAATCAAAGTTGGATGAGGATGATTACGATCCTACAAAGCACGTATAAGTCGTGTTCTTTATGCCGGTCAGGTGGCGATAGCATAGGATACGATGCGGCAGTGAGTCGGAGGGGTCGACAGAGGGCGACCTTGCGCGCTAATTGACGATACCCGCACAAAGCTCCAACCCCTCGCACTACCGGTCTGCAGCAGCGATACGGGCGATGTTGAATATCGTCATACTCGTGAAGGGTCGTTGACTTGATGTGACGGTCATGTCAAAGGGGCGTTTCGGGCGCAGGTGACTACGGTTGATTGCATGGTGCCGTTTCTGCTTGTGTCAATATCCCCATTCCTTAAGACTTTTCTCGGCCTTTGATCCTGTAATTATTTTTCCAATGGCGGATCGTATATCTGGTACTGTTGTGGCCCACAAGGAGATATTGACGGTACAGACCCAGAGGTGTACTATGCATGCAAGAAGACCATTGACGAATGGTTGAAATCGTGGCGGAAGTCCAATGACGGGGTCAAGTGTTTAATAGGTGGTTTGTTCAACTGTTCTGTTTCCCGTTTCTGCTTGTTGTTTAAGTAGTTTCCATGTCTCAAATACGGCAGATATCCATCCTCGGCTGAATTTCATCCCCTCTCGACAAATTTCCCTCCTTCTCTTAAACACTTAAACGTGCCACCGACGTGGAATTGCCTACGAATAGTATCTCTGTCTCATTACGTAGGATTTTCTGCCTTCTCCAAGGGCAGAATATATTTATCCTTGGGAACCCTTTCTTTCTCTCCCTCTCCCGTTGCTTCCGCGGCAGGCCGGCGCGAATGTGATGGTCTTGGAAAAAAAAAACACTTTTGTCTCACAGGTACGGTGGCGGTTTGTGAGACCGTACTAAACTCGTGGCTCTATATGCGCGCGTGTGTGTAGTTTTGTCTGCCTGGAGCTAATGTGATTAGGGTTTTCTTTTCGTTACTTTATCGTGTCTCTATCCCTCTGTACGCCCCCACGTTGTTGTTCCTGTGGGCGTTTGTGGATTGCTGGCGAGGGTCTCGAGGCTGGAGAATGTGGTTTTAGAGACAAGAGAGAGCGAGAGAGGGAGGAGCGCCTGAGAGCCTAGAGGAAAGGGAAGGGAAGGGAAGGCGCAGAAGGGATTTAGATTCTTGGCGCCGGCTTGAAGTCCCGAGCATTCATCTATTTAGTTTACTTGTCACCTTGTTGCATTTGTTCCATGATACAGTCTTACAGGGCCAGACAGGCAGGCATTGCTTTCCGTTGAAACCTATTCCCACTAGAGAGATCTAAAGAGACCTTTTGCAAAAGCTTACTTGGAAACCTTGCTCTGTTGGCATCGCAGGAGGTCCGGCTTTGGCATTCAGAAGCACACAAGAAAACGCCGTCTGAGCTTGCATTTCCTAAGATAGTTCGCCACTATTCAGTAAGGTAGGAGATGTCCAGCGCATAGGATAGCCTCTCCGTTCTGTGCTAAACAGCTGAACTCTGCCTACCCCACATCATCGCAAACCTGAGCGTCCATATTCTCACTCTAATACTTACTTTCCAGGAGCTATTCCGCATCGGGTCAACTAAATACCCTTGGTATCCTAGCATGGGACCAGGGACACCCCTCCTTCCCGCTTTGCCAAACCTGCGGTGATGATGAAAAAACAAGGGCCGGGCTACAGCTCGGCGGCGTTCGCCCCGATATCCAAAAACCACAGCACTTGCATCAGATCCTCGCCAAGCCGCCACTTTCCTTTTTCCCCTTCAACCTCTCTTCCCCCTTACATCGCGACCACCCTCACCCAGGACTTCCCACTTGGCGTACCTAGGTATTCACTCGGCCGCCCGCATCTGCGCACCGCATTCGGAACCCATTGGGCAGACGAAAGTTCGAAACCCCTCCAGAACCGCAAAGACGTGCAGACCGCCATCTCTTGGTCGCAGAAAAACAGATCCAAAGAAGCAAACATCATCGCCACGAAAGTCGTTGATCCCCAATAGCCTCCCAATGACAGTCAGCCACGCAAGCGCCGCAACTCTCCTCTTCGTTCACGACGCTTCGAACCCCACAATTCGATAACAATCGTATCTCTGCTGTTGGCTAGAATAGACTGTACCTCGGATCGTACCGCACGAAAACCAATTGCTTGCGGTTTCCTTCGGATCCGAAATCAGAAGAACCTCCCTTTCCGTAGGGCGCGCGCGGTCTCTCTACCTCTCTATCGCCTTACCGGTCGTTTTGTGTTGCCAAGAGATAAACTGCCACCCTCGTGGTTCAAAAACTTGGCGAACTGGGACCTTGTCGCATTTTCGTGCACATTCATTGGATCATCTCGCCCACGAGATCACGGAGACTACAACGAAAACTCGCACAAAGTGTGGAGGCTTCCAAGCTTTCAGGCCCGACTAGACACCTTGGCGAAAGCTTAAGTGATTCTCGACTCCTTTGAAGCAAATCTCACGTCGAGAAAGGCCGCCCAAGATGCCTACCCTCGCGCTCACAAACTTCAATATCCTCGTGGGCCTGCTGGGTGGCTGGATTTCGCTATTCGGCCTGGTCTCGTACCTATGCAAGGAGAACTATTACCTCTCCGAAGCCCGTAAGTCCCTCCGCTGTTTACACGTTTCAGAGCCCAATGGACCCCCAATGGCGAATATGGTGTCAAGGGTCGCAGTTGATGCGCCTAGATCGCCATGCAGGACAATACTTTCTCGATTCGTCTTGTAGTCAAGCGGCTAATCCAAAACCCCAGTGATATCCCTCCTCGCGGGCGTGGCTTTCTCCCCTCCCGCAGCAAACCTCATCAGACCGCTGGAGTATGCTGGCACGGAAGAGGACGTTGAGAGCGTCACCCTCGCCTTCTCCCGCCTCGTCCTCGGCGTTCAGCTCGTCCTCGCCGGCGTTCAGTTGCCCAGCAGGTACCTCCGCACGCAGTGGAAGCCCATGGCCCTGCTCGTCGGGCCCGTCATGACCTGCATGTGGCTCGCAACGTCCCTTCTCGTCTGGGCCATGGTGCCGCATATCCCCTTTTTGCACGCCCTCGCCGTCGGCGCCTGCGTGACGCCCACGGATCCGGTGCTGTCCAACGTCATCGTCAAGGGCCGCTTCGCGGACCACAACATCCCCACGGAGCTGCAGAATCTCATCATCAGCGAGTCCGGCGCCAATGATGGGCTGGGATATCCGTTCCTGTTCTTCGCCTTGTACCTGATCAAGTACATTGGCGACGGCGGCAAGCAGGTCTCTGGAGGCGCCGGCTTGGCGATGGGATTGTGGTTCGGTGAAACCTGGGGTTATACCATCATTCTCAGCGTCATCTACGGCGCCGTCGTAGGATGGCTCGCAAAGACGCTGCTTAGATGGGCCGAGAAGCGCAAATACGTTGACAGGGAGAGCTTCCTGGTCTTTGCAATCTCCCTGGCGCTCTTCATCGTCGGGACATGCGGCATGATTGGCAGCGATGACGTGCTCGCGTGCTTCATCGCTGGAAATGCTTTTACGTGGGACGATTGGTTCCGCTTGGAAACCGAAGACGACTCCTTCCAGCCAACGATTGATATGCTCTTGAACGTCACCATCTTCATGTGGTACGGCGCCGTCATCCCGTGGAACGAGTTCCTCCACAACGACGTGATCCCCATCTACCGTCTCATCCCTCTTGGCATCTTGGTGCTGATTCTGCGGCGTCTACCCTTCGTCTTCGCTATCCACCGCTTCATACCCCAGATTGAGCAGGTGAAGCAAGCCATCTTTGTGGGCTTCTTCGGTCCCATTGGAGTGTCGGCTATCTTTTATCTCTACGTCACAGTCGAATTCCTGCACACGCTGAACGAGGGCGATGAACCTCGTTCGGATGTTGCTCACCTGCCCGAAATAGTCAGAGTCGTCGTCTGGTTCCTCGCAGTCTGTAGCATAGTAAGTGACGCACTCCCGAAACCGTCGAGAACTAAAATGAAGTTTCAAATAGGTGGTCCACGGGCTGAGCATCCCGCTCGGCAAGCTCGGCTACTACGCTCCACGCTCGCTCTCTAGAGGCATCTCGTTCATGAGCGGCGAAGGCGACGGCGAGGGTGGTCCTGAGGCCACTCGGCCCTCCTTCCGCATTCGTGGCAGAGTACTGTATCCCTTTGGCCGTTCACGATCTCAAGGTATCGAAGCAGCGACAGGCTCAGGCTACAACATCGAGTCGCGGGCACAGTCGCAGTCACAATCTCAACCCCAATCTGACGTGGAAGGCGCCAATCGGCCCATCTACAGGATCGGCGGCTCAGTCATCCCTCCGCCGCCTGCGGGCGCGGACGAGCCGGGCGCGGCCCCTCCTTGGACGAAGCGGGCCGGTCAACCGGAGCATCAGAAACGTTCAGGCCCCGAAGACGGAGAACGCGTTAATGGTTCTCAGACAAAGGTGGCTGATGAGCAACAACAGGTGCAGACGCCACCGCCACCAGAGCTCCCAAGTCGTACAATCCGGTTTCCGGACGAGACACCCGCAGCACCTCGGTGATTTGCAGGGAAAAAAACCCCCGCGAAGCAGAAGATTTCGTGTGATGCAGAACTATTTTCTGCAACCGCAAAAGCCTTCGTTTGACTGAGACGTGAGACAATCAGCCCACGCGGCGGACAGAATTCCGGATACCAGCCGTTGTCAATTCCCATGTCTCTCGGGGTTTACTCTCCGGAAATCAAAAGGAAAGTATATGGCCTCGAGACGGAGTCGTAGTAAGTTGGCATTTCAAATGACACTTGTCCAATCTTTGTTCGTAGAGAATCTACTGTAGACAAGATAGACTTGGGATAGAACCGGCTAGAATACCCGTAATTAGGTAGACGTCTAATCGAACTGGATAATTGCCACTCGGTATTTACTCGGTCCACCATTTGCGAGTCGTCCACTACTTCCTACACACACATCGGAGTCGCCTAGGTACCAAATAGTTGTTGCCCGCACGTAGACCAAAGTTCTGGTGGTGTAAGGCCAATCGCTGATTGGTGCTCTTGGGCTGGTAGCTGGACTCTAGGCTGGGGGAGACTAGGTTACCGCCGCTGGCTGCAGTCCAGGTGATGTCTAGTACGTTTCGATCAAGGTCAGATGGAAAACCCAGCTTTATGCACAATTTACGCAGTAGGCCAAGTGCAAGTGTTTTTACATAATGAGTTTGTGCAATCCCTCCCCGACTTGGGAGAAGTCCAGTCAGTTCCTGCTTTGTGCAGCCCGACCGGACCAAGAATGGTTGACACACGATTGCAAAAGGCTAACTGAACATGAGCTGGTGGTGGTATTGGTATTGAGGCGTTTGTGCGAGATTCGGAGCGACGTCGGGGCTGAAGAGTCAAGCGTCGCATCTCGATTTCCTAGATTCCTAGGAGGCTGGCAGCGTTGGTTTGTTTAATCCCGCTCAGACGGCGAGGCTTGAGCTGGGCTGAGGCCCAGACTCGGACAGACAGGAATTGATCGACTGGTTGAATTGCCAGATTCCTTCGCTAGGAGAAAAGGATGGGTGGTAGCGACCGGTGGTATTGTTGGTACTTGGTGCAGGTGTGAACGACCATCTGCGGGAAGGGTTGCATTCACCACCGGGTTCCGTTCCTGACGTTGAGGGAAGCGGAAGCCTATCAAAGGGCCGATGATTGACATCGGACGCAGGTAATGCGGCAGGCTGATATCGTGCCAACCCGTCTTCCGCCGGTTCTTGCGTCGGGATTACTCTAGGCGGCCAACAGTGGCTAGAATTGGCTTGCGTCGTAGGGTAGTAGCAGTTCGTTGCAATGACTAAGTTACTGATGTCGCAGACAATCGCTGTCTTGCATTTCAACGAGTAAATCCAAAGATGGGCCAATGAAGCCAGGCTATTTCCCCGCGACAAGGTAAGAGAAAGAGATTGTCTCTATACGGGAGAATAGAAACCGGACGGTTTCTGGAAAGCCGAGTAGTCTCTCCTTGGATGGAATGGTCCGGCCAAGGTTAGGTTCAGGACACGCCGCAAAGCCGTACCGTCTCTTGTTGAGGGAGGTGCGTAGTAGTATCGATGCATAAGGAGACCAAGTAAGATCCGCTCGGTCTTGGTGTCGATACTTTAGGTTGACCGGGAAGGAACCCAGGACACAAACCTACGCAGTCCAATTGTTGGAAAGGTAGGTATGGATACGTGGGCAATTGCCTGCATTAGCTGTGGCAACAGGTAAGCGCTGACGTCCTGAGACGAGCCGAGCTGCGTATTAAAGTCGATGACAAGAGTCCGTGAGAGAGTTAGTTTCCCGCGGCACCGGTCTGGGTCGGCGTAGTTTGGGTCCAAAGGAGAGGATCAGGTTACTGTTTTCGTCCAATGTGCGGGCACACGGTAAGTTGACCGCAGTGGCCACTGACCAGTCTTGGTAGTTCATATTATGAGAAAGTGAGCAAAGACTCAAGGAGTCTCCCAGGAGTTGCCGTTTGCTGGGTATCACGAGACTTGGCCAAAAGCGTATTGACTTGTGGAGAAGGCTCTAGGCAAAGAGACAAGAGACACGTAGCAAAAGTCCGAACAAGAGCCAAGTCGTATCCGGACTTGGAAGAGGCCAGATTGCTTCGGCATCAAGCAATCTGTTACTTGTTGCCTGCAAGATGATGAAGACTGACGTTAATTGTTGATGAGGGGCAAGGCCGGAGTTGTGAAAGTGACGAGTGAGGTAGGCCTGGCGAGGCAAGGAAGGCGGCGGGATTGCAACTCTGCATCGCCGGTGCATTGGCATCCTGGCGACGGGTCAGGGACCAGAGCGTGAGCCACCGGGAGTGGCCCTGGGTATCGAGTCGAGGGTTCAAGAACCTGGAAACAACCTGGAAGGGGCCTTTTGGGCCTTGGGCCCTACCGGTACGAGAAACAGTGGAATGGGGGGAGCGAGGAATGTGGTTCTATCTGGGCTGAAGTGGGTTTCGAGGCGGGCAGGCAGAATTGCTGCACAGGGTGATGTTCGTGTCTTTTGCAGTTGGTACGGACTCCCCTATCTGCGGACCGTAAGCAGACACTGGAACCTATGGAGAAACACAATAAGGTCAGTTAGGTAAGCGGGCAATGGAAGAGGATGACCCAAAGGCTCATCTCCCAGAGCAATTTCATAATTTACCAGGTATCCGTCCTGCGTACCGGAGGGGCCATCCGCCATCGGGACGCGCGTGTTTTAGCTGCGTCGCCCTGCGCTGGCGTTGGGGGTTTGATGTGCTGATGCCCTGGTTTGCTTATCAGTCACCTCAGTCTTTTCACTGTAGGTGGATGGATGGTGGGTGGTACCGTGGGTGCGTGGTAGGAAGAGGTCGGTCGGTACGGTCATGGAAGGGATCGGGCGACGTGGGATGTGAGTGAGACTGTCTCGAGAGTCGACAGGAAGAATGGAAAGTTCTCACACTGTGCTCAGACTCTAGCAAGGGACCATCGCCAGACAAGTGTGTGATTGGCCAGGAAGAGGGTGGCTTGAGTGGACTCAGGGCACCGAGTGGAGCTCTCGGAGAGGGCTGCCATCTGTCTTGGCGGCGCGTGGCGCAGGTGCCACACGGTGCCTTCGCGTAAGTCTTCCGCCGCAGACACACGGCCAATTACCTTACCTTAGGTACCTGCACCTCGATATGATACGTACCTCTATCCTTTCCCGTCAATGAGTTTTTTTGCGGATCCCACCTCACCAATTTCCACGCCTCATCAACCAACCTTTTGCAATTCACTGCAAGCTTCAGTGTTAATCGACCATGTTCCTCCACCAACTTCCGTTGTAAATAATGGATCTTTGCCGATGCAGACGCAAGCCGAAAGGGAAAAGAGGCGATCCGTGAGTCTGTCTTTTTTATGCTGTGTTGTTGCCGGTCAGGGCAGGCAGGCACCCAGGCACAGGCGCACACGCACGATGATGGATACCTTACAGATACGGATGGTGAGATACATCACAGACCAGACCGGCCACTGATCTCCAATGCAGAGGGCACACAGACGAGAGAGAGGGAGAGAGAGAGAGAGAGAGTGTGTGTGTGTGTGTGTGAAAGAAAGAGCCACGGCCGCAAGCGCGGGAAGAGCACAGGGCGTCAGTCAGTTCCAGCTTCAGCAACAGCTCCAACTCCAAGCAGACACACATTACTCTGTACACGCAGATACACGCAGACCGGCAGGAAAGTTCGATGAATCTAGCGTGCTCAAGGTGCGGCTACCTCTACGAGTATCAGGCCCAAACGGGAAGCTTGAGCACTGGGCATCCAACGCCACAACGCCAACTGCAAGTGCAGGACGCAAGACGCAAGACGCAAGACCAACTCTCTAGGATCCATCCATACGGATACATGGCATTCTCAGCAAAGTCACACAGCCAATCTGGTTATCTCGCTCTCATTCCCATTGGCAGATGGATAGGTATCTACCCGCCGTCCCTTCCAACCCTCAAGTTGCAGCGCCATCTCTTCGTCCGTCCCTGCCACTTCCACCTGTACATGCGAATTCACAGAGGAAACCATGGTGCCACTGCCACATTATCTGAGGCAAGGTGTGATCGAGGAGGACGCTGTAAGATGAGAAAGAGAATGACAAGGTACACACCACCATTTCTCAACTGACCCCTCAGATTGGCTCTGGCTTCCACCCACGCACAGCAAGCGACCGCGTCTCGGAGAATGGGACGGCCTGATGGCGAACAAGCTTCAGACCGATCCTCATCGTACTCGTTCGTTCAGTCCCAAGATTGAGTGATATACCTGAATACCTGTCTACCTTACCTACCGTAGTTATTATACCTTTTCGCCGCAGCTTGCGTCAGGCTTTTCTGGACACTGTAATACCCAACGAAGCCAGATAAGCCATCCATTGAAGCCAAGTATTCAAACGTGCCGTGTTCCCTCAGCTTGTTCGGATACAAAGTATGTGAAATGATCCAGCCACGCCTCTACTATCAATTAAGACCTTGCCTTGGATAGGTGACTTACCTTCACCTTGCCTTACATGCTGCAACTTGGACACACACACACACACACACACACACACACACACACACACACACACACATACGCCCGCCCAAGGTACACATCACCAAACGATCAAAACTCACCCGGTCCACAATTTGTTCCATTTCACCATCAACTGGGCCTTTTTCGTCGTTTCTGCGTCTGTGCCTACTGTTTACTCTACATCTACCTCCCGTTGTATCTTGATGCCAGTGGCTCGGTGCTTACTCCGAGCATTGCAACCGTTCGGTATCATCTTGTGTTGCCTGTAATCCAGCGAGAGTTGTAGCCTCCAGATCCCATCGTCTCCGGACACCGGAGGCCGGCGCTCGTTCATCAAGGTCACACAATACCGGTCGATAGCCGCCTGTTGTCACCGCTGACATCCATCCGCACGTCTTTTCGTCCTCGTTGTCTGCTTGTTATTGTTGTTCTTCTTTCTCTGCCTTCTTCTGCATCTTCTCGTTCTTCTTACATCGGTCGCTGCATTTGCAACCAAACTCAATCGGTCTGGACTCTGGACACACACAACCTACGCTACACTCTGGAATGACGGGTGTTGAACTTATTGATTGGCTTCATTTATCTGCACCCCGATTCGAATCGCCCTTCACATATTCATCCCCCTGTCTCTTTCTCTTTGCCCAGCCCAATTTCGAGTCACCGCTTTCCAAGGGACTGGCCGCTTTTTGAGACATTGTTACCGCCTCGACTTGGACTTTCTAGAGATTGGAGCGCTGCCCGCACGCACGCACGCACGTACACGCACCAGTGCAGACTCCGATTCCTGGGCATACAATTTCCGCCCTCGCCTTCTTTTTTTATTTTATTTTAATTTTTTTGCCCATCGTACTTTTTTCTCCCTCTGCTCATCGTAAACCTGAACTACGGATACCTTACCTGCCTAGTAATATTACCTATCACTCCCCTCCCCTCCTACTACCTAACCTTAGGCTGGAGAATAGCAAGAGGGGAAAAAAAAGATAAAAAGAACAAGAAACACCCTAACTGCATTCACTCCAGCCACCCCCCAAAGTCCCCGACAGAACAGCCCAGCGAGAAGAAGGAAAGACGACTGGGAAAAACAAGAGACATTTGCGTTCCCCGGCGCCGCAGCAATGTGCTCTTAGGATAGACACCCTATCTGCTACGAAATCCCAAGCACCCAACCCACGTACCACAGCTCCGCACCGTACGAAGGAAACGGATACAGACAACAAGAGGAAGGATTTACAGGGCCCCTCCGAACGCTCAACCACCGACCATTTCTTAGGACCATTATTACTCAATTGCCCCGACGGCCGCTCGTCAGCAACAGGTTACACCGTGTATCCGCCGCACATCCCGGCTCCAACCCAGTGCGACAATCAAACACAAACTCACCTCGCCCAGCGCAAATCCGGGTCGGACTCGCATTAGAGGGACACTGGACGGTGGGCCCCCACTCCACCGCCTGGTCTACACCACTTTACCACGAGACGCCCTTTTCCCCACAACATCCCCAGACCGAGCTTTCACCTCCTCCCCTTTCGTCGCCATCTCCGTCGTCGTCGCCGTCGTCGTCGGGCCTCACACAACACGCACACAACTTTCATCCATCATCACTGTTTCTGGCCAAGGTATGACGACTGCTGGTGCCGCTATCGGTGCCAGCCCTATGCCAGCCGTTCCGGGAATGTCCCCCACCGGCGAATTCAACGAGTTCTTGGAATACGACGAGAACAATCCGTTCGGTGACTCGAGTCCTCTGCCGACAAATTTCGACCTCAACGCTCACGATACCCTCAAAATATCCGATTTTCCTCAGTCGCTTCACGAAGCAAAGTCGCTCGAACCCCAAGCCACACTGCTGGCTACCGGTACCGTCGCAGCTGGCTCACCCGACTCCCTCATCGACTCCTTCCGAGACTCTTCCTCCGACTCTGCGTCCTCGAAAAGGACAGCCAGTTCTGCCTCAGGGAAGACCGCCGACGTAATGATGACCGATGGAGCCGACATCAAGCACGACTGGGACGCCTCGGCCTTTGTCGGTCGTCCAGAAGACAGTATCTTTATGTTCGGCGCAAATGCTGACGCGACGCTGCCCGACGGCCTGGATCTGAACGATGACAAATTTATGGACGAGTCCTTCGACTTTGAGAGTGCTTCAAGTAGTCCTAACGCAGCCGGTGCCATGAGTATGGAGTCGCCAGAGATGCCCACCATCCACACGAATGGACCGCCAAAAACGATCGCACCGGGCAATCCCCGAAACGCAAACCACGGCAAGCGGAACTCAGTGAGTGGAATTTCGCAGCGCGACAAGATAGAAACAGAACCCAGCTAACCCGACCCAGCAATACTCCATATCGCAGCCCATGAATGGGTTGAAGATGACCAACTCGAGAGAATGCTCTCCAATGTCACAAAATATGATAACCAGCCATGAAGCATCCCCGTCAGCCTTCTTCAACAGCTCGCCCTCGCCCGGCGCACCAGACTTCAACGCTGCCGCAATGGGTGCTATGAACCCGCAAGGCTTCTGGCCAGGCAAGCTGGATCCCGGGGCGCACCAGATGGTTGCCAATATGCCTATGCAAGCGCAATACCACCAACACGATGGTCTCCCGGTCCCGATGCCACAACAAATGCCGATTTTCACTCAGCCGAATTTTGATTTCCTCAGCCGTGGTTGTCGGTTGACGATCCACCCAACACCCTCCAAATCGCGCGTTGAGACCCAGATTCCTATCAAGTTGACGCTTTTCCCGCTACCTCCTGGTATCAAGCGTCTACACCTACCAGTGCACACTATCTCGAAGCCAAAGCTACTAGCCAAGCCACCAGCCGAACGGACACCCGATATGTTGGAACTGTACACCATGCTCGTCTGCACTAGTGCGATGCAAAACGACGACAACAAGCGCAAGGCCTTCCAGCGCGCCGCAGCCGCCACTCACAGCCCCGTCATGAACGCCCGATCCGTTAGCGACGAGGACGACGAGGAGAACAAGCCGCAAAACGGAGGCGAAGTGCGCATCTGCGCCGGCTGTATCACCCGTGAGCGTAAACGAGCAGCGAGGAAGAAGATCAAGAAGGTTGAAGAAGAGGAGATGTGGAATCGCGATGAAACCAGGCGGGTGATCGTCTTTAACACGCAAGAAGTGAAGGAGTGGCAGACGCCCAACGGCGTCGTGTCAGACTCTACAGTGACAGGACGGCCGGAGCCTGTGGCGCCTCCCGGTGCCATGCAAGTCGATGCGCCGATGAGAATCGCTTGCTACTGCAGGCACCATGCCGAGAAGTTGGGATTCCAGGTCATCTTCACCATCAAGGACTGGCAAGATCGTGTTGTCGCACAGGAGATGTCTCAATCCATAATGATCACCGACGATCACAAGACGCACCCGATCCCGCAACAGTTGAACCCACCTGCAACCCAAGCCCCTGAGAACAACAGCAGCAACTTGGTACCCATGATGAACGCTCCGATGGAATCCAGCCCACTCAGCAATGGTGGAACGCCGTTCCGACTATCTCATTCCAGCTCCGATCTGCAAAACATGCACCGCAATTCCGCTCCTCAATTCCCAGTTGCGAACACGACGGCTAAAGCGCCTGCTCCTCCAGTTTCGAGCACCACTCCTCGTTCGTTATCGCGACCGCAGTCTCCGAACGCGCATGGCGGACCTCAGACGAAGAAGCGAAAGGCCAGCACAGGATCGAGAGTACCGATAGGAATGGCAATGACGCGCCTGGACACAACGCCGCCGCCAACACAGATGCCCAACCCAGTTCCCGCGGCTGCTTCTGCATCAACATCACCATTCACGCCCAACCTGACCAGCTTCCAGGCTCCTCCTGAAGCTGTGTTTGTTCAGAACGGTGCTCCGCCGCCCATGCCCCAAGCATACGCCACTGGCCCGCCTACGCCCAACAGCAACGACCAGACACTTTTCACGAATGCCAATCGCTCAGCCAGCATGGACAATGTTGCCATGCCGATGTTCTCTGCGCCCGCATCAGCACATCAGAGCCGCGCTGCAAGCCCCAGTGGACTGCGTAACGGCGTGAACGTGGTGTCACAGAACCAGTTCAACACGATGTCATACATGCCGACGAACGCCGTTGCTCCAGCGCGACCACAGCCGACCATTCACAAGATCATTCCCAACGAAGGTCCGAAGTCTGGTGGCATCGAGGTTACGATCCTCGGAGCCAGCTTCTACCAGGGTCTGGAAGTGCTGTTCGGCGACCAGAAGGCCACTACAACTACTTTCTGGGGCGAATCATCCCTTGTCTGTCTTCTGCCTCCCTCGCCTGTCTCTGGAGCCGTTCTTGTTACCTTCAAGCAAAGTCAAACGCAAGCTGGACCACCGTTCCCCGCCATGTCCAAACAGAACCAAATGTTCAAATATGTCGACGACGACGAAGAGAAGCTCATTCGCACAGCTCTCTCAATCCTGGGCCACAAAATGTCTGGACAGATGGTTGATGTCAAGGAACTTGCTCAGCGCATTATCGGTCAGGGTGACTCAAGCTGGGGTGCATCTGGCCCCTCAGGCAGTGTCGGCGGCTTTGGCGGAAGCACCTTCAACATGAGCACCGAATCCCAACTTCTGAAGTGCTTGGAGCTCATCGACCTGGATGACAACCCGAGAATGTCCAGACTTGATTTAAGAAGGTCTACTGGTCAGACGATGTTGCACATGGGCTGTGCCTTGGGATACCATCGCTTCATTGCGGGACTTTTGGCACGCGGTGCTAACCCAGACTTGCGGGACAAGGGTGGCTTCACTCCTATGCATCTGGCAGCAATGAACGACCATGAGTCGATTGTTCGCAGATTGATGCAAGCGGGTGCTGACCCCACGATCCGCAGTCTTTCGGGACTTCGCCCGGCCGATGTTGCTCGCTCACGCAAGGTCATCGATCACATCCGTCGTTGCGAGCGTCACATTCGCTCCAGAAGCGGTGGCTCGTTGCACAGCAGAGCAAGCAGTGCCGCGTCCCTGAGATCGCTGTGGGATCCCTTGGGCATGTCCAGCGAGTCAGAATCTGCAGATGACGGCGAAGAAAGCCCCGAGTACTCGTCGGGAGATTACGAGGACGACGAACAGGAAGAAGAAGACTCTTGGCTTGACATGCGGCGCCGATCCAGCAGCCATGCGTTCACGCCGCGCCCCGATAGACAGAGCATCCTCCAACGGGGTCAAGACGAGATTCAACCAGGACTAGCGTCGCCCACAACAGCCATTGCCTCGGCCGTCAGAGACCAATTCACTGCCCAGATCCAACAGTTCCAGCAAGCCATGACGATGCACTTCCCCAACCTCCCGCAGATGCCTGCTCTGCCTAGGATGCCAATGCTTCCCGACTATCATGCATACCTCCAGCAGAATCCTCTCATGGGTAGGGTCACCTCGCTCATGCCGGGCATGTCCGGCTCACGGCCTGGATCGGCAGACGAAGAGACACCTAGGCCGATAGACGGAAGATGGTGGGATCTGTCATCGTTCCGGAACACCAACAACAACTCGGCACCGCCGCCATCCTACGACGAGATTTTCCCGCAAGATGAACTCGACAAGAAGCAAGCCGCCGCTCTCGGGGCCGCTGCTGAGGCTGCTGCCGATATTAAATGTGCAACCATTTACGACACGCAGACAATCGAGGTCACCGAGGCATCGTCAAGCACGGCGCCAGTGCCGAGCGTACTCAGAATTGGACGCAAGAGTGCCATTACGAAGGAGCAGCAACAGAACTTCCTCCGGGCCCACGAGGCCAAATTCAAGGGCATGCGTAGCGACAAGAACCTTTGGTTCATTTGGGTAAGCTCCACCATGCATACATTCCAACTTGACCCGTTAGACTGACTTGTACCAGATTCCCCTTCTTACATGTATTTTGGCTGCTATGTTATACAGCCGTTATCCTCACTACTTTGCCGCGGCCTGGTCCATGGTTGGATCTAAGGTGGATCAGGTTCCGGAAATTGTAAGGAACGTTCAGGACCGTGTTGTTGAGGTCCTATAGATCATTTTGACTTGCTTCAAACCAATTACGTCACGCATTCGGTCAAAAATATGGCCTTGTTCGGTTCTTGTTTTTCGGATCAAAGGGGAGAAACGGAGTTGATATCTGCGGGGGACATACGTGGAACAGAGTTCCGCCCCCTACCTACAGCGACTAGGACTGGGTTAAGATGACTGGCACGGCTAAGGAATGCCGTGCCGGTTTTTGGGTCTGGGTTAAGGACTTGGACGTTGCGCAGCGCCGGTATGGAAAGAAGTTCCCCACGGAACCAGCAAGCCATCTATCTCACTTGGGCAATTACAGCCCCTCAAATCTTTCTTGATAGTTCACTTTGTTATTTTCCCTCATTCGTTGGAGTACCGCGAGGAGTCTCGATGCATGTAGCTCTGCCGAGGGAGCAGACACGGTCTAGAGGACCAAAGATGGGTGTGTCGAGTATTATATAGCGAGGGGTGCTTTTCCAACTATTTTACATAGAGGCAGACATTATCGGTCTAGGCCGGGGAATAATGTCGACACTGGTACATTTGTCCTGTGAGTTTTTGGTCCATTGAAGAAGTGATGTAACATGCGGCTCTCTGCTTACCGCCATGTGGTTGTGACAATACCCCTGAACAACTTGGAAGTCATCTTGAAGCCAACTGCGTAGGCCTTTGTCTGACTGGCCTCACTTACTTTCTAGCACTCTCTCTCTCTCTCTCTCTCTCTCTCTCTCTCTCTCTCTTTCTCTCTCTCTCTCTCTCTCTCTCTCTCTCTTTCTCTCCTCACTAGAGAGAATGCTCCTTCTGCAGACGACCAGCCTCCGCCTCAATCTCGACCAACCTGTCCTCCCTCCACCGCCAGACACCCGCCAACACGGCCCCCGGCCCGACGATTAACTCCAAGTTGTTGGCCATGACGTAGTACGCCAGAAACTTTTTGAGGTCGACCTTGCCGTGCCGCTGCTTCTGGACGTCGTAGACGACGAGGGCGCACCACAGCCTCGAGGAGCCAAAGATGAGCCAAAAATCCCATTGGAAGATTTGGAAGAGGCCTGGGCCGACGTCGCCGGTTGAGATGTCGTTGAGCGGGAGGAAAACCTTCGTCAGGGTTAAAGATTTGTTTTGGGAAGTGAAGAGGGTGGAGAGGGTGTAGAAATGGGATGCTGCTGCGACGAGGATGGCGGCGGAGTAGAGGCGACGGAGGGCGAGGGTTGTTTGCTGGCGGGCGGTCGTCATCGTCGTCTTCTTGGCCTCAGGGGTGGCGGTCCTCTCGGGTGAAGACTTGTAGATTGTGCTTGCTAGGAGCCATATCCCAGCATTGAGGAGGACGGGCGCGGCCTGCCAAAAGGCGATGAGGTTCTGCGCGAGGCGGGGGAAGGACCAGGGGTAGTACATTGCCGCGGTCGGGAGGGCGAAGAGGAGTAGGGTGGCCGGGAGGAGGGCCTTTGCGAGGGGGAGAGGCACGTCGCCGCCGGAGACGAGGTAGGTTTTCCTCGTGGTGAGGAGGGTGTAGGCGAGGTGGTAGAGGGGGATTATGACGCCGCCGCCTACTGTTTGGTAGAGGGCTGCCCAGGCGGCGTGACTATCTCATTGTGTTAGTCCATTCCTCGTTCTTTGAGTTGAGAAAGTTGTGAGGAAGGGAGGGACGGGGACTTACAAGCTGAGGAAACTCCATCGGTTCCTGGATCGATAGGCCTCAATGTTGAAGACTACTACCGCCGGGAAGAAGTTGAGCAGAAAATGTATCTGCTGGATCCTCGCCGCCTCGTTGAGGTTCAGGGGTCCCTGGGCGAAGGAGGCGACGAGGTAGGTGAGGCCAAGGTCGAGCGGCTTGAGACCGGTGTAGGTTGTGTAGAGGCGGGAGCCATCTTGAAGTCTCCCCGTCTCGACGAGGTTGGTGAGGTTTTGTGTGAAGGAGGTGTGGCCTGGTTGGATGCGGATGAAGTAGACACCCGCGGCTGCGAGGAGGGCGAAGATGGTTGTGAAGAGGGTTGTTAGGAGGGGATGTCGTGAGGACTTTGGGGGTAGTGAGGACGTTGGATTGGCCATTATTGGGAGACGTTTTGGGAGACGTTCGATGGAGAAGATCTTGAGGATGCTAGACTTTTGCGATAGACCGGCGAAGTCTCATGATGAAATTGAAGCTTGAGATCAAGTTTAAGTAAACAAGCACGACGGGGGATATATGACGGACAGACCCTTTGAGAAGTGAGATGACCCCACATCGTAAGCAATAACTGAAGTCTGCAGCGTGAGTGGTTGACGGACTCGGCTGACGATGCACCTATGCGGCGTGGGTTTCCGTGTCGGTCACTGTCGGCCGACACCTGACATATTTGTGTGATAATCCATCCTATCCCCTTGCTCACAGATCCAATTTTCCGGTGGGATACCGCTCCCTGTCTCAATCCTAGATCGCAATTATCATAATATCTAGGCAGAACCAACTCTGATGTGGGCTTGTGAGGGAAATGAGCATGTTTGGGGCCTCAACTTAGATCTTATATCCACGGAAGTGATCCGTTCAGTGTTCGAGTGCCCGCATTTATCTCCATGTCCTGAGAATCCGAGGCGGGTTTCTTTTGTAGTACTACCTTATTTAACCGTGAAAAAGGGAGGTATGAGATCACGGCGCGATGCCTCAGAAGGACATCAGTTTGATATAAATCAAATATGAGAGATCAAGTCCCAGGAACGTTAGGAAGCAAAAGCTAGATTCAAGCTCTGTCTCTTACTACACTTCAGCAAATTTAGGCATGGTCGTGGATGAGATATTATTGACCATTCGAGCTTCTCAACTACTTTTCCTTCAGCTGACGACTATAAGTCTGGAGTCCAGAGCTATTCTTCAATGGACTTCCTCAGATTCGCTGCCTTCTCGGGATAGACTATGCTGCTCCACAACTCGACCGCGCTGATTCCCCCATCAACGAGAATGTCAACTCCGTTGACGTAGCCGCATCGAACAACGAACTCAATCGCCTGAGCAATCTCATCTGCCGTGGACGCCCTTTTCAAAGGATGAACCTTTAGCGCAGCGGTAATCATATCACCCACCATATCCACCGACTTTTCCGCCGTCAGCATGTTCGTCTCCGTCATCCCGGGACTAACACAATTGACCCTGACACCTCTGCCGGCATACTCTCTCGACGCCGCTGCCGCCTGAACCCGTAAGAAGTTGGCCTTCTTCGCAACATAGTACGCAACTCTACTCTTTCCGCTGATGATATGATCCAGCTCCTGGTTCGGCGACAAGAGGGCCGAGAGCGGTGCCGTAGCGAGGTGCGTCTCCAATTCTGGGGACATGGGTGGGCATAAGCCTTGCGCTATACTCCCGGTACAAACAAGCGAAGAACCTGCAGGCATGACAACTTCCTTGCCAAAAGCATCAATGACATTCGCGGTGCCCCGAATGTCCACTGTTAGAATCATCTCGACTGACCCGACTACCGCGCTGACACCAGATGTCAGTACGACGGCCTCAATGGCGCCCAGGGCCGCGGCCGCCTTTGCGACGGCTGCGACGGAGTCATAGGAGGAGACGTCGACCTGTTGCGTGGTGACCTCAATGCCCTCCTTTCCGAGAGATTCGGCCCCCGCGTTGAGGGTAGAGGGGGAGCGGCTTGCAAAAAGGACTCGTCGGCCGGGGCCGAGGCGGTGGGCTGTGGCAAGACCGATGCCGCCGCCGCCAATGATGACTAGAACTGGGAGTGATTTTGATGCCATAGTCACGAGGTGGGCTGTTGTTGACAAAATATCTGAGTGAGGATGCGAGAAGTCACTTATTGGTATTGGTGCCAAGGAAGGAAAGTCGCGATTATTTATATACACACCCAGCACTTCATGCGCATTCACGTCTAGATCAATAGAATTCAGGATATCTGATACGAAACACGAGAAACTATCAACGAATTGCCGTCGTCAATGAGAGATGCTTCTAAAGTTAAAAAGCTGAGGATGTAATCGCCGCCTCCGTCGGACATTTAGATCCTACCCCGGGGGACTTGCAGTGTCATCAAGGCTTACTGTCAGCTCTACAATGTGCAATTCTCCAAAGCTTAAAAGGCTTGGTGTCTTGCCAAGCTCTCATCATAAAATAGTACTCCAATAAATCAGTTTCGAATTTATACACATTACATCATGAGCAGTGTTGTTGTACCCGCGGCTAGTTCTCACCTGAGGCTAGGATGGATAGGCAAGCTGAACACTCCCCTTTCAGAACCTATCACTTGGCAGCTCACTAACATGCGCGAATAAAAAGGCTTGGGGTCCATGGGGTTGGGTATGGCGACCAATCTACAAAAGCACCTTTCGCAGTCCGGCGCGCCGAGCCTCAGCTTCTACAATCGCACCAAGTCCAGGGGTGCAGCCCTGGAAACTTTGGGTGGTGTTTCTCGCAGCCTCGATGAGCTTACCGCAAAGTCTGACATCATCTTCTTGTCTCTAAGCGACGGAAATGCAGTTGAAACAGTGCTGAACACAATGCTGGAGTCAAACGGTTCGACGAATCCTTTTGACAAAAAGGTGGTTGTCGATACCTCGAGCATCCATCCCAAGATTTCAGCCCAAGTGAGGTTGAGATTGAGGGAAAAGGGCGCAGAGTACGTCGCCGCGCCTGTCCTCGGTGCCAGCCCCGTAGCCGCAAAAGGACAACTTCTTTGGATATTGGCAGGAGCGGAGGCTGCCATCGATATTGTCAACCCGTACATTGTTGGTGTGATGGGTAGAGGGGTCTTGCGGCTCGGGGATGATGTGCGGCTTGCAAGCAGTCTGAAAGCCGTTGCGTGAGTGACTGAACCTCCAGGCATTTCTTCTTTGGTGAGAGAGAAGGTACTAAGACATATCAAACAGAAACTCACTCGGAATCGGTATGATAGAGGTCATTGCTGAAGCTCACGTCCTTGCGGAGAAGGCTGGCTTAGGAGTTGCCGACGTCGAGAATCTGATCCAGCAGCAGCACGGCCTGCCAGGGCTCATGATCTCGCAGCGCCTGACCACCGGAGCTTACATGCCTCCACGAGGCGAGAGGCCGTGGGCTGATGTTGGTCTTGCTCTTCTGGGCGGGCAAGAGATTCAGACTGCTGCAACGGATCTTGGAGTGCAACTTGGAGTTTCTTCGCTTGTTATGAAGAATCTGGAAGTGGCGAAAGCGTACGGCGAGTCTGTGGGACGTCAGCTGGACGTCTCTGCGCTTTATGGTGCGGTGAGGATGTCGAACGGGCTTCCTTTTGAGACGGAGTTTGTGAAGAAGAGAGACGATCCTTCTTGAAGGATATGATGGGAGGGTATGCAACTTCGTAGTCAGATATCATTGTATTTACGGGAACAGCTACAAACTCCAACGAGGCATCATAATAAATATTCTGATGTTCCATGTCCATTGATTTTATTGACTAGTCCTGCACATAATAAGGGAGCTCGTGAGAGTACTCTAAGGATACAACACAACTCGATATCATGTTAGTTTTGAGAACCAGAGGTCTACTTGTCGTTGGACGTCAGCCGCTTGGAAACATGGCAATCACATCGCCTGCGGTTGCTGCTAGCTTCAGAACGCCATCTACAAACGGGCCCTATCAAGAGCCGTTACATACTGGCAGCAATGAGTGATAGTGTCTTCTCATCAAACCCCACCTTAGACAGGAAGACAGGGAGTGTAGTGACTGCCATAGGACTAGACACGGGGCTGGACACGGTTCCGATGCCTGGTAGACATCATTACTAAAGGGGTTGACGCCTGGGCCTACTTGGTTCATCTGAAGGGAAAGTCAAAGGGGCGACAACGCCTGGAGCAGGGGATTTTAAGGAGCTTGCCGTCAAGGTTACACTCGGGAAATAATCGCTATGAATGGGATTCTAGTCGGTCAAAAGCCAGGCTGCTCTAATTGTATGATCTACGTTCGTGGCTGAGAGCCAACAGGCTTATTTCGTGGATATCTTCTAACCTAATACACGGTCTCCCAGCAGGGCCAGATAGCTGACGCACTTGTTCCTGTGAGACGGGATTGCCCTCGCCGCCTTCAAGTTGAATGGTCTAGGTTTCGCCCCAACACCCCCGAAGAACCGTCTTCCTTTCAATTCTTTTTACAACACTCGCACTGGGAATTTCGATCAGCCACGATTCTGTGTCTGTCGGAAGAGAGATGGCTTACCGTGACATGGCTGTTGGTAGCAGATGTAACAGACTGGCAACTTCCCTCGCGACTCACGTACTCGTCAGAAGCACAGGTCGATGCCATTTCCAACCCGTAGCAAGTTTGAAAATTAGTCTGGGAAATATTTTCAGTCAAAGTCAAGTTCCTCAACTGCCATTGGTCTCTCCAGAAGAACTTGCGCATGGCTGCGTGACGGACCTGCAAGTGGCGAAGATTGCCGGAACGTTGCAAATGACGAGAAGCAATGTGGCGGAACGCATTTTTGATGAGCAGATTGGAATTGCAATATCAACGCGAGCTTGAAGTGTGTGGTAGGATCTGTTTGATGTCGAAGTCTGATAATGATGTCAAAGAAGTGTGTAAGTTGACGTCGTCTATCACACTATTTATCTTTCTAGTTGTCAAATCAAGTCTTTTGCTCTCCCCCAACGTTGAATAGTTACCAACAAAAAGAGAACTGTGACTCGTCTTCGGAGAGTATCATCATCACCGACGGCGTTTGACCATCCGCCGGCCGTCGAATTGGGGCCTCGTCTCCTGGCAAATTGATACGATCGACTATAACGGCTGGTGGAGACCATTGGTATAATCTACAAGCCCACCGCTGTAGAATGGCTTTCCGAATTTGCCGGGTTGGTGTCGCCGAGTCATGAATAAACTCTTTTTTAGTAGTTAGTAGTAACACATTCCTTAAATTCAGGTTTGATTCTATTTGTATCTCGCCGCAAAGATGGTCGCTGACTGTCATGTCTGTCGGCTCAGTATCACATATAAAGACCGTATCCGTCGTTCGCATATCAACAGCAGCAGTCTGCGTCTACCAGTGCTTACGTGATTATGGAATAGCGGCATACAAATCGGATAATACCTGCCAAGATAGGAACATCCATATGGAAGAGCGACAAGGGGGAAAGGAAATAAGTCTTAGGACAACTAACATGATAATGACTACGGATGCTTAGCTAGCTCATATGCAAAGTCGTCTGATCCGGCTGGAGAGCTCCAGGGTGTTCCAGTAGCTCAGCTTACTTGAATTCAATGCTTTATTCGTTCGATGAGAGGTCCAACTACGAGCAGAGCCACTGCGGCTCGTCACGTTAATGGCTTGCCATCATAAATGTATTCCAGCTCATGGAAATAGACTCCGAGTGTCTTCATTCGCGCCGGGGGAGACGGCGCACTCAATTGGGGCCGTAAGTATTGAGGGATGGCGGCTCTTTCCCCGTGCGGAGGATTTATGCAGGCCGTTGCCTGGTCGCTCCCCACCAATCAGTGGAGCTCTGGCTGAGAGCTCTCCCAAACCTCAAAATTTCATTCTCCAAACGCGCCTGGCCAGCTGTCTCAAGCGCGTTCATCCATTGACAACACCTTCGAAATCCCCCTCACCGTTGCGCCCAATCCCGCCTACGACTGGACGCGACAACGAAAACATTACGATATGTCGCTCTTCGGCAACAACCCTCTGGGTGGTCTGGGAACCTCGAACAGCGGAACCCAGCAACAGAGCGGCACAGGAGGTGGTTTGTTTGGACAGCAGAACACGACCAGCACCCAACAGACTGGCTCTACGCCTGCTTCAGGCGGTCTGTTCGGAAACCTCAACCAGGCCAAGCCTGCGACTACCGGCGGTCTCTTCGGCACATCGACGACGGCACAACCGGCGACAGGATCCTCGCTGTTTGGTGCGCCTCAGCAACAACAGCAGCAACAAGGCCAGCAGCAACAATCAGGCGGACTCAGCTTGGGAGGCTTGGGCGGGCTGGGAGCATCGACGGCACAGAAGCCATCTCTCTTCGGCGCCATTGGAGGCGGTCAACAAAGCCAACCCCAGGCACAAACGACGGGCTCGACCTTCGGCCAGACTACTGCAAACAACACTCTCGGCGGCTCACTCTTCCCTTCATCGCAGCAACCGCAGCAGAATACAAACAATCAGTCTCAAATCCAGCAGGGTCAACCGTCAGGCGCATACTTTGACAGCCTGTTCGCCAAGAGCAAAAAGCAAGGAGATGGTGAAAATGGCATGGAGGACCTCCCCAGTCTGCAATTGGGACTGGGCGACCTTCGCCAACGCTTGAAGAAGCTGGGAACAAAGGCTCAGGAGCGTCCTTCCGATGGTAGAGCGCACTACCTTCTCGCTGCATCTGGCGTGGATCCTTCTACCGCCGCAAAAGACCTTGGATCACTCGATCTGCAGACTGGCCGTGTCGAGAGACCCTCTGGCTACTCACCCGCCGAAATCGACGTCGAGACGTACCTCGCGAACCTCCAGACGAAGACGACGATGAGCATGATTGCGGACGGCTTGGAGAGATCGGTCCGCGACTTTGATAACTTCTTGGAGGACAACGTGACGATGGAATGGGACGCACAGCGCAAGCGCATCTACGAGCACTTTGGCATCAAGGCTCGTGAGGAGTCTTCTTTCGGACCCGCTGCATCGACAAGAGAGGCCTCTGGTGGCTTTGGTCGTTCGCGCCGAAGCAAGAGCCAGGCGACCGGAGCTCGTTCTGGCAGAGCAAGCGTCCTGGGCAAGTCGAGCATGCATCGCTCTGTCATCGGCAACGCAAGCAAGATCGGCTCACACCAGCCAGAGTTTTCAGATGTTGATCGGTCCACGGACAATGGCGGTTCATTGACAGGCCACATTAATTCTGACGATAGGTCTCTACGGGAGAAGCAGAACAAGCTTTCCGAAAAGGTCCGAAACCTCAACCAAGCGCGGCTCATCGCCCATCCCTATCCCATCCTTTCAGAGCTCGCGGATGTCGAGCACCGGTCTCTGGACCCTTATGCGCCACACATCGTTGAGGCGTACCATGCCGTTCGCGAGATTGTCGGAGAAGACCCTGCAGCAGAGACTACCATCAATGGTGCCACTGCAAAGGAGCGGCAATTTGCCAAGATGTACTTGGATGAAGCCCCGAACTCTGCCAGCTCGATATCTATGCGAAAGAGGCTGTTGGATGGTGCCAACAGATACCTCGAAAAGCAATTCCTTCAAGAGGTCGAGGCCCTCATCGCAAAACACCCCCACGAAGCCAACCTAGGTGGTCGCCCCGACATTGTCAGCAAGATCAGAGCCTACATCCGGCTACGTTCAGCACGAAAGGATTTGGTGCCTGATAACACAGACCTTCAGCAAACTGGTGGTGAATACGTGTGGGCCATCGTCTTCTACTTGCTGCGCTCTGGCCACGTCAGCGAGGCTGCTACGTATGTGAACGATAATGGCAATCAATTCCGCAGCATCGACCGCACATTCCAGAGCTACCTTAACGGCTATGCCTCTAACGAAGACCGCCGGTTGAAGCGCACACTGCAGGATAGATGCAATGCCGAGTACACTCAGCGTGTACGCAATGCTCCCGACAACTCCATCGATCCCTTCCGGATGGCCTGTTACAAAATCATTGGTCGCTGTGACCTGAACAATCGGAGTCTGGATGGCCTTAACACCGATATCAACGACTGGATTTGGCTTCAGTTCAACCTTGCTAGAGAGGGCGACCGCTCAGTTGAGGTCGCTAGCGAGGCTTACGGCCTTTCCGAACTGCAGTCCAGTATCAAGGAAATCGGAGCCAAGCACTTCCCCAAGACCTCTGCTGAAGACAATAGTGGCAGCTTTGGCATGTTCTTCTACCTCCAGGTGCTGTCAGGCATGTTCGAGGAGGCTATTGCGTACCTTTACCCCTTTTCCTACGTTGACGCAGTCCACTTCGCCATTGCTCTCGAGTACTACGGCCTCCTCCGACCTTCCGATCCTTTCAGCGCCTCCAACGATCTGCGCAGCTTGAACGTCAAGGATTCTGTTCAGATCAACTTTGGCAGGATGATTGGCTACTACACACGGGACTTCAGAGCAGCCGACGTTGTGTCCGCTGTTGACTATCTGACTCTCATTTGCCTCAACATGGACTTGTCTGGCGAGGCTGGCCGTCGTCATGCTAACCTCTGCTGGGAGGCCCTGCGCGAGCTCGTGCTCGAGACGCGTGAGTTTAGCAAGCTCATCGGCGACATCCGCCCTGATGGTCAGCGGATACGCGGAATCATTGAGGAGCGCGGTTCCTTGATCGGCCTGACGGAAGAGAACGACTTCATCAACACCGTTACGGTCCAGGCTGCCAGCTTCGCCGACGAGAATGGCCGCACCACTGACTCAGTCCTCCTGTACCACCTGGCTGGCGAGTACGATACCGTCGTCTCCATTGTCAGCCGTGCACTCAGTGAGGCCATCTCTCTCGAGATTGGCGAGGACCCCATGCGCCTCATGCCCGTTAAGCCTCGCGCCGCCGGCCAAGAGGCCGAGACCGGCAGCAGCCTCAGCCTGGCTTCCATCGACGACCCCGTGGAGCTCGCCCGTACGATGATGTCCATGTACGAGCGCGATGCCATGTTCCACCGCAAGATCCAGGAGCAGAATAGAGTCGCCTGCCGCGTCCTGCTCGAGATGAGCACCATCAAGTCCCTCGTCGAGGCCGGCCAGTGGGCTCAATGTCTGGACGTAAGTGACACCCCGCAACCATTCACTGTTTCCCCCCATATCCATCGCACATAAATGACTAATTTTGGCATTCTAGAAAATTCGCGGCCTCGAGATTCTCCCGCTCGACGCCAGCGGCGACCCGAGCATCATCCGCGCCTACGCCGCAAAGTTCTCCGGCCTCTCTCAGCCCGTCTCCATCAACGTGCCGAATCTGCTCATGTGGACCATCATCTGCTGCACGCGCCAGCGCGACCAGCTCACCGGCGGCCAGTTCAGTGGCAACGAGGGCACTCGTCGCATGATGGTCGAGCAGATGAAGCAGATGACGCTCGACCTCACCACGTACACCTCGCAACTGCGTTACCGCTTCCCACCGCACCTTCACGAGGCACTTGCCAGAGCCTCTGCCGAGTAAGAAGAGGACTTGGATCGATCCGTGGCGTTGACACTTCATGTGTGCTCTGAGGAGGAGCTTAGGGAGGAGGGGGTGTTGGTAATTGAACATTTAAGCAGAGTCAGAGATGGCGGAACAGAACGAGCGATGCTCGCACGACTCCAGGATGGGGGCGCAAAAAATGTCTTGTTTGAGTAATACGACAGAAGAGAGAATACTATGAATAGATACCTTCGTGACTAACCTTTTCCTCATTGTGTATTCTTCCATCAATGGGCTCTACAAGCAGGCTCAGCTCTGGCAATTCTCAGTACTAAAAGGGACTCTTGCCCAGAAGCTTAAGATGGTTATAACCCTAATCCTGAAGTGCAAAGCTACCGAGCTGTAGCTTGTGAGCTCGAATACCACAAGCGACAGAGTTTTTCTTTCTTTCTCTTTTCCTCTTCATGTAATTACGAGACGGTGAATAAATACAATGTCTCTGTACACAGTGGGGAACAGTCATGCAACTTCATCTCCAGCTAGGATGCGCATATTATCCTTGATATTTGGTTCTAACTAGAACGTCTGATGGAAAATGCTCAATGGGAGAAGCATTCGTTCCGGGGTATGATGTGATGCTACAATAAACAGGTCCCAAAAAAAGTCCACCTCCCCTCCAAAAACGCCTAACGTGATGTGACCCCTATTTTCCGCATTCTAATTTGCAAGATCTTTAATGACCACGACCCCTTCCGCGTCCACGTCCTCTCCCTCTACCCCTAGTTGCGCCACCCCGAGTCGAACCACCTTGCATCCTGCTAGGCTCCGGACCACCGATACCGCTATCCGATTCTGAAGACGACGAGATCTCGCTCTCCGATTCCGACTCGGAGCCGATTCTCACGACAGTCAAACCACCGGAAGGCCTGCCTCGGCGCGCGGACGGCGGCGGCGGAGGAGAACGGTCACCGGGAATGCCTGAATCAGAGGAAGATGCAGAGGACGGCGACGCGACGGGAGCGTTAAAGTCTGATTCGTCTTCGTCTGACTTGCGCCAGCGTCGACCGACGGCACCTGGAGGCGGAGGTGTATGGTCGGAGCTCGACTGTCTGTCTCTGGAAGCACCGGGAGGCGGAGGTGTGTGATCAGAGCTCGATTGTCTGTTTCTAGAGGCGCCTGGCGGCGGGGGCGTATGATCCGAGCTTGGCTCTCGCACTCTGGCCGACGCACAAGGAGGTGGAGGAGTGAGATCTACGCTTGGTTCTCTCGAAAGTCCTCTGATGGTCTCCTTTGCTGGCTTCGTCGTCTCTTCAGTAGAAGGCACGATCTTGGCTGGCTGCTCGCCGCGACTGACGGAAGGCCTCGCAGAAGACGCCTGAGTTGGTGTCGGAGTCTGCTTCGCGCTCGCATCTCGCGACTTGCGCGAAGTAATTTTAAACTTTCCTCCGCGAGCTGCAACACGAGCCGCCATTGACATCATCTTTGTGGCACCCGGAGGAGGCGGGGGTGGTGATCGGTCAATGGGTACTTTCTCTACCGTGGCAGTCTTGTTCTTGGGCGGTCGACCACGGCGCTTCTTAGGCGGTGCTGCGGTTGCCTCCGCCATCTCGTTTTCGATGGAGGTGACGGGTGCACTCTGGGATGGTCCTTCTCCAGCCAACTCTCGCTCAAGTTGAGCCTCGAGTTCAGCTTCAGTCACATCGTGAGCTGCGTCTTCGTCATCAGCATCATCGTCGTCGTCGCTGACTGTGTTGCCCCTAGCTCTCGGGTTGAACGAGCTGGCTCCATCTATAGTCACAACGCGGCTGAGGCCCGACCGTCGCGATGCTCGTTCTTCGCGTTTCTTCGCTGCATTTCTTGCTGCAAGTTCAGACGGCTTTGAAACAGCATCGGCTAGAGAGGCCCTCGGCGCCGAAGCCGGCGTCGAGTTCGCGCTCCGCGGCGGCCTGCCTCGCCTCCTCGGTACTGTGGGCGTTTCGGCTCCGTCAGCGGCGGCGGTGGCGGCCGCAGCATCAGTCCCCTTCTGGACGAGAGCGCGTACAGCGTCAGAAGCCAAGTCTCTGGGATCATTACTGGCATCGCCCGCCTCCGGCTCATCGTCCTGGACCGGTGGCCTTTTATTGAAAGCTGGCACCATGTCATCGGGGTCGTCGATCATTGGCTCTTCTGGCTCGGCATAAGACGCTCTAGGCCTCGCATGTCGCAATGAAGGAACGTTTGCCGGGAATTGAGGAGCTGGTATCCCGCGTCGTGCAGGACCACCTGCCTGAACTGCCTCTCTTTCGAGCTGGGCCGAGGCTTCATCCTCAGGACCACCGCTCACACCGGCTGGTTCGGTAATATCACCCTCAGCAGCTTCGGGTGCGGCGCCCGCGGCAGCAGGTTGTGCCGAACCAAATAACGCCGGATCCATGGCAGATTCATCAGCACTGTCGTCTTGCTTTGCCTTCTTCCTATTTTGGGGCCTGGGCCCATGGAAGTCTGGATCCAGGTCATTTTCCTGTTTTGCCTTCCGCTTCTGCGTCCGCAACATGTTCTTGACGTACTCAGCCTCCTCATCAAACACCATGGCGTCCGTTGAAGGCATTTGGAACGGGTCGAATAGAATCTGATCTGGGCCACTTTGTTGATAGTAACCCATGCCGAACATGGGTTGGCCGTCCATGCCCAAGGGATCCGGGTATGCTGACTGGTCCCATTCGGGACCCCCATTCATGTTAGCCACTGGAGCAGACGGGTCAATGTCCATCTGCGATATGTCTTGAGTGGCGTTGAGATCGCCTTGATCATCAGCTTGATGTTCGTCCTCTTCACCGATGACATTACTTTGATCTCCGTATCCGTTCGTTCCACCCTCCGCGAACGTGGCAGCACCATGAGCGCCATTAGCGATGTCTTCGGCAGTCAGAGAAGCACTCTCCTGAGCCTTCGCGGTGTCAGCCTTCTCCCGTAGCTCCTTCATACGTTTGCTGTTCGCACTGCGGCCTTCTTCACCAGCTGTCTTGAGCCAGTTGAGATTGTGCACGCGGAAGTCGACGAGGGCCTCAACACTTCTATCATCCGCAATGGCCCGGGTATCATGACCAAGAAGGGTGTTCTTTGGCGTATAGGGGTTGCCGCTCTCGGCACGGCGACATGCGCCGCAATTGCATATGCCCAGACACTTTGGGCAAAGCCAATTCTCGTTCTCCTGTACCGTCTGTGGCATCTGATCAAATGCGCGGTAAAGTACGCCGTAGCAGTAGCTTTCTTTGCACTCTGGGTTTGAGCATTCTTGCACCTTGTAGGCGTAGTCCTTGTGACAGCAAACGTGGCAGCGACGAAGTTCTCCCTTCTTCTTCTTACGTTTGTACTTTTTCTTCTTGGGCTTGCCGTTGTCGTCCAATTCTGGCTCGGGCTCGGACTCAGTGAGTGGCTTGTCCTCGTCAAGCCTCGAAATGTCTTTGAAAGGTCGCCTATGCAAGCCCTCCTGGCAAATTTCGGCCAGTGCCTTTTTGCCTCGCCGGGTGCAAGCGATTTCAAGGGGCTGAGGTGATAGCTCTATATCAACGAAGCCGTCATTCTTGATGATCATCGCCCGCCAGAGTTCGTAGTTCTCCGTCAGTTGTTCCCACGACCATTGCTCGCACCATTGAAGTTTGGATATGCAGACACAGGATCGTCCCATGGCGTAGCATTCCATACAGACGTCGTATGCATCCTCGTCCCCGTTGACTAGGGTCCGAACACAGTGCTTGCAGGTCAAGAATCTGTTGAAAATGTTCGATCTGCAGTACGAGCAGGTGACGCAAGAATCGTACTCGACATACTCGACGTTCTTCTCCTTGGTCGCAAACATTTCGTCGACGAGAATCTCAGTGTAGAGTGAGAATAGATGGCGGAAATCCTTCGCAAGCTGCTTATACCGTGAGGATGACCGGAAAAGCTCCGAGCTTAGACCGGCAATGCCCATCTCGCTGTCCTGCTCGGCCTTTACCATCTGCGCAAAGTATTTCTTGAGCGTGTAGTAGATGATAGCTTTGTTTTTGTACTGCTCATCGCGACAGACAAGACGAGCTTTGGGAAGGGCCTCGTGAAGTGCCATGTCCAGGGTTTCGACAGTCGTGCGGTTCCACGCGACCTTCATGGTGCGCGTACCCCTATTCCAGACCTGGTGGGGGGCCAGAGGGGGAATGAGAATAAAATCGCCGGGCTTCTGCTCGACAATGTAAACAGGGAAGGTTGCTTTTTTCCAGGCGTTGATCTGAGCAAAATGCTTCTCGATCTCGATATCGTGGCCGAGCATAGACAGGAAGTACTCGCGGACGACTTCTCGATCCTTGGTCTCTGTCATGAACCAGATAGAGCTTCCAGGTTTCTCCCCATTCTCACTTCCCGAAGCCTCAACCATGATGTTCTGTCCGAGACTGGCGCACATTTCACGATGCGCCGGGGTGAATGTTCCTTCGTGTCCGATATAGCACATGAGGTTCTGTGCTCGCATCTCCTCGGGGAGGCTTGACATGAGATCTCCCGCAGGTGCCACCTTTGATCTATCGCCAAAGCCACGAAATGGATCACTTTCTCGAATATCTGGAGCTCCCTTTTGCGTGACGTTTTCGTTCATGTAAAATAGATTGGGAGGAATGACTTTCTGCAGGTGTTCTTGCCATTCGGGAGGACAGTCGATGTCTTTCAGGTAAAGGCGTTGCCGTCTCTCGTCTCGGTAATTGGTCGGTGTCCATTGGTCGGTGAGTTGCTTCATGGCTCTCATATAGTGGCCTGTGGTCATCGGAATCTCGGTCTGGCCGGTAATGTCACGGACATTTTCCTCTGTCTTGATGTCAGCTGCTGCCGCAATTGGGCTAAAGGTGACTACACTCACGCTTCTTGTCGTATGTCTTCTCCATCCACTCTCCACTGAAAAGCCACTCAGGGAGAACCTCGTTCCATTTCTCAATCACCAAGGGCTTCCCGCCTTGGATGACTTGTAACTGAACCAACTTCTCAAACTCCTGGGGGCCCAGTCCTTGGATCTGAGCAGTCGAAATTCGGAGGACCCATTCGAAATTTGGGGTATGATCGACCAGTGTGAAAAGATCCAAGTCCGGGGGGATCGGGTCGAACTTGGCCTGGGGATGCGATGGAGGCGGCATCTTGACGACTCGTTATGGCTACTTTCTGGCGGGGAATCGCATGAAAATGCTACCTTTGGAGCGTCGGTCGGGACATGCGAGACGTATGTATCTCCAGGCGCAATCGAGACGACTTGCGGCGCGTCGAGCCGGCGAAGAGGCCGGCTGGTGATGTTCGCGACAAACGGCGATGCGTTCCAGAGGCTGGAAAGCGCGTCGCGTAAAGGGCAAGTGACGTTGGGCGAGGCTGACCAATTCGAGATTCAAAGGCGATGGGGAGGAACGAAAGTCAAATGCGCAGCCAATCAAGCTCTGCGAATCTACCGGTACCTTGGCCCCCAAGGATCGAAAGCACGGACCACACTTAAGCTTTGGACCCTTTGGCGACGGCTCCCAAATTTCGGTTCTCTCGGTGACGGGTGCAAAAAGTTGACGGGGCATATCTGGTTTTTGTTAGAGCTTCGTGTCGGTTGTCGGTGAGTCTTAAGGTTTCTTTCTTTTCGTTCTTTCCCAGTCAAAATCACGGCTGGTATTATTCCACTGGCTCTTGCCTCCGAAGCTTGGGCCTGCCGATGCAATGTGTCTGTCGCGCCATGGTGACCATACCTTTGTTGAGGGAGCTGGCACCCTTGCACATCCTCACAGCTGAAGAGCTTCACAGTCTAGATGGATTCAAGGCTCAATGGCTCAATGTTTTCCATGTTGCGGATTCCACTCCTTTTGAGGATCAAAACTTTTGTTCCTTCTCTCTGGTATTACTGCGAGCAACTTGTTGATTCCTCTACATGATCTTAATTCGTAAATATGTCACTTATACTAACATCGTGACAGTGAATCGAAATGAGGCAAGTTAATTTGCTAAGAGTGCCCCTTAGGGCGGCATGCACCCCTTCATCTGGCACAACGAGATTTCTCTCCGCGGCATCACCATCCCGATTGGACTTGCAGGCACACCGCAAGCCTAGAACACATCTCGTTCTTCGAAGCTCAGCGCATCAACAGCACACAGCTCTTCACACTACCACGAAACGCCTCACAACAGCCATTGCTCCAGACACTCCCGAACCAGCATCACCTGAAGCTGTGTACTCGCCGCCCACGACCGGTATCATCTCTTACCTGCCCGCATCATGGGTCCCCTACGCAGAACTCACCCGCATCGATAAGCCCGCAGGCACTTACTACCTCTTCTTCCCCTGTCTCTTCTCAACGCTGATGGCCGCGCCGATGGCCATGCCCATGGCATCGCCGGCCTCTGTCATTGGAACCTCGCTTCTGTTCTTCTCGGGAGCCCTCATCATGCGAGGTGCGGGCTGCAGCATCAACGATCTATGGGATCGTAACCTAGATCCACACGTCACGAGAACGAAATTCCGACCCATTGCGCGAGGTGCCATCACTCCCTTCCAGGGTCTCGCCTTCACCGGCGCCCAGCTCCTGGCTGGACTGGGTATCTTGGTCCAGTTCCCCACGTCCTGCCTCTGGTACGGCATTCCGAGTCTGCTCTTCGTGGCCTCCTATCCTCTGGCCAAGCGGGTCACCTACTATCCCCAGGCCGTACTGGGCCTCACCTTCTCCTGGGGTGCGATGATGGGCTTTCCAGCTCTCGGAATCGACTTGTTGTCCAATAGCGCGGCGTTGACGGCTGCCGGGCTCCTGTACACGTCAAACGTCGCGTGGACGATTCTGTACGATATGATCTACGCCCACATGGACATCAAGGATGACGTCAAGGCGGGCATCAAGAGTATCGCCCTTAAGCACGATGCCGAGACCAAGCAGGTCTTGACAGGTCTGGCTGCGGTTCAGCTGGGTCTTTTGGGTGCTGCTGGCTTCGCAGCTGGTGCGGGTCCAGCCTTCTTCATCGGTAGCGTCGGTGGAGCGGCGGTGACACTCGGTGTCATGATCAAGCGGGTCAACCTGAAGAGCGTCAAGGACTGCTGGTGGTGGTTCATTAACGGCTGCTGGATTACTGGTGGCGTCATCAGCTTGGGTCTCGCGGCCGATTATACTGTAAGATACGTTCAAGGCGGAAAGGAGGATGCTGCCAGTCAGAAGCAGCTGGAGTAGGAAACTTCAAAAAAGGGCGTATAGATGCCAGGAGAAAAACATGTACCAACATCGTCTGTAAATTTCATAGCACGTAGAATCAACATTTCCCTGATTCTTGATTTTTGTTCTTCACAAACCACTCCCAAATAAACCCCGTTTTGTGTAATGTGTGATGTGAAATGCCGCATGTTCAGGTATTGACTTTCATGATGTTTTATTTCATCGACCAAAGTCTACCCGCAGTATCAGGACCATAACCCATTGATGCCAATGCAAGCGTAAAACTCCGAGTGCCGAATTTTCTTCCACTGTCCTTCCCATGCTTCGCGCGACGAAAAAGCCTCCCGTTTAGGATCTGGGCTTCTCCTTCTTCTCCTTCCACAGAGCAAGCAGACCGACACCAGAGACCTTGACGACCTTGAAACGGACACCGGGAATATCACCCTTGGCCTTGCCCTTGCGACCGAAACCGGCCAGGAGGACCTCGTCGTTCTCGTCGACGAAGTTCAAGCAACCGTCGTTGGGGACTAGAAATCACAAAAAAATGTCAGCACTTTAGTTCCCTTCGCTACATGGTCCCATTCAAGACCAGTTTCCTGTTTCTCTTGTTCGTCGTCGAGAATCGTAATGTTGGGGAGTTTCGGGAGAGGGTGTATCGTACCGAAAGCAGTGACCTTCTTGCCGTTCTTGATCAACTGAACACGAACGCACTTTCGGATAGCGGAGTTGGGCTGCTTGGCCTCGACACCGACCTTCTCGAGGACGATGCCCTTGGCGTGGGAGGAACCACCGAAGGGGGAGGACTTGAAAGCGGTACCGAGGGCACGCTTCTTGTATCCGAGATCGGCCCACTTCTGGTCCTTACGGTTCATGCGCAGCTTGCGCGCCGCATTGAGTCCACGAGGCATGTTGGCTGGATGAGACTATTGTCAGTTGAAAAAGTTCCTAGAGGGGCAGTTGTGTGGTGGTGACAATCGAGATTTCGTCGTCGAGATTACTGAGATTTTTTTTTTTGCTCGGGGAATTCGTCGTCGATGGATTGGAGGTTCTGGATGGGACAGCGCAAACGTACCGATGTGTTGGGGGTATCGCGGGAATTGACTTGGTGGTGGTGATAATGCCTGACTGCTTCTTCGCGAAAAGTGGTATCCTCAGATTTGTCCGACGACAGCTTTTTCGGCACACAGAGGGTTTGTGCCCTTCGGTGGGAGGAGCGTGGTTTTCCATCACGTGATGCTGGCTCGTGCGTTCTCCTATTGCCTGACGAGCGGAAGAAGGCCGGGTCTGACAGTCAAAAAGTGGGGGCAAGTTCACCCAACCACGGCCGGGTTTCGCTTTCAACCACTTTGATCCGCCCGGAGCTCGAACCCCACGCTGCTGACCGTACTGTCTTAGCCAGGGGTGTCCCCCCAAAGGTCCACAACTTGCCTCGACTACCTAACCCAACCAATCCTATCAGATGCCGTCAAGTTCAAGAGAAGCTGTCTCGGACGCCAAGTCCCGAGCTTGGAATGTTCACGACGACACACAAAATGTAGGCATGTCTCAATCAGCAAAGAGCAAAGGAAAACAGCGCGACCCCCCGCCGTCCCTGTTCCTTCATCCATCTCCCGCCGCCTCTCATGCCTCGTTACCAGGTATACTTGCGCCTGGAGCGCCGGCCACCTCGTCCGCTGGCGTCACACCTCTCCCTCAGCAGGCCATGAGTAACCAACGAAATGGATCTCTTCATACGGGCTCGGTAGTTGCGCCATCCGTTGCGCGCCCTGTCCGGAATCTGAAGACCGCCGATAGCACTCGGAGCAGTGACAGGACCGACGCGTTGTGGGCTGAGATGCAGGCGACGCTCGAGGAGGTCGAACTCTCGGCGTCGGGTGGAACTCACGTGTTTGGGCCTGATCATGATCGCAAGCTGGAGGAGCTAAGGACAGCGCAGATCGACCTAGCACAGGCGTGGGCACGAAGCGAGGCCGATGAGGCCATCGAGATGACGGGCCAGCGCTCCAACACGTCAGCAGCCGGGGGCGAGGAGGTCCGCAACCTCAAGAGCGCAGTGCTCGGAGAGACGGGCGGCGTGGCGTCAGATGGCAACGAGGGACCGCGAAGCACGGGAAGCAACAATGGGCGACCAGGTAGCAGCGGGGGCACGGAGCGACTTGGTGCGAAACTCGAGCAGGAGACGGAGGTAGACATCTTGCTCGCACGAAAGAGGCGCGAGGCCAATGATCGGTACTTCCAACGGGTCAACAAAGGTGTGCTCGACGTCGTTGCCAAACTTGAACACGTTGCTGTTGCGATGCGGGCTGTCGAACAGGAGACTAAGGATATCTGGGGCGAGAATGACAGCGCGACGGGCAGTGCGAAGGGGTAGAGGCAACCCGGTGATCTTTCTGTGTTTTGTTTGCCTTTTTTACCTGAAGCATCACCCGGGGCTTCTGTATTACACCAGCATTGTTCCTTTGCATCTTCGGGAAGGAGTTTCGTTGTTTGGTGGTTATGGGTTGGCGTTGAGGATCACATTCACTGGGCGGCAGCACCCCACCAACCTCAGGTTGATGGATTGGCACTGGATGTTTACCTTGTAGTCTTAATTTGTATCTCTAAGCCAGCTCAACGTACCTGTTTGGGCTTTGTGAGGCGACCAACAAGGTATGCATGGGCTACGGATACACTAACAAAGAATCACAAGCTGAAGATCAAGCTGGATCATCGAATTCCATCGTCGGAGAAACCGGATGAAGTCGTACACATGAGTCGGCTGTTGACGTGAGACGGTAGAATGGCTTGCCCGTAACCTGCATCGATGTCACCGATCGCTGAATTGTTCCGAGTCTGCAGCGGGAGATGCGGGTGCACCAAGCGGTCGATCGAGCCATCGAATGTGGTGGTTACACCTAGAAGTTCTACATAATTACACACAGCGCTACAAGGTGGCACGTTTGTACAGTTGAAGTCGGTGAATGTGTACGGACTATCGGAGCCCGAGATTGGTTTATGTCGCCATATTCCCGCTGGTGACCTTCCTCACAGGGAAGGCCGAGTCGTGGCGGGACGACGGAAAGCACTCGTGACCGGAGGCGGAGGAAACAGCAAAGTGGAACTTTTGTTGCATGTCACCAGTTTGAAGCCGCGCCAAGACCCTTGCCACCCCATGGTACCTTAGGTACAGTTGATGTGCTGCAGACTGAACGTACGGACAGTTTCTGGTATGGACCTTATGGAGACTCAAGAGTCGGACGGAAATGCTGGCGAAAGGGGAAATAAAAACTAGGTTGCACATGTGCATACTGCTTGCTAGTGCCACCAGGTTGTCCCATCATTGCCGGTTCCCACACCATTCTAGACGTAGAGACAGATACCTAACTGACGTATGTGACTGGCTAGAACCTGGTAAGCTGGACGCAAAAGAGTGACAAACAGGTCTCTTTTGGGACTCTTTGCCTATGGAACACCTCCACTACTTTTGAGGGGGGCCACTGGCCGACGGCGCTCCCTACTGAGCAGGTGGTCAACTAAGGTAAGGTTCGGCTGGTGATTGCCCATCCTAGGTACCCTCCGCTCGCTGTGTCCCCATCCATTCAGTGGTCACTGGTCAGTCACCCTGCCATGACAAAGGGGAACCCAAACATCCATTCGATATCCATCAAGGCCCAGTCCAGTCCGTCCACGTCCAACTTGCTGAACTTCCTCCCTGCATCCACCCGTCCTTCACCAATCCGCGAGTCTCCAGCAACCTTCTCCAGTAACTCGCAAGCAACGATTAAATAACCGCAAACCCCCCCCACAAGACCCTTGAGCGCATTCGTCAATCATACTACCTATCCTACAACACTGACACTACCCTCATCCTCGACTTCGATTAATCGCCGCAAAGTCAGACTCTCAATACCGACCCGCATCGACATCCGCGATCGCAAAGAACTTCGTTTCACCCCTTTTCGACGACCTCTACCACACTCCGCAATTATGAGACCCTCCACCTTCCTCGTCGCCGCTCTGGCTGTTGTCCCCGGTGCTCTCGCCGTTGACCAGATGAAGTCCGTCATCGTTTGGGCCAAAACCGATTCCGTCGGTGACGACATCATTCAGAGGGCGAAGCAATCCATCATCGATGCCGGCGGTCAGATCACCCATACCTACTCTATGATTAGGTGAGGCATTACTCTTCAATCGGTTTGAGGTTTTTGAATCGCAGCTAACAACGATCAGGGGATTTGCCGCCGTCACACCTGCCAAGGTCCTTGAATCCGTTCAAGCCTTCAGCGAAAGCCTCACAATCGAAGAGGACCACACTGTCACCAATTCCGTATAGATGGTAGCCCCATTATGGAACCAAATTGTTCATCAGTCGGCACAATTGGCGACAGACAATTTGCGAAGCATGCATCTGGTGAAAGATACAACAATGTGCGAAAAGGGACTTTGGCTGGACTAGGTCACGAGGACAATGATATCCGCCGCCATTCCCGGCGGCTGCAACAGGAACAAGCGAGGAGGCACTCATAATTACCATTGCCGTCATAGACGATTTATCACTACGGAGTCGGGAGTTTTCATCGATGAGAATTGCCTCGGGAGCATCTTTTTATGTACGGCTACGGCGAGGCTTGGACCCCACCTGGTTCAATCCTGCTGCTTGACGCCTCAAGAATAAGACCGAAAATCAAAACCACAGCATACCTACTCATGACTTTAGTCTTTTGCCTCGACTGTCCCGCCACGTGTACAAGAATCCTTGTCAACTGACGGCTGCTTTACCTCGTACACTGTTGACGTCGTGGCGTTCTATAATGATGTCTTTCAGGTTCCGCATGCGGCTGATATCCACACAACGACGTTGATGAGAGATCTAAGCCTTGCGTGAACCCTTTCGACCTCTGAGTACCAATCCCTTAGGTGATGTACCTGATGAGTGGGGGATTTATGTGCGGCACGGAAAGCAGATGTGCAGATCAAAAGCGGATTTCTGCGTCTTCTAGCTTCCCCACTGCCGGCCAAGGATGCTGATTCAGCTTTTCTTGAGCTAGGGATATAACCTGTCGCTGAGAGGCACAATATTACTCGATATCTCGAGGCCTCGTCTAGAGTGTCAAAATGCTGCAGGTGCTTGATTGCAGTGACGCAGCATGCTGCAGCACACCTATTGTACGACTAGTCGGCGGTCCCCTCACGGGATGGAAGCCCTGTGTTTCTGATACCTCGCGTAATGCTCCAATTGGGTTGGGCAGAAAAAGCACCTGGCAATCTCACACTCACAGACGTGTCAAAGCGCAATGTGGGGGGAGACTTTTGGAAAGCCTTCAGGCTTTGGAGATGATGCAGGCAATCTGTCACTGACCGACGAGAAACCTGAAGGGGGGGCTGAAGAGGGATTCTTCAGTTCAGTGTACGTGCCTGCATCCCTTGGGTATATCCGTAGGTATAATGGTGCTCTTTAGTTCGGCACAGAACCGTGGAGAAGGGTCCAAGGCAAGCCGGTTGCAACCCTACGATGGGTGACCAACCTCGTCAAGCTTTCGTGGAGAAGTCCATACCATATCGACGGGATGGCAAGATCATCCATAATTCCGGTACCCGTTTCCGTACTGTAGGCTCTGAGGACCACGAAGGAAGGAATCACCATCAGAAGGGTAGTGGTTGTTTGACAAGTAATTACCCAGGACCATCCGAGAAGATGACTTGAAGTCTGTGCTTATGGCTACAAAAATAGTGCAGTTTGAACAATGTTCGGTCGTGTTTGATCAGAAAAGCACTTTTCAACTGATGTTGATGTTGAGCAAGAATCCGAGGTTCTCGGTGACCACGGGCACAATGTTATTGTTTTTCAGCGTGGCTTTGTTGGCTTCGCCTCAAGCAGCCTTTCACCAAAAAAAAAAAAAAAAAAAAAAAAAAAAAACCTGACAGTTGAAGAAAGAAAGATAAAAGAAGTGGCTGCTCAGCCATCAGCCCTCCCGTGTTGCCGCCAAAGCAAGACCTAACGGTGCTGTCACCAATGGAAGCCTTGAAGAGTGTCGAAGACTCGAAGATTCGAAGGCATAGGGACTGCCCCACTGTAGCATCGGGTCAACCCCTGGCAGTCCGTCCCGCTTCGCGTCACTTGGAGTTTCGGGCTTGGGGGCGGGAGGTACCTTAATAGAAAAACGGCGAGGAGGATTGTATCTTCTCGCTGTGCGTTGGTCATCAACGTGCCGGGTCAAAAAGGGACCAATACCTCCAGGCAAGCTCAGGTACCTCTGATAGTAAGCTGACGGATGGGCGGTAGTTGCGCAACACGCGCTAAGAATTCCCTAGGGCCTAGCTGCCTTTGGCAATCGATAAGGAGGCCCAGGGAGCTTACCTTAGGTTGATGCAGGTCATGCAAGATTGAGTGTGGGTTCGACAGGAGGGAGCAGACGCCAGACGTGAACAATGCGCCTGTCTTTTTTTTTTTGGCTTTTTGGGACGACAAGCCAAGCACCCGCGAACAAGAGACACATCCCTCTTTTTAATCTTGCTATTGCTGCGGCCGCCCTTGTCTCATACGACTGTGCGTAAACAAGGCTCTGTTCTCCTCCTATTTCCCTTTACACCGCCCTTCCCTCGGCCGACGAGGCTATTTCTCACCAACTCTGACCTGAACCTTTAATATCCCGTCAACCGCCGCTTCCTCCACCCCTAGCCGAAAAAGCCCCCTCTGCGATAAGAGCTTCCCGGGCCCATGGAACCACATTTCCCCTGCCCGCTTTGACTTGCAACAAGCACGAACACGACCGCAAAACGTTGTGGAACCGCGCGGGAGCCCTTTCGCCTTTTCCCACGTGCTCCAGCTCCAAACCATAAGGTACTTTACCTAGAGATACCTCACTAGCCTAGAAACATCTACGAAACTACGACGAAAGACGACCACGAAGACGACGAACGGTTACGACACGAAAGAACGGGCATCATGCCGTACTCAGGAAGCGCGCAGGCCGCGCTGGTGCAATGGGTAAGTCGCCGTGCTTTGCGCTCCCTTCTCGATACATCTTCTCCCCCTTGTGTCCTTCCGATGGGTCACTTCCCTTCCCCCATTGTTGTCACTGACCGCTTCGTTTACGCCGTTCCAACATTATGCTGATTTAATGCTCGTTGCACAGGCAAACACATTTCCCCTGGACGGACAGGCAGACTCAATATCAGATTTCCTCGACGGACACCTGCTGTCCAAGGTCCTTCAAGCACTCGACCCCTCCTTCGATTCCAATACCACCGAGGGCGAGCTATACGATGTCTACAAGGGCATCCAGAGGCTAGTATATCGCGAGTGTCCGGGGCTTATTGGGCAGACCAAGCTTGCCGACATCAGACCCAGAGCGAGAGAAGCGCAGCCGGAAGCCATCAGTAAGGTATGCAACCACCCGTGTCCAGCCCAGCTGCCCCTGTTCCGGTGCCGCAAACGCAAGTCCACGCTAACGCAATGCTCTACTCAGCTTCTTGCCGTGCTATTTGCTGTTGCAATGCTTGGTAGCAATAACGAGCGATGGGTTACCCGTATCACCCAGGATATCTCCGACAAGACGGTCCTCATGCAGCTTCAGCGGGTCACGCAAGACATGAGTACAGCCATTAACGATGCCGAGGCGGCGGACGTAGAAGAAATCTCGGAAATTGGGAACGAAAGCCACGATGTCGATCTCGCAATGGAAGCCGACAACATACGTCTCCGCTCTGACCTGGACAAGAAGGGAAAGTTGCTCGCGGATATGGAAACGCGCTTGGGCCACCTGCAGGAAAGTTATGACGACCTGAAAGAGGAGGTAGTTCGCAAGGGCAGGGAGCTGGAGGCGTTCCACGATGCTCAAGACGGTGCTGGAAAGGAGGTCATCAGGTCGCTTGAGCTGAAGCTGCGCGAGCAGGACGAGCTCATTGCCAACCAGGAGGCGCAGGCCGAAGATGATCGCATAGCCAAGGAGCGGTTGACGAGCGAAGTTTCGGCACTCAAAGCCAAGACGCAGAAGCTTGAGACCCTTGACGATGAGGTCAAGGAGCTACGGTTCAAGAATGAGGAACTGTCCCGTAAGGCCAACATGGTTGAACGGTATAAGCAAAAGCTTGAGGCGCAGTCTACATTGTCAAAAGAGATGGACAACTTGCTCTACGAAAAGGAGCAGATGCAGCGCGATCTCATCGAATACGAGAAGGTTCTGAAGAGAAATCAGGCCTTGGAGCAGACCAACGAGCAATACGCCTCGAAGCTCAGAGACTACGAGCTGCAGTATGTTGAGTTGGATGCTCAGCGCAGGGCTCTTCACGATGACACCATGCAGTTGAGAGCTCGTCTTGCAACGCTCGATGCTCAGCGTCTCTCCGATGAGCACCTCATCTCCGAGCTGCAGGAGCAGATCAACTCGGGGTCCCCGGGCGCTTTGTCTCCTGACGCTGGCACTGCGGGCTTCAGTCTCGAGCAGGAGCTTGAGGGTGTCAGCAGCACCGCCCCACCCAACCTCAGCCTTGAGGTCTCTCGCCTCAAGGCAGAGAACAACTTGCTGCGAAGCGGTATGGGGTCTGGGCCAGAAAATGCTCGATTGCGTCAGGAGCTAGAGGAGGAGCGTAGGCAACGCGAACGTATTCAGGGAACTTACAACGACACGTTTGAGAAGCACCAGATTGCGGAGGCCCAAATCAGCGCTCTGATCGAGAGCAGTGGCGAAAAGTTAGTTGAAATCGTTGACACAGCTATGCGACTAGGTGTGGGCAAAGTGCTAACTCAAGATTTCCATCACAGCGAGGTGCTAGCCAACCTGAGAATCCAACTTGCTCAAAAGGCCCATGAACTTGAGAGCGAAAGGAGGAAGAACAGCGAGATCCAAGCTCAGCTCTCTGACAAGGATCGCGAGCTCCTCAGCGCGAGGACCGACCTCTCAGCCGTCGCAAAGGATAGCGTTGATGCTCTCGAGGAACTCAAGTCTACTGACCAACTTATTTCCGGTTCAATCCGTGAAGAACTCGAGGCAGCGCGCCAACAGCTCAAAAACCTTGGTACTGATCTCGAAGAACAGCGGAGCTCACTTATCAACGCCCTACTTGAGAAAGACAAGCTTCGAAAAGACCTTGACGAGGCCAAGGATGGCACGAGTGCCGAGCCGACGGAGGCCGCCCAGAAGCTCCAGGAGAAGGTTGACAAACTGCGTGTCAGACTCAAGGAGCGCCAATCGGTGAGTTCCCTCAGATCTCTTGCAAACGCCCTGGCCCTACAACATCGAAATGCCGAAGGCGGCGTGCCCAAGATTCCTAGTACCCCGTCCGGAGCTGTGTTGTATGACAGCCGTCCGAATGCGCGCATCTTGGTCCCCACATATCACCCCCATCTCGACCTGCCTCCTCAAACACCAAAATCTCCCTTGATCCTTAGACCGAGAGTGAGCTGGTGGAGGAAGGTCTTCAGGCGATCAAAGTCGTCGAGTTGATTGCCCTTTGTATTGGCGTTCATGAGATGAAGAGCATATGGCTGACAGTTTTTTTGTCTTTTCAGCAACTGGAGAAGTCCGAGCAGGATAAATACGACTTGCAGCGGAAGCTCAAGGCAGCCGAAGGCGGAGAAGCTGCCGCGGCCCAGAAGGTACGTTTCTATTATCCTGCAACGGTCCCATTTTACACTACATTGGGCTTGAACACCATGGTCTCGTCTTGATCATGATGATGATGAAGAACCGGGTCGGCTAACAGACACGGCATCAACAGGCTGCGAGCGATCAGATTATCAAGAACCTACAGCGCGAGAACGCACTCATTGCTACGGCGTGGTACGATCTTACTAGTCGTATTCAGAGCAATCATGTCGTCTTGCAAAGGCGGAATGAGGCCCCCAAGAGCTGGCTGGGCAAACAGAGGCAGATGGTCAACGGTTAGTTTTTATGCCTATTTTGAGGCCGGGACACGAGCATTTGAAGACTGACTGTCTACACCCATAGCCACCCCTAGGAGATGAGGCAACCTTAAGCCTTCCGAATCTATATAGCCTTGCATTGTTCTGCGCACCGTGGGACGACTTGGCTTCTCTTCAGTTTACATATTCAGGTTCACATCACGACCTTCAACAAGAACTAGCAACCTGACCTACCCTTACCTCGTCTTGCGCTGGAGTAGGAGAACATCTCGGGGTGGGTTTCCCACTGTCTCTTTTTTTTTTTTTTGTCTTCCTCCCTGCATGTCTTAGCGAAATAAAGGGGATGGCTTGGCTGGCCTGCATCTCGGGTACCATTGCATTGCACTGCGCCGGTGGTTGGGCGGTTTTCTGTCTCCTCTCTTCTTCATCTTCCCATCTACACTTTTATCAGGTCCTTTTTCTCCCTGCAGCCTTATCATACTCTTCGACTTTCATGTATAGCCTTTTTCTTCTAGCGTGTGGGAGGTTTGCAAGCCTATCGTCTTCTGGTGACTTGGGATAGAATCAATTCTTTATCAACACATTGCTTTTCCCCTTTGGAGCCAATGATTTCAGTGCCTGACTGTTTGTGTATGTGTCATTTGGCAAAGTGACATGTCATCTCGCGCTCAACGTCCTTGAAAGCTCCGTTCTGCGGGCTGCTTCGTCAACCGACTCGTCAGCGGAGCATCCACTGCCACCCGAACATTCCGGATCCGCGTAACAGGGAGTTAGTAAGTGAGTCGGCATCGAACATCGGCAACCTCTAAAAACCCCATTTTCCCAGAACTTGAGAAGCTTGGCTCCGTAATAACACCGCCCGCCATCGGCACTTCGCTGCCCCGATGTTGCAGAATACGGTATCGGGTTCATCGGATATCGCTGTGTGAACTTGTCAGCCCCTCCGGTTTCTAGCATACCTAAGTTCCGGGTCGGCATCGGGAGTCCGCGGCCCCACTCATTTCGCTTCTTTGAGAAGCACCGAGGAAGCCCGAATCCGGCCAGCGTGTCGTGTTCTCCTGTCCTGACTTACCTTTCTACGCGTCCACCGCCGTCTGCGTCGCGGACCCGCGAATCGTTAAAATGGAGGAATGACATCACGGCGTTTAGACATCAAACAAGTTGAGCACAGGGCAAGTAGGACCATGGAAGAAAATTTGCGAGGCCATCCAACTGCAAACCGCCGGTTTTGGTTATTAGTGAGACAATAAAGTTGTTGTTTTTACATACAAGCGTGCGACGGAAGGGGTTTTCTACACGGTACAACTGATCCTGGCCACGTTGACGCAAAAAAAGACATAAACCAGCCCAATCCTGTTGATCTCAACAGCTTGGGGGGCCGGACGAGGATGAATCCTTTCCAGTCCATTTCATGATCCATAAAAAAAAGTCCCATAAAAAAGTTCCTCCGGTCCACGCCCTCCTGTCTTCTGGTCATATCGTCGACCCAGAAGATAGAGGGTCAAAGTAAGAGACGCTGTAAATGTAGACGTTTTTCTCCGTTTCCTTCTGACCAGCTTGTGGCACACAGCCGCCGGGGGGTTGTGGACGGGGCGGCGCGCTGGCGTGAGCAAAGGCTGGGAAGCCCGTGCCCGCTTAGTTCTTTCCGGTGATGCGGCTCAGGATGCCGGAGGCGTGGCCACCCTTGCGCTGCTCGTCAAAGACCTCAAGCATGTTCTTCCACACCTGACCGGGCTGCTGCGACGCGTCGAGACCCTTCCAGATACCGTTCTGCTTGTAGTAGTTGACGACGGGAGCGGTCTGGGCGTGGTAGGTGGCAAGACGCTTCTTCAGGGCCTCGGCGTTGTCGTCGCTGCGCTGAATGAGGGGCTCGCCGGTGATGTCGTCCTTCATGTACTCCTTGGGAGGGTTGAAGGTGCTGTGGTAGCTGCGACCGCTGGCGGGGTGGACGAGGCGACCAGTGATGCGAGCGACGAGCAATGAGTCGTCGATCTGGAGCTCAACGGCGTGCTGAAGCGTCTGGTTGCGAGCCTTGAGCATGGTGTCGAGACCTTCAGCCTGGGGGACGGTACGAGGGAAGCCGTCGAGGATGAAGCTACGTCGTTCCAGTTAGCAATGCTTACTCAGTAGTGGCCAATTGACCATCAGGCCGGCTCTCCGGCAGAACAGAGATGTGCCATACCCTCCCTTGCACTCCTTGTTGTTGTCGAGCTCCTCCTTGATCATGCCAATGACGATGTCATCGCTGACCAGACCGCCCTGGTCCATGATCTTCTTAGCTTCCCGGCCGAGCGGAGTCTTCTTAGCGACCTGGGATCGCAGCATGTCGCCAGTGGCCTGCAAGTGTGATGGACGATTAGAAATGATCCAGAGTGTAGCAGCACGTAAAGACAACGTCAATTGACTTACCAAGTGGCAGCAGTTGAACTTCTCCTTGATCTTGGGAGCTTGAGTGCCCTTGCCTGCGCAGAATACCATCATCAGTACGACTGTCGCGACACAAATAGCACGTGCGAAGATGCTCAATTGAAGCTACATACCGGCACCGGGGGGGCCGATGAGGATCATGCGAACCTCCTCGGTGGTGAGCTTGCCGGAACCGCCAGCTGCGCGGTCCTCCAGAGACTTGATTCTGGACTCGAGGCTCTCGACCGTGTTGGTCAGCTTCTTGACTGCTTCCTCAACGAGACTGCTCATTTTGACGGTTGGTGGAGGTATTGATATGGCCGGACCGAGGCTAACGATAGGAGGGAGGAGGAGCAAAGAGATGCACGAGTGTGGCTACGAGGGAGAAAGGAGGAAGAGAGGAGAGGAGAGGAGAGGATGATGGAGTCGAGGTCGAAAGTTGGACTGGGGGGAGCAGTGCGAACTAAAGCTTTTGCGGGAAAAATGATTGCGAGAGAAGTTGAGAAATCGCTGCAAGGTCCTGACAGGCCAAGTCGTCCAGGTTCCGCCTCCAGTTGTGCCAGGTACCGCCTACATCGTACCGAGCTTTGCGCTTTCCACGGCCCCGTTGAGTGCAGGTGACAGGCCACTCAACGGCCCCAGTGCAGGAATGAAGGCTGGTCATTGGTCAGACTGGTGCTCCGAGGGACCGCTGTACTTTCTGCTGGGGAACAGGGTGGCAGGCGTTCGTTCGGCTGTTTCGCAGCGTAACAGAGCCCTCCATATTTCCGCCTTGGTGCCACTGCCTGCGCTTCCGTTACAGCGCTCCGGCTGTTATTGGCTCGTCCTCGCCGTTGCCTCTCCGCCGAGGTCCAGCGCGGATACGTACTATCTACCTACATCGGGGGATAGAACCGCGAGCGATTGGGGCCTGCTCAGTGTTGGCGGCTCGGCTAGGTAGCTTGCGGATAAGGCACGGCATCAGAAGCTCTTGAGAATGGCCCCCAGCGCACCGGATGGGACGCCATGTATGAGGTCACTGGGTTAGGATTTTTTGTTTTTCAAGTGTTTTTCTGGTGCTTTTGGTGCTTTTCGATGCGGCATGTGAGTCTCTTGGGGTCATCCCAGTCACCCGCAATTCTCCGAGCGCCTCACTTGACTTCGTGTCTAACTGTTACTTGTCAGCTTGAGGTTGGCTATTCCTGACGGAAATAAGTCCGTCGTCGAGTTCCTCCGTCAGCGAGTCGCTGTGTTACTGAGCATGGAATGAAGAGAACCTCGCAGGCCGATTGCGGACTCGACCGTCTGGGGCCTTTCTCAGAGGTCTTGTCAAATAAACAAATATCGGACGTGCGCTTCCATTCCCTGGCACCGTCGCACGGCCTAAGCTGTGGCTGATCGCCGCTTGCGGCTCAACAACTGTGGCTGGCATCTTGCTGACTCAGATGAAGCTTATACACGTGATCTGGCGAGGCTTGAGCTTCCAATTGCTTGCACCTAGGCCCGATTCGTAGCTTAGCTGGGCGGGAAGGCAGCCTTAGCAGTTACGACACCACCACCACCATCACATACCCTGCCTCTACTACACCCACCATAACCCAAATCCACCACCGATCCAACAACCCTCTATCTTCCCCCGAACCCGAACCAGTCGACATAACGAAGCTACGAAATACCCTCTATCATGCCTGCCACCACCGCGGAGACTCTGTCTCTCGTTCAGCGGAATGTCTCCGTTGCCCCTCTCGTGCTTCTTTCTGTCGTCGACCACTACAATCGCGCGGTAGCCAAGGGATCGAAACGGAGAGTGGTGGGTGTCCTGCTGGGTTCAAATGACGGCAACAATGTCCGCGTATCCAACAGTTTCGCAGGTAAGGCCTACTTCGACGGACGCTATCCATCTAGGTCCTATCCGCGGTACTAACCCATGCTTGCAGTGCCGTTCGAGGAGGATGACAAGGACCCCTCAGTGTGGTTCCTGGACCACAACTACGTCGAGGGAATGAACGACATGTTCAAGAAGGTCAACGCGAGAGAAAAGCTGATCGGCTGGTACCACTCCGGCCCCAAGCTGCGGGCGTCCGATCTCGAGATCAACGAGCTGTTCAAGCGCTATACCCCCAACCCTCTCCTAGTCATCATTGACGTCCAGCCAAAGGAGGCGGGTGTTCCGACGGACGCATACTTTGCCGTCGAAGAGATCAAGGATGTGAGTGGCGTCAATGTCCGCCTTACGATGCTACTGCTAAAAAAGTATGACTACAGGATGGCACCACAACGTCAAGAACCTTCGTCCACACCCCGTCGATCATCGAGGCCGAGGAAGCAGAGGAGATTGGTGTCGAGCACCTCCTTCGCGACATTCGCGATGTCGCAGTTGGAACCCTCTCGACGAGAATTACAAACCAGCTTCAGTCACTCCAAGGGCTGCATCTTCGCCTCCGCGATATCGGTGCCTACCTCCAGAAGGTCCTCGACGGCCAGCTCCCCGTCAACCACGCCATCCTGGGCAACCTGCAGGACGTCTTCAACCTCCTTCCCAACCTGTCCACGCCAAAGGGTGATGGCAAATCGAGTGGCGGCGAGCTCTCCCACGCCATGAGCATCAAGACCAACGACCAGCTCATGGCCATCTACCTCAGCAGTTTGGTCCGCGCCATCACTGCCTTCCACGACCTTATTGAGAACAAGATCCAGAACCGACAGCAGGCGGAGGAGAAGGAGGCCAAGAAGGAGGAGGAGGCCAACGGCAAGGACGGAAAGAAGGACGACAAGACGAATGGTGTGAACGGTGAGAGCAAGGAGGCCTCTGACAAGGAGAAGGAGGCGAAGAAGGAGAAGAAATAGAGGACTGCGCGAAGACGCAGTGGACGAAGAAATCACGCGCATTCAAAACACGGGAACTGATACCCGCGATAGACATTGGGGCGTGGGCATGTCATAATATCTCGGCGTCCTGGGAGGCAAGGCCGGGGAGGGAATAGGCAAATTCACAAGAAAAGAGTATGCCTTGTACAATGATAGCATGTTTTGATTGATGCTCTGAGACTCCCTCCGTGTTGCTTTTCATCGAAGTGCTATACTATCGAATAACTACACATCCGCAACTAACCCCGCCATCTCCTCGCTGCTTACTCTCCTCTCAGTGACATATTTCCCCAAAGTATCCCCCCATTGCTCGGAGAGCAAACAGGCGAGCAGGTGTTTGCAGCAAGGCACGCCGCCATCATCCATACCGTCCACACTCAGGCCTCCAAACTGCCAGTCACTCGTCTCGCCGCCGTCGTCACCCTCGTCTTCGGCTTCATCTGCGCCCATAATGACTAGATCCGAACCTACATTACGTCCCTCGCCGCCGCTGCTACCACCGACGACCGCCGGAAACGCTTCATACGCAAAGTTGGCGCAAGAGCAGTTCCAGGCGTCGAGGTGGACGAGGTACGTCGTCGACGCGGAGGCTGACGTCGGGACGGCGTGGTGTCTGCGGGTCATTGTTGAGGCTACGGAGCGGACGAGGTGGAATGCGGCTGCTGGAGTTTGGTGTATTGCTGGTTGGAGGCGGGGTGGTGGTGACCCCTGTCCATCGGCGACGAGCGCTTCGGACGCGTTGTCGGTGGCATTGATACTGGGTGGTTGATGTTGGCGGGCGGCGGGTGCGGGGTTGGTGGGGTTGTTCCCTTCCCGGTGGCCGTGGCCACGGCCGAGGCCGGCGGAGGGAGGGGTCGTCTCCGGGACCACGCGCGTGACGAGGTTCCTGTCTAGGAGGTCTAGGGCCGGGAGGACGAGGGAGGGGTAGAGGACGTGGAGGGTTACCAGGAGCGGACGGTGGGATTGCGGGAGGGCTTTGAGGGGGTTTGGTGCGTCGTCGCCTGCGTTGTTGCCGGCGGTGTCTCCTGGCGGTGAGAGAGGGGCTGTGGTGAGGGAGTTGATGAGGTTCGTGATTAGGATTCGAGGTGCTGGCAGAGTGTCTGGTTGCGTTGATGCCGGTGAGAAAGAAGACATGGCATAGCCCGCCTGCCCTACTTCTGGGCTCAGACAGTCGAACGATGAGAGTGTTGAGAGATGAAAGTTTCGGTTGACCGATTGAGGTTTGTAATGTGCTACGTGGTTCACGGGTGTTAGGCTCATCAGCCAGAACGCATAGTCACCGAATCTGGCTCCGGATTGTATGCCCCGTATGAGATGGAAGTCTGCATTCTCCAGCTTTGCCACGAATGAGGTTCTTATCAGTCAAATATTTGTCCGCAGCTGGAATACCAAAACTCCGAAGCAATCAAGACGCAAGGTGATGAACAGAAGAAAATGTCTCTTTTGAGTTTTGCCGCCTTACAGCTGTTGTCTAATAATCACATTATGTCCGCCGCAAAATTTGGCATAATCTTACAGCAAATATCGCTCGCATCCGGTGCTCCTTAACCAGGCTACCTCTTCCCCCCCTTCCCCCCCTTTCTCGGCCCTTCCTCTAGACCCACTCTTTGGGCGCTCTGAGGACATCCACGAGGCGTTGCTCGCGGCTCTTGGGCTCGGGCTCATGCATGTACTTCCAGCTGGCCGTCAGGGGCAGACTCATGAGGATACTCTCGACTCTCGAGCCGGGGGTGTTGAGGCCAAAGGCGGTGCCACGGTCGTGGACAAGGTTGAACTCGACGTACTTGCCTCTGCGAATCTGCTGCCAGTCCTTCTCGGCCTCGTTGAAGGGCATGTCCTTTCTCTTCTCGAGGATGGGGAGGTAGCCGGGCAGGAAGGACTTGAGGCAGTCCTGGATGAAGGCGAAAGTGTTCTCGCGGTCCTTTTCGGTCTCGTCGAGGTCGTCAAAGAAGATGCCGCCGACGCCGCGGCACTCACCGCGGTGCTTGTTGTAAAAGTATTCGTCGCACCACTTCTTGAAGCGCGGGTAGTAGCTCTTGTCGTGCGAGTCGCACGTCTCCTTGAGCGTCTTGTGGAAGTGCACGGCGTCCTCGTCAAAGAGATACGACGGGGTCAGGTCGCTGCCGCCGCCGAACCACCAGGCCTGCGAGGTGCCGTCGGGGTTCGACGTCTCAAAGTAGCGGTAGTTGAGATGGACCGTCGGGGCCATGGGGTTCTTGGGGTGCAGAACCATGCTGAGGCCGGCGGCGAAGAAAGGGAGGGAGTCGACATTGTCGTCGAGGTTCTTGTGGTTCACGCGCATCTTGGCGATGGCGGGTTTGGGGAGGGTGCCGTAGACGACGGACACACCGACGCCGCCCTTTTCAAAGACGTTGCCGTCCTGCAGCACGCAGGTGATGCCGCCGCCGCCCTCTTTGCGGTTCCATTCGTCCTTGCGAAACTTGGTCCCGTCGACCTTTTCAAGCTCCTTGACGATGATCTGTTGCTGTTCCTTGATGAACTTTTCCATGCGCAGGCGCATGGGCGAGTCGACGGTCACTTCGGACTCCCGCTTGGTCAGGGCATCGCGCTCGGCCAGGGTCGGCGGATCGAGTTGGAAGGGTTCTTGGACGGCCTGGATCGGACAGTTATGTTAGCGATGGGCGAGCTCTGATGCATCAATGGGAAAGGCGGAAGCTCCGGTATTGGGGAGGTTTTGGGGTTCGTGGTGGTGGAGGGTATATGTTGCAGTACCATCTTGTAGGCGATGGGAGCTGCAGCAGCGAGACCAATTGCGCCAATTAGGAAGCGGCTATAAGCGGCACCGGACTGCTGACCCTTGAATTGGGACTTTGAAGAGGCGGAGACGAGTCTGCGTCCGAATTGAAGCTGTTGCTGCTTGGTGGTGATGGCGATTCTAGCTCGGGAACTGGCGAAGTGTGCAAGCAACCTCTGTGATTGCTTTGCGGATGCCATGATGGGCGAAAGGAATATAAATACAAACTCTATAATGGGAAGGAACAACGAAGAAAAGAGCGACTTGGGTTGTTACAGGGAGGGAAAATCGGATGATTCGTTCTCAAGTGAGAGGCATAAGACCACTGGGTTGCAATCATGGACTGACTGGAACGTCGTTCGAGGATTGAGCCAGTCAGGCCAGCTGTAAAAGTAAATTCCGAAATCGTTCCACGTTGGTTATGTGCGGGACCCCTGTCGCCCTTGCGCCGACCCAACGGAGCAGCACTGCACCTCAGCACTGGAGCTGTCCATCCAGCACATCCACAGCCTGGACCGGGCTCTCTGCCGGCTCTGGGCCGCTGGAGAGGTGGGGTGAGGACCAGTGAGTCCGAGAATCGTGCATCTGCCGCCGAACGCCGGACATGCTTCAACGGACCAACACGCGGTGAGGAATTGCCCCTGGAAGCTGCATGCTTATTTGTAGCTGTCATAGACTTGTGAAGTGATGCCCTTCGTCCAACCGTACAGCAGCTTGGCTTTCTAATGTTTGGGGCCAGGAGGCGTAGAACTCTTCTATTTCCTTGATAAGGTACCTTGGGTAGGAAGGGTAGCTCGCGTTCGCTCTTCTGCAAGGTAAGCGGAAATGCAACCTCGGGTGCGCGGGGTGGAATCCTGGAATCTTATTTTCCTCTCACAGAATCCATTCAATCTTGAAACAACTAATCATCTCTTCCAGAATTATCTCAGCATGTATGTATTCGTATTTTTTCGTGGCTCTTGACTTAGGTCATCAAGTGCATATATAATGAGAAGCAGCACAAGGATGAGAGCTGGCCAGCTGCCAGTAGGTATGTTGGGAAAAGTACCTAGAAGCGCTTGCATTCGCTTCCACTCTCCCGTCTTCAGGGACCTGAGGTCGGTTATCGGAGGTCCAGAGTGGGGTCGCTTAAGTAAGATCGGCAGATAAGAGCACTTGGGCCGTGTGGGTGAAAGTCCAGTGACAGTTCCTTCCTGTCACTGTCGTGCTGGAACCTGAAGGGTCAACTGTTCCCGTGGTCGCTCCAAGTCCCATTGTGAGTGGGCTTTCGGAAAATGCTTCCCTCTCACCTCTTACTGGGGACAAATGACGTCAAGACGAGGATAGGTAGTCTACCAAGGCATTGTACAAACTCCCCCGTCTATGGCTCCGAGTGACAATGCACTTCAAGCGGCTTTGAAGACAACAAATAGCTTTGCATGCACAGACAAGGCCGGCTCGCGTGCACGTATCAGGAGGTTGCGACTACGGTGATCCCGTGAGAGCTTTCAGCGGCTTTCAGTCCCGTCTGAAAAGGGAACCAACCTCAGGCAGGCCCCTACTTTTTGGACCTAAGCAACTAAGGCAAGGTACTCGTACTCCAATAGAATGGAGCAGTGTGCCAGGACCTTCTCCTGTGACTCAAATCGGATCCAGAAAGGCGTGACAGGCTGCCAGGCTGTGTCAAGTGGCTGCGTGGACGGTCAGCTGCCTGCCTGTGGTCAATCTTTGCCCCAGCACCCGGAGCACCTGCGCTGGCCTCACAGTCTCACTGCGCCGCTGATTACGGTACCTACCAGGTTAAGGTAGGTTACTGGGATGGCATCGGTGTCTTGCCCCGCTCCGATAATCCGATAAGGATAAGGACGGGAGGACCTGGAGCGCCTGGAGTGGGAGGGAGCTGGCTGATGCAATGAGGATGAGGATGAGGATGAGGAGGGGAGGGGAAGGGGGGCGTGGGGTTGAGTTGAGCACCTCTCTCACCGGCTTAGTCATTCCACGGCCATCAATGGATGTCACTCACCAGCCAACACTCCGCGGAAAGGTACCTGGCTGGTCTTAGGTTCCTGCCTTTCTGGGTGCTTTGCTTTACCAACCAGCCGCCTGAGCCACCCAGACACTTCCAGTCAGTGACCGCCCATTGCCGTCCCCGTGTCTGACCCCAAGGCACCCCAAAGCAGGCGGCAACCGACCGTCCATCCTTCTTCTGCCTTTCGCAAACGGCCCCTCGTTACCTCAACTCTCCCTTCTACATACTCCGACGCATCAGGCACCACCAGTCGACAAACATCGAGCCATCTATATCTTGACCCTCGCCCAACTCCCCACGACCAGCCCATCTGCAAACCCACAACCCACTTCTACTTCACCCACCACATACCCGTCATCATGAGATCCAAGTTCAAGGACGAGCACCCCTTTGAGAAGCGTAAGGCTGAGGCCGAGCGTATCCGCCAGAAGTATTCTGACCGTATTCCCGTACGTTGTAACTCTCCTTGTCTTCGGCCTCATTTCGTGGTTATTCCTCTGTAGTTTCTGTACAGAGATACAGCTCCGCCTTTGCGCCGTGACTGCATTCGTCAGCTTCGCGCGTTACTGGCGGCTGCCCCACGTTCCCCGACCGTCACCGCCGATCTGCCTATCTACCTCTAGAAGTCCGAAAACTGACAAAGTCCTCACAACACAGGTTATCTGCGAGAAGGTCGAGAAGTCTGATATCGCTACTATTGATAAGAAGAAGTACCTCGTCCCCGCCGACTTGACGGTTGGTCAGTTCGTCTACGTCATCCGCAAGCGCATCAAGCTCTCCCCCGAGAAGGCTATCTTCATCTTCGTCGATGAGGTGCTGCCGCCTACTGCCGCTCTCATGAGCAGCATCTACGAGGAGCACAAGGACGAGGACGGGTACGTTTCAGAGCATTCTGCCGCTTTGTAACAAGCTCTTTGTTGCTGACCTCTTGTGTTCAGATTCCTTTACATCACCTACTCCGGCGAGAACACCTTTGGCGACTTTGAGGAGATGGCTTAAGCCCCCGACTTTCTGACGGTCAAGTCACCTCGCGGCTTCAGAATGTTCCCGGCGTTTCGGTCTGCTATGTAACGGTTCAGCACTTTTGGAATGGGTTTTCACACGGTTATCGGTCTCCCCCCACGAAGCAGGGGTTTATGAAGATACGCAGTCACGTTATCGCTTGGAGTCACAGGATCAGGTGCAGCCTCCTGACCTGGTCACAGAGAAACTCCTGCGATGCTTGGGTACAATCCAAGAATTGAAGGCTAGCGGAGGACTATGCATGGAAATTGGCTTCACGGATACTAGGTGGAAACGTTTCCTTAGATCGCATATTCAGTCGCCTTCCGTCGCCTCTTACTTCCCTCCCCCCTATCTCTCACCTATAACTGTCGTGTGGGCTATGGTGACAATATTCTTGGCATTCTGTATAGCACTTCATTCATTAGCGCGCCGTGCCAATTCTTGACCTGACCTTTCTTCAACTCGTCTATGTATGAAACCAGACCGCTACGATGATGCCCCCCAAGCTCCAATCAGTATCAGTATCGCGAGTGCCAGGGTACAGTCCACACGCTGAACAGTCCACACGCAGAAGGGAATAAAGTGAAGCGACACAAAACGTGTTGAAGCTTTCGCCATGCGAGAGAAAGCCCCTGAATGAGAAGGTCAAAGCAAAGAGTCGCGAGCTTGTGGGAAAGGAGAGAAAAAACAAAAGCCATGCGGGATACACGAGTTCTCCGAGACCCCGACATTATCTGTGTTTTTTCGTCGGCTCGCCCCGGCTATTTCATGCATTGAACGCACTTCTTCTTTCGAGTTTGTTGAGCTTGGATGCTCGGGCGAACAGATGGCACGTCTGAGGGTGAGATGACACGAGCAAGACATCAGACCGTTGGAGCTGCATAGGGGAGGGGAAATGCAATGAACAAAGACAGTGATCTGGTCTGCATGGGGCTGAGGTACTTCGTATTGTGTCCCCTTGAATCTTTTGATATGTGATGCGAAGAAAAAAATTGAACTTTGTTTTTGATATTTCACCCATTCCTGTCTATGAACTCCTAACTGATGATGATGATGATGATGATGATGATGATGATGACTTTGCGGAGAGGGAAAATTCCAAAATGAGCCCGCCCTCAAAGGGGTTGGGGACTTGATATTACACTTTTTTAGAAAAAAGATTGAGAAAATATGGAACCATGTAACGGAATGGAAAAATCACAGACTTCTTGTCCCCAGATGTCCTTTGCCTTAGTGACCCAGCATTTGCTGCATGGCGTTGAGGCGGTAACTCTCGCTCTTCTCCATGAGCTCCTCATGCCTGCCCTTTGCCGCGACAGCGCCGGCCTCGACGACGAAGATGACGTCGGCCTTGCGGACCGTGTGCAGCCTGTGAGCGATGGCGATGACGGTGATGCCGCGCGCGGCGCGCTCGAGGCCTTCTTGGAGCGCCTTTTCGCTCTCGGCGTCGAGTGCGGAAGTGCTCTCGTCGAGGAGGAGGAGGCGGGGCTTGCGGACGAGGGCGCGGGCGATGGCGACGCGCTGGCGCTGGCCGCCGGACAGCTGGGAGCCGTTGGGGCCGCACTCGGTGTCGTAGCCTTGCGGGAGGGCGACGATGGTCTCGTGGATGTTGGCGAGGCGGCAGGCCTCTTCGATTTCCTCGTCGGTGGCGTCTTGCCCGGGGCGGGCGCCGAGACCGACGTTGAACTTGACGCTGCCGTCGAAGAGGGCGCTGTCCTGGGGCACGACGGCGATGTCGTCGCGGAAGTCGGTGCCGTCGAACTTGGAAATGTCCATGCCGTCGATTTCGATGGTTCCCGTGCTAGCGGAGTACATGCGCTGGACGATGGCCATGACGGTGGACTTGCCGGCGCCCGAGGGGCCGACGAGACCGCAGAACTGGCCGGGCTGGATAGTAAAGGACATGTTGTCGAGGATCTGGACCTCGGGGCGGGCGGGGTAGGAGAAGGAGACGTTCTTGAAGGAGACGGCGACGCCGCCGCGGCCGGGGGACGGGCGCGGGTTGGGGTTGGCGAGGGCCTCGACGTCCTTCTCCTTCTCCTTGCCCTTGGAGGACTCTGAGGCGGCGTCGGCGGCGTCGGCGGCCTTGCCTGCCGGGTCGGCGTCGGACTTGCTGAGGTCGAGGAGACTGAAGATTCTCGAGGCGGCCATGCGGGCGCGGGTGACCTCGGGGGCGAGGGTGAACATCTGACCCCACAGCTGGGCGCCGACGAGCATGGCGACGTTGATGATGAGGAACTGCGTCTGCGTGGCGTTGCCGGCGACGATTTGTTTGGATCCCCACCAGTAGGCGAATGCGTAGATGATGTTACCCGTGACGTTGGCGACGGCGAGCCAAACGTTGGCAAAGGTGACGGCGGAGATGATTTCCTTCTTGGGGTCTTTGAGGGCGCGCTTGTACTGGCCAAAGACCTCGTGCTCCAGGGAGAGGGTGGCGACGGTCTTAATGGAGTTGACGGACTCGACGGTGATGCCGACGGCGGTGGCATAGGCGACGGCGTGCTTCTCCTCGAACCGAGAGAGGACGCGGATCTGCATGATGCCGGAGCCCAGGAGCATGGGCACGATGACCAGGCAGACGATGGCGATTCTCCAGTTCAGAATGTGGGAGTAGATGATGGCGACAAACAAGTTGACAACGACGGCGAAGATGGTTCCCATGATGGAACCGCTGAAGCCACCGATGGACGCCGCGTCCTTGGTGATGAGGGACAGGAGCGACGAAGGGTTGCGGGCTCCGGACTGGTGCCATTCGAGCTCCTGCTGGAAGAGGGCACGGAACGAGCCGACGCGGATCTTGTATAGGAGCTTCTCGGCAATGTAACCAAAAGCGGACCAACTGCACAAGTTGGCGACAAGTTCGACGCAGGCGAGCATGAAGAACAGGCCGGCGAAGAAGGCACCTCTGCTCTGGATGTAGCTGGGCTCGTTGCAAGGGCTGGCGACGCCAATGGCGAAACCGAAGATGGTACCAGATGCGCTGAAAGTGCAACCGACAATGAAGGCGGAGACCATGGCGAGGAGGAGGTAGAGAATGTGAGGCCGGACCATGACGCCAGCCTTCTTGGTGATCCACCAGGTAGACCTGTCATTGTCGAGACCGCTGTTCTCGGTTTCCAGGGCAGCGTTCTTCTTCTTTTTCTTGAGCTCCTTGGCCTCCTTCTTGAGTTGCTTCTTGGTCTTCTCGGTCACGACGGCCTCCGGGCCTGCCTCGGTTTCGATAGCCCTGGCAAGATCCTTGGGGTCGACGCCAGGCGTCTCGGCATCCACAGAGGCCGCAGATGACTCGACGGCGGTGCTCGCGCGAGAGGGAGCCTTCTCCTCCTCGGAGCCGTTGATGTTTTGCAGGTTGACCAAGTTAGCGTAGGCGCCGTTGCGGGCGATGAGGTCGGCGTGGGTTCCCTGTTCCATGATATCACCGGCGCTCATGACGATGATGTTGTCGGCGTTCTTAATGGTGGAGAGACGGTGAGCAATGGAGATGAGGGTTCTGCCCTTGGAGACATTCTCAACAGCCTTTTGAATACGGGCTTCGCTGGCAGAGTCCAAGGCGGCGGTGGCCTCGTCGAGAATCAAAATCTTGGGGTCACGAATGAGAGCACGGGCGAGGGCCACACGCTGTCTCTGACCACCACTGACGAGCTTACCGCCACTGCCGACGGCGGTTCCGAACCCATGCTTGAGGCGGTCGATGAAGGAGGTAGCGTCGGCCAGGTCGGTCGCGTTCTGAACGAGCTTGACAATCTCGACAACTTCGGGACCGTACTTTTGGGCGGCTGTGTTGAGGTCCTCGCCGGCCATGAGATCCTCGGCAAGCTGGGCGAGCTGGGGTCCGTAGAGCGTTTCCTTGAGTCTCTGGTGCTCCTCCTTGGGCGAGTTGACGAGACCGAGAGCAATGTTTTCAATGACGGAGCGGTCGAGCAGAGAAGGTTCCTGCTGGACGAGACTGATGTAACTGCGAACGTTTCTGACGTTGAGATTGCGGATATCCTGGCCGTCAATGAGGACTTTGCCCTCCTTGGGGTCGTAGATTCTCGTGGCAAGGCCGGCAATGGTCGACTTTCCGCTACCGGAAAGACCGACGATAGCAGTGTACTTTCCACCGGGGCAGACGAGAGAGATGTTCTTGAGCACATCCGTATCGGGGCGCGAGGGGTAAGAGAAGGTAACTCCACGGAGTTCAACCTCACCGTGGACATTGGTGGGCAGCCTGTCACCATCCTCGGTGACGGAGTCGATAGTGGAGTGCTTGTCGATGTCCTCCCGGAGCTTGACGAAGGCAGCGGCTGCTGATCCGAAAAGGGGCAGCAGAGGTGCGATGGTACCGAGCATGATACAGGCTAGTCGTAGTCAGCAAATTTGTGCCAAAGATTATAGAAACGAAGTACGTACCGTCGACAATGAGGAACACAACGGTGTAAATGTCACCAACGGAGGTGCCGTCGCCAGTTCCAGCAACTGATCTTGAGATGGCCTTGCTACCTTGCCAGTATGCGAGGGCGTTCGCAGCGTAGGCGATGAAGTACAACAATCCGGCGTTGGAGGCAGCAGCAATGGCCTTCTTGATACCCTCCTTCTGAGCGACCATGACATGGCCGGCGAACTTGTTCTCGAGGCGAGGTCCAGCGCCAAAAGCCTGGACGACGGCGACGTGAGACAGTGCCTCTGAAGCGATGGACGAGGCCTTGGCCATACCCTCCGACATGGCTCCGCTCCATTTCTGGATGTAGCTTCCGCAAATCATGGACGCGAGCAAGTAGGCGGGAATGAGCGAAACCAGCATGCCGGCCAGGGGCGCGTACTTGATGAAGCCGATAACGTATGCCGTGACGAAGAAGGAGATTGTGCCGATGAAGTGACTGACTTTCTCGGACGTTCCGGACTGAATGGTTTGGATATCGGAGTTGAGGCGGGACGAGACCTCACCGGCCTGTCTGCTCTCGAAGAAGCCGACATCCTGTCTCAGCAAGCTCTGGAAGTACTTCTCACGGAGGCGGGAGGCGAGCCTCTGACTGATGATTCCCCAGCAGGTGGTGTGCGTGTAGATGAGGCAGAAGGCGACGCAGGTGATCCAGACGAGCTTGATAACTTTGTCGTTGACGGCGTCCTGGTAGGCGCCCACATCTCCGATTCCGTCGGCGCAGGTGGCGCCGTTCATGTCGTCAATCAGCTGTCCGAAGAGAATACCCATCAGAGGGAACGGGACACCGGAGCCGATGGCGGCAATGGTGCCCACGCAGACCAGCGTGTAATCGAGCCATGTTGGGTTGGCATAGAAAAGCAGCTTGAAGAAGCTGAAGACAGTCTCGAAACGCTGGGAGGAAATGGTCAGTTTCTCTTCGCACACGTCACGTACTCAAGGAAGGGAAGAGAAAGAGGCCGAGAAAAAAAATCTTGAAAATGTGATTCAGATTCAGCCCGGGCCAGAAGTGTAACACTCACCTTTCCCTTTGGTTTCGCGACTTCGGTGGTCTCTGTTGATGTTGTCTGTACTTGTTGTTGCTCTGGTGATGTCGAGAGAGCAGTATCAGCCTTCTCGGCCGCAGCCGATCGTGAGTCTTGGTCAGGCATGGTGATCCGACCTTGAACTGACGAACAGGTATCAGGGAGAGTTTGACCGCTTTTCGGAATTGAAGCAGATGGTTAAGAAAGGAGCTCTCTCATCGCCAGCCCCCAGAAACACAGAGACTTGGCGTGCAGCTGGTGGCAAGGAAGAGCTCAGCGAAAGCGTCGAGTGAAGTCCTAACCGTACAGGGCAACCTTGCAGTTTCTTGCACCATGCCAGAACCAGAATCAGAAGTGGAGGTGATATTTTTTTGTGTGTTCATTGGCATCCGCAGCATTAGCGGGTAATTAGGGGAGCCATTCCCAAGGCCAGCCAACGGTAGCGAGCAGTTGCTTGGCTTCACGGGCTTTGATGACAGCACATTTCACAGAAGCGACTCGAGTCTCCGCTGGGGGCAATTGTGACTTGCCCAAGTACCTTGTTACGGAGGCTAGTAATAATGGAAGCAGCAAGGACGGGACTTTAGGGAGGGTATCCGTACTCCGTAGGTGGGTGGTAATGCAAAGTACCCTGCCGTGGAGTAGCCGAGTTAGGGAACTGAGAGGGCCACGAGGGGGGCATGCCGTAACGAGGGGGGGAAGAACGGCGACCGACGCCCAACGCCGACTGTGACCCCCCCTGCGGTCTGCTGTACTGCACTGCTTGCTTGCGACATTCCATAGGGGGCTCTCGAGGCTCGGGGATCGTTAAGCGGCGAGAGGCCAGTGACCATAGCACTCACGGTAGACGGTCACGCTACTGCGGGAGTCGACGGTTGTAGCGGGATGTGCAATGTGCTATGGCACGTGAAGGGTACCGGCGACATCCCTGAGTGGACTGTGGAGGTGTGTACTGTCATCTGTGTGGTGTTTGTGGGCGAGGCCGCATGTACATCTGTACTTTGGAGCATCCGCGATAGCATCTGATAGCGATTCGGGAGGGTCAAAGGGGGTGAAAGAATGAGACAAGCAGAGAGGGAAATGGAAGACGACTGGAGCAAATGGAGCGAGTTGATGTGGGGCCGAAGACCGGACTGTGGGTTCGGATCAGATAATTTGTCTTGGCGGAGACGGCCCATCCCTTCCGGATTAAGTAAGGTTGGACACGCCGACCCGGACGGGTACGAGGGTACGGGTATACGTACTATGCCGTGGACATCGGTACGGACACCCATGTTCCTTTCTTGCTCCTTGCTCCTTGCTCCTTGCTCCTGGCTCTCTGCCTTACTCCATTCTGTACGCAGTATTTTTTTTGCGGATCTGCCAAACTTGCTGTCCATTCGGAAAGCTGTACGGAATACCTCTCGAAATATCATGATCCTCCCATGGCGCGAATGAAAAATTTCAGAAAAGCCACGGCGACGGTCCCCGGCCATGGCTGCTCCTGGGGAAAATGGCGCATCTCTTCTGGCGCTGGGCACCCACACACACCATTTCCCATTGAGGGTACATTCCACCACCACCACACCCACTCATCCACTTCATCTCGAATTTGCAAAAGAAGGCGTCATTGGGTACATACATCTCGCGGGTGTGTAGCAGTGAGGAGCAAGGCCAATTGCGAATCCCGTGCCTTTTGCTGTGTGCTGCAGTAAGAACCTTTGGCGGCACTAGCTTCAACGGCCGATCCATCCAGCCATCTATACTTCCGTACATCATTACCAAGGTACTCGGTAGAAGCAACGGAAAGCAAAGGAACCCGAGATCCAAAGAAGAAAGAGAGGAGAATTACAGTTTTCCCATCCTTGAATTCCGAACATTGCTGCTGCCCACTGAAAACGAGGCGCAGTCCCCCAACGCGCACAGAGTACCTTGATTTCTTCATTTTGCTGGTCTTTCCATTAGGTTGCTCATGCTTGCGTCTGTTAGGTAATGCTGATTAGATCCCAGCCTAGCCAGTCCGCTTCTTAGACCCGGCGCTGGGAGTGGCTTGCATGTCTCTGAACGGATCTGATAACTTTAACTCCTCCACCATCTGATAATTTTCAGACCCCTCCCAACAACACCCCTCCAACCAAAAAAAATAAAATTAAAAAAAAAAGGCTCCAACAAAACGCCGTTCTACGAAGACATCCCCGAACAACCGAACCGAGCAAAAATGCCCCCCCTTGAACTTCTACAAGCCGCAAGTTTACGACGACGGCAATTTCAAGATCCGCGCAACTCTACCCATAGTATTCTAATCCTTCCAAGAAAGTCACAATGTAGCAATACCTACAATACATACATTAGGGGGAAATGCCCTTTTACAAATTCTCCCAAACTCCCCGGCGGCCCCAAAACCCACCCAGCCATGCCGTCATCTCCGCTGTCGCTTTCCATTTCTCCCCCTCCATATTGACAGTGACGCCGCTGGTGTGAGAGTGTCACTCAAGTCCCGTCCGTAGGGCCCTTGACCTCGTCTTCCCTCTCCTTTTTTTTTCTGTTCCCCTTCCTTGCGATCGCCGCCATGGCCAAGCGGATCCTTCGCCCAGCACTGTCGGCTGCAAGGCGTCTCATTCTCCGAGCCAGCCCTCGGCTCGAACTGCCCCTTTCCTCGTGTTCCTCGCCGCCCTCCTGCTTCTACTCCTCCTTGGTCTTGGCCCAGCCTTGGAGGGGTGAATCTGGAATTGGGTCCTCCTTGTTGGGAAAAGGATTCGTCGGTGGTGGTAGGATCCAACAACGGGCAACTTTAACCAGTCTGAGCAGCGTCACCCGCGGAGTACAAGCACAAGCACCACTACCAGCACGCCAGCGACAGCTCCGGTCCGATGCAGGCCCTCCGCTCGGCTTCCGGCGGACGCTATCTTTATGTCTGCTCTTGTCCATGCGAATGTTCTCGTCCGCAACTGCCACTGCATCTGCTTCTGCATCTCCATCTGCATCTTCACTCCCTTCCCTCGCCTCTACTTGCCTCCCTCTTCATCAAGCCTCGCCGCTAGAGTCCTATAGCTCCAACCGGTCTTATTCTTCCTCTTCCTCTTCCTCCTCCTTCTCTCGTTCAGACGTAGTTGTAGATTCCAACGACTCCTCTACATTTCCGACTACAGCAGACAAGATGGGCTCTCTTCCTGGTGCTATCCCCCCCTTCAAGGTCTTCGTCATCGGAGGTCTCTCCTACGCCGGTGTCTCTACCGCCTTGAACCTGCTCGACCTGAGCAGCGGCAAGTCGCCTCGTCTCGCTCACATTCCCTACGAGCACCACCCAGACTTCAAGAACGTCCCCGTCGAGATCACCCTCGTCGACGAGCGTGATGGCTTCTGTAAGATACCGTGAAGCTTCCAGACTATATCACAAACACCCCGCTAACATGACCCCTCCAAAGTCCACCTAATCGGCTCCCCCCTCGCCTTCGCCGACTCCAAATACGCAGCAAAGTCTTGGGTCAAGTTCGAGGACATCGCCTCCCTCCAGCGCCCCAACGTCCGCTTCGTCCAGGGCTCCGTCTCCAAGGTCGACCCGGCCACAAAGACGGCCACCGTCCTCGACCACGCCACCAAGCAACCCCAGGACTTCTCCTACGACTTCCTCGTCGCCGCCTCCGGTCTCCGTCGCGTCTTCCCGGTCGTGCCCCAGTCCCTCACCCGCAAGCAGTACCTCCTCGAGGCCGAGGAACAGATCAACGCCGTCCGCAACGCCCCCGATGGCGTCGTCGTCGTCGGCGGCGGCGCCGTGGGCATCGAGATGGCCGCCGAGCTCAAGCTCGTCGAGCCGGACTCCAAGGTCACTCTTGTTCACTCCCGCGACAAGCTTCTCTCCTCCGAGGGTCTGTCAGACGAGTGCAAGGACAAGGCCCTCGAGCTCACGCGCGAGGCGGGCGTCAACGTGCTCCTGAACCACCGCGTAAAGGAGACGCACAAGCTCGACCCCTTGCCCAACGGCCGCGCCCGCCACGAGATTGAATTCACAAACGGCGACAAGCTCATCGCGTCCGAGGTCGTCATGGCCATCTCCCGCAGCGTGCCATCCACAGACTACCTCCCCGCCGCGGCCAAGGACGAGGAAGGGTACGTCAAGATCCACGCCAACATGGTCCTCAAGGGCGACGGCAACGTCCCCAACGCGGAAGACCACATCATCGTGGGCGACATCTGCCTGTGGCCCGGTATCAAGCGGTGCGGCACGGCGATGCACATGGGTCACTACGCCGCCATCAACGCGCACCAGCTCATGCTCGCCAAGCTTACGTCGGGTGCACACAAGCCTACCTTTTCGGAGCTCGGCCCCGTCGAGCCCATGATCGGGTTGGCGATTGGGAAGAAGGCCGTCGCGAGCGGGCCCGTTGTGGGGACTACGTGGGGTGAAGATGTCATGCACGCGTACTTTAGAGACGACCTCGGCTTTACCAGTGAGTTACTTTTTTTTTTTCTGTGGTTTTTCCCCGATGGACTCTTTGGATCCCGCCGGCACCGACCGGCCTTCCCTGTCTACTACCCTCCCCTCTCTTCTGTGTTCCTCTCCTCCCTTTCACACGCCCCCCCCCCCTTCTCCTCCTATCCCATCGTCAGTGAGAGATAGATTGATTGCTAACCGTTGCGTGCGCGTTCTCCCACTATAGTCTGCTGGAACCACCTCGGTCTCGGAAAGGCCCCCGACTCTTGACTCTCGAGTTGCTTATGAACAAAACAAAAAACATAAAATGGATGTTAAGGGTTTATTCTTGGGTTTCAAAGGTGTTCTTGGGAGTAAATGATGGCAAACGAAAGACGACGCAATAGGTTCGTCTCTTGGGTTAGTTTAGACTAAATTGGCTAGACTTTGAAATGCAAATGATGTTTCTCATGAGTGTCTACTGTCTAGAGGCTCTTCCGTTATTCTTTCGTGTGTCGCTGTCAAGTGTTCAGAGCAATGGGTGAGGTCACGCAGATTAGTGTCACTGAGGCATAATCAATCAGATAAGATAAGATTGCACTACCTTACCAAGAAAGAAAACAAAAGTAGTGACACAATCTTCTTCACCAAAATGGCACCTTCCTAACTTTGTCTGCATATCTTCTATGTACATTATTCCCACGCCCACATACCGCAACACTTTTAGATTTCAGACAAGACTAATCCACACACACAAGTACGTAGTATCATTTAATGTGTCCTCTTACAACTTGGGCACAAGCTGGATCCTCATACCGCCCACAACCTTTTCATTATCACCCAGCGGGCAAAGCTGGAAGAACCTCTCGCGCGAGCACCGCACGAACGCGCTGCGCTTGTGCGGCAGGTCGACAAACTTGTCGAGCCCGAACCCGTGCATGAAGTCGTACATGAGCACCGTGTCATTCGTCTTCTTGGGCTCGCCCACGACCCAGGTCGTGCGCGGGTCGTCGAGGTAGAGGAAGTGCATCAGCGAGGACCACCACGCCGTCACGCGGTGGGGTCCCCGGAAGCGCACGTCGCCGACCAGGGAGTGACGGCCGCGGTCCCAGTCTTGGGCGTCGTAGTAGCCGCCTAGCTTATCCTCCTGTTGATGATTGTTAGTGATTCCCAATATTCATGTCGTGTGCTAGAGAGAGAGAGACAACAGAAGACGTACCTTGGCCCAGTAGACCTCAAAGTAGGCGAAGAACGTATCCTCCCACGCGGCGAGAATGGCAAACTGGTGCGGGTCCTCGTCAATCTTGCGCAGGTACTCGCGGTGCTGGTCGAGCGTGCCCGTCTCGTTCCACCCCTGCGACACGCGCGGGTCGTTCTGCCACTCGTGGAACAGGCGAAGGTGCTCCGCGTTGCGGTAGTCAAGCGCCACCATGCTGAACGTCTCCTTGAGGTGCGGGATCCAGCGGCTGTACACCGTCGCTCCGGGCGCGGGCTTGGCCGGGCGGATCGGGTGCCACGCCTGCTGGTAGAGGTTCGGGTTGGACGGGTCCGACGCCGGGACCGCCGTCATGGTGTGCTGCAGAGGGGTAAGGGGGTACGACGACAGAGGGTTGTCGAGGGCCGCGGGGGACTCCTGCGGCAGCCAGACGGGACGGGGGCCAAAGGGCGATCCGGCGCCCTGCCAAAAGGCTGAGCGGAGGAGGACGACGGTGGACTGCTCTGCCGAGGCGGCGGGCTTCTGGGCGTCCGTCTGGGTTGGGTGCTCGATGGCGAGGAGGACATCGCGGAGCTGCTGGCCGAGAACGTCGGCGCTGGCGCCGCGGAGCTCGAGGCGGACAAGCTCCTCGTTGGGGCGGAGGATGAAGATGACGTAGACGAGGAGCCAGGCCTGGGCGAGCGTTGGCTTGGTCTTGCCGTCCCACGAGAAGACGGTGCTCGGGGAGCGGCGGGCGCGGGCCCAGGCGCTGTTGTTGGAGTCGGCCGGGAGCTCGCTCGACTTGAGGTCCGCGGGCTCGGAGAAGTAGAGGTTCTCGCTGTGAAGACGCTCGGGGAGGGGAGTCGTCTGCTTCTTGGTGTTGTTGTCCTGACCGGCGAGCGGTGCCAGGCGGTAGAAGTGAAGGCCGCCCTCTGACGTCTTGCCGGCAAAGGTGTCGTGGTTGAAGGCGCGCTGGACAGCGTACTCGGCGTGGTACGGGTGAGGGAGCTTAATGATACTCTCGCTGGAGGAGACAGCGGACAGGGAGATTGGTGCCGACATGATTGCGGTTGATGTGTGATGTCTATCCCCAAACTGATGGATTACAGTGTAAGAGGATTGGGAATAGGAACAGGCTTTGCGAGGAGGGTATCAAAAACGCGAAAAAGGTTCCTCGATGCTTGATTCCGAGATTCTGTAAAGGGACAGATAGGAAAGCAAAAGTTCACGGAGAAGGTTGCCAAAGGTTGAGCCTCGAGCTCGGAGCTTCACGGGCATTCATGTCACCACCGCCTACTCCTTTGGAAGACATACCGAGTTAACGCCATTGGATCCCTGGTCTCCAAGAGTCCAATGCCATGATGATCCTGGTCCATTGGAAAACGGAAGCCCGCCGCTCACTTGTCTCTGCGTGTCTGCCGCCATGCCACGCCATGCCTTGCCATGGCTCACAATTTTTTTTTCTTCTTCTTCTTCAATGGGCTGCAGGGCGCGCGACACAAGAGAGCTTCAGGCGAGGAAGCGAAGCGACTGGTAGCTCCAGCATCCAGGATCGGCCCATGACATCGTCTCCGGCACACCATCCATCACAACTTCTGGGGCACGGGGTGGTGGTCAGAGTGAAGTTCAACGGCGGGGTTCACTTGTACCTCGACTCCACGGTAGCTCGGGGGCGTGCGTCTATACGCGAAGAAAAGGGTACAAAAATGTACATGGAAGGTCAAGTTACGCGGATATGGTCGATGTCGAGGGGGGGGCCTCACTCTTCACCCCTCCATCACTGAGGTGGTCCACGGCGAAACGCCGAGGCCTCGGGCCAGAAGGGTTCCCAGGGTAGGCGACGAAATGCTCCGAAGAAAATTTGAGTTTCCCAGCCTGTGCCCCCTTCAGAATAGATCTGATAACCAAGAGAGCATTGGGGGTTTATGGAGATGGGGTTCGTAGCGGTCGTCCCTCGTAGTTGATGTATTGCCGTCAATTGCGTGCGTGGCGCCTACTAGGTAGGTACCTATAAAAGTACCGGCTTTTTTCCCCTTCTTTTTCTTCTTCCTCCAAGGAAGGTGGCTGCACCGACCTGGTCTTAGCGGATCTGATAACTTTATTAGAACCAAGTTCGGTCATAGCTCCGGCCTCGGAGCTTCGTGGGCCCACTCAAAGCCGACCGGTGGCCGCCGCAAGCTGGATGATGGATCTGATAAGATCAAGGCAAATTTTTTCTCTCACAGGCGGGGCAGAGGGAGTGGACTTACGGATACGCTAAGGCTGGTTTTGATACTTGCAGCATGGTTCACTGCTTCAACATTCCGAACCTACCCGTGGATCCCATCATCTCATCATCTCCTCGTCTAAGAGGGCGTGTATGTAGAGATAGGTAGCTCGCGTGGGGTTGCGTTCGGTCCAAGTACCCTCTTTGGACTGATCCTTGGTAAAAAGGCGCACCTCTTCAGATCAGGGTACGTGACTCTCTTCGTCTCCACTACGACCCATTCCCTGCCACACCTGCTTGGGAATCGGAACGCCAGTGACGCCTTCAGCTCACTCGTAAGTTTTGAGGATTCACCCGTGTGCCTCGATAATTCTTCTCTCCGTCGGATCTCAAGCCGTTCCTTGAACGGAGCCTCCCCCACCTGCCAAGTCACATCTGCCGCCCGTCAACCGCGCCGTTCCCGCACTGAGGCGAGCTGCGCCGCCGACTCTGGAGTTGCTTGGAATGTTCGTGATGCTCTTCAGAAGTGTAGACAGCCATGGAATTCGTGAACGCACCTGCGCAATACGGGGTTGCTCCGACCGGTTGTTCACCCACGTCCCAGTCCCACAGACAGCTGCACCTGTTGTCCACAGCTACACGTCCACAATCCACTCTAGGACAGCTCAACTCCACAGAGATTGATAACTTGGTCTGCCGCCACGCGATTCAGAATGTGGCATCGTACTCGTTTCTCGGCCAAGGCGCTTCCGTCATGGGGTTCAAGTGGGCTAGGTAATAGCGTCGTTGATCTCAAGCCATCCATCGAGCGGTACTTTGGCAAGCTTGGTGCTTGGGCAAGCCTTCGTACCAGATCGACGAAAGCTGGTTCGTCTTCCTGCACGTCGATGGCTGAGACTTTCTGCAGCTCTTGCACTGGACCTGCAACAAGTCCCTTGCGGCAATTGACGCTCCGGACCGATGTGCGCCACCCAGATCATCGTTAACGCCGACCGTCAAATTCCGTCAACGCCTGCGAGAGTCCCCTGTTTTTGTTAGGTATTGCTGATTGTTCCACGTCGAATGACATTCGTTCCGACGAATATTCTCTCGGATCTTCGGGACACGCCGTCGTATCCTATGTCCAGTTGTCCACACAGTGCCATAGAGAATGTCGTATTGCATTCTGTCGGGTCGATGCATTGGGTCGTCTCGTTCGTCTGATATCCTCATGGCCCCCGCCAGTGGTCCCAGACGATGATGTCTGTGTGTCTGACTCTGGGGCATTTCCGAGCTGATGGAAACTTGCGCATCGCCTTCAAGGTTAAAGGTGTCCTCGGGATCCGGGTCCCGGAGTCCGGCCGGATAGTCGCGCCGAGACAACCACGCGGTGGGAGAACCCGTTGATCAGATCTGCGGGCAAGTCGCTGATTGCAAGTGCAGCCTTGTGGGATCTTGGCGGGTATGCAGTGAGACAAATAACGTTGAGCCTCTTTCATGGAGATGAAGAGAAGAGGCCAAATAGTAGAGCAGGTGGCCCATGAAGAAACCTATTGGGATGGAAAGTACGAAACTTACAGGCAGGTTCCTGCTTACTTACCTTGATTTGGGTACCTCGGTGCGAAAATGGTGTACATGAGTGCCTCCTCTTGCCTGATATTGGTCATAAGCGTTAGGAGTAGGAACGACGTTTGTATTTAGCGAGCAGTGTAAGACGAGGTGGGAGCAAACTGTGTCAGAGTAGGGTAAGTGGTTGGTGAGATGCTCTGTTCTCTTATGGTCTGCAACTACCTGGCCTGAGGACGTCTTCGGTGCAGAGCCAGTCTTGAGAGGAATGCTTGATAACGGCGGTTCCGTCGAGCATGGGCCACTTCCACAATAGTTGTATACAATCCGGCGACCATGCTGCATGCCTCCCTCCTCTCTCTGGGTGACTACCGCCATTTGATACCTCATGTGTTCCTTTTCTCCAGACCACACTTTGAGCTCCTTATCTCTTGAGGTGTCCCGCAGACCAAAGGAAATGTAGCTTAAAGGCAGTTATCGAAGGGTCGATATCGATGCTTGGGAATAGGAATCATAATCAGGCAGAGATGACATCGCTACTGAATAGTCTTGGAGAATATATGTTCCTCGTGTTCAATCTTCTCCGTCGAGTTTTGCAAGACATCTGATAAAACCACATACTTCAACGCTCCATAACAACCCAAACAGCGTCCATCGTCTCAATCCTCCCACCACTCTCCTTAACCTCCTCAACCGCATTCCGAATCTCCCTCACATATCCCAACAATTCTTCCTCCGCACCCTTCCCTAACCCCTCAGCGACGACCTCCTCAGCCCAAGACGAATCAACCGCAGCCCCAACCTCCCACTGCCCATCCAGCAACCCAGGCGTATCAACAACACCCCTCTCCCTAACCTTCCAACCAGCCCTCTCCGCCAACTTCACAATCTCCTCGGGCGCAAGCGCGCCGCGGACGTTGCCCTGATCCAGACTAAACCCCTTCTCCGCCCCGGCCCGTAGCTCGTAGAACCGCTTTTGCGCCGCGACGGCCAGTTCGTGCGGTTTTTGCGCCGGGTTCCGAGCTTGGAGGGCGTATTCCGCGAAACAGAGCATGGTGATGTTGGAGCCGTAGAGGGCTTCAAAGAGGGAGGATATCGCATCGGCGGAGGGGAAGTACCATAGCGAATGACACAGCGTGGCGGCGTCAAAGGACTCGGAAGGGTGCGATGCGAGGTAGGACGGCGCGTCGGACTGGTGGAAGGTGATTGCTGCGCCATAGGGGGACGAAGAGATATGAGATTGGGATTGGGCGAGGGTGTAGGGGCTGCCGTAGTCGCCGGGGGCCGGGTCTAGGGCTGTGATGTGGCCTACCGGGGCGGAGCCCGGGGCCGGGCACGGACTGACGTTGTTGGTGTCACCATCGGCGGTGATGGAGAGTGGGGCTATGGCGTGGGAAAGGACGAGGGCGGAGTCGCCTTGGCCGCAGCCTATGTCGAGGACGCGGGTGCCGGGCGTGATGGACCAGAGGGAGGCGAGGCGGAGGCGGTGGGTAAGTTGCGGGAGGAGGACTTTGTGTAAGTGGGCTGGGTCGTGAGGATAGGATTTTGCGAGGGAGAGGAGGAGAGGGGAGGGGGATGAGGATTGTGAGTTTGGTTCGTGGTTGAATTGAGACATTGTAGTGACGTGCTTGTATTTGTTCCCCCTTCTTGTTGAACGGAGTTGGTTGATTGAGGCTTGGTGGCAAGTTTCGGACGGGAATATGATGGACGATTGGGCAATTGACGATTGTTGTTGTGTTGGTTTGGTTATCGTTTCAATTGGAGCTGGACTCCGGTCACTTATATTCAGCATTCAGATCCGGAACTTTGCGCACATATACATGTCGAAATAGTCCTATTACTCAATTGAGATCACTAGTTTGACCCGAATGAGTCTTACAATAAGATCAGATGAAAAAGCTACGGCAATATGAAAATTCCTGACCTTCCTGAATGAGATCAAAAAAGAGGGTTGAAAATGAGTCACAGTCTCACAGACGATTGTAGTCGAATTTGGCCTCAATCGAAGGATTCAATTTTTGGCCTCACTTGGGTGGGTTCTCCCAAACCATCGGGTTTCTCATCACGCAATCGGGTTTTTGGACGCCAAGCATTGATCGGGGTAAGCATACTCCCAGTAAATGCGATCTTTGAAGGGGGCCGAATGTTACAGAAGGGATGGTCGGAAAACAATTAGCCTTTGAGAAGACAGATAAAAAAAAAAACAAAGTTTGAGCCTTTGAGGATGACTTGCACAAGCTAAATCCACATGGGAGTGTGACGAGAAAGAAAGTCAATTCAACTACGCGTTCAGTAATCCTGTAGATCTAAAAAAAAAAAAAAAAATCTAAGCCAAATTCCAAAACCCGAAAAAACAGAAGCCATCGCCCGACATGAAATAGTAACAACGAAAATGGTTAAAAGACAACTTTTGTGTGGTATCACTCATTGAACACACTCCGCGCCGTCCTCAGCAAGATATCCTACGAGGACCGCAATCTTACAACTTGGCAGAGACGGTTCTGCTCTTCTTGAGAATCTCGTCGCCCACCTTGGCAATCTCAAACTTGCGCACCTTGCCGCTGCCCGTGAGGGGCACGTTGGCCGGCACGCCGTCCTCGCCGAGCCAGAAGATGTGCGCAGGGCTCTTGTGGCCGCCGAGGCGCTGGCGGACCCAGTCCTTGAGCTCCTGGAACGAGGGCTTGTCCGCGTTCTCGGCGCGCTGCACAAAGGCACCGACGACCTCGCCGTAGTGCTCGTCCTTGAGGCCGACGACGATGGCCTGGGAGATGGACGGGTGGGCCATGAGGCGCTCTTCAATCTCGAGCGGGTAGATGTTCTCGCCACCTGAAGGGAGAAAGTTGTGTTAGTACATTATGCTGTTGTCGCGCGACGGACATGTATGGCTTACCTCGAATGATGATGTCCTTGAAGCGGCCGGTGATTGAGCAGTATCCGGCGTCGTCAAAGACGGCCTCGTCACCAGTGTGCAGCCACAAGACACCTGCAGAGTCACGGACCATGACCTCGTTGGTCTTCTCCGAGTTGTTCCAGTAGCCAGCCTGCAACTGGTACCCGGCCATGCAAAGCTCTCCGCGCTGGCCCATGGGCACAACGTTGCCATCTCTGTCGACAATCTTGGCCGAGGCATGGGGCATGAGCGTACCGACGGTGGTCAGTCTCTTGCCCAAGGCATCGTCGGTGAAGGCGTTGAAGCAGGTAGGCGAGGCCTCGGTCAGACCGTAGCTACTGGTGAACTCTCTCATACCCAGACGGTTGACCATCAACTCCATCAGATATCTGGGGACAGGGGCGCCAGCCACGATTCCGGTGCGAATCTTGGATGACTTGAAGTCATCAGGTGCCGCCTGGAACAGGGAGTCGAACATGGCAGGCACGCCATGGAGTGCCGTGCAGTCCTCCTCGAGGATGGCCTTGAGCGTCGCCTTGGTGTCGAAAACTTCCGCAGGGTAGACGATCTTGGCACCGTGTGTGATGACAGACAGGAGACCAAGGACGAGACCGAAGCAGTGGAACAGAGGGGGAGGGCAGCAAAGCACGTCGTCCGGAGTGAGGCGCATGCGATCACCAATGAAACGAGCGTTGTTAACGACGTTGCTGAACCCAAAGTTAGCCTACTCAACCTTTTTCAACAGCTTGATCACACTTACTGGTGGGTAAGCATGGCGGCCTTGGGACGGCCGGTGGTACCACTGGTGAACTGGAGGTTACACACTTGATGCGGCACCACCTTGCTCATGGCCAGGTGAAGCTCTCTCGGGCTTTGCCTTGAGCTCGACTTGATGAGGTCGTCGTATGTCTGGTATCCGCTCGTGTCACCCCGGATCATGATAATCTTGGGCCCATTGATCTTGTTCGCTATTTGGCTCAAGAACTTGGTGTTGTCGAGTCTGCCAATCTGCTTGGTGGTGAAGAGGATTTTGCATTCTGAACAACGGAGTTAGCTCGGAATCAGCAACTTTAGATTGGTAACGAACCTGAGAACTCAACAGCGTACATGGCCTCGCTGGGAGTGTACGTGTTATTCAGAATAACAAGAATAGCACCGATTCTAGAGACTGCAAAGAAGATGGCGGCGTATTGCTCGCAGTTGCCTGCCATAACACCAACTCTGTCACCGGCCTTGATACCCATCTCGAGCAGGGCCTGCGCGAGCAGCAAGCTCTGCTGGTTGAGCTCATTGTAGGTCCATCGTGCACCGGTCCAAGGAATCACCAAACACTCCTTGGTGCCGTGTTGGTAGGTCTGAAGCTCCAGCAGCTCGCCGAGACTAAGGTCAACCAGAGGAGGATCGCGGGGTCCGTGGAGGATAGACAGCTTCTGCTCAGGAGCCAAAGGCTCGGATACCGGGGCTGTTGATGCTTCTGCGGCCATTGTGACGACAAAGAATTACCGAATAAATGCTTCAATTGCTTAACGAAATTACTACAGAAGCCAAATTGAACGTCTTGGTCTTGATCGAAATGTTTGTCTATGGCAGGTCCAAAAAGTGTCACCGCGATCTTGGTGCAACGCCGGCCATCCTCTCGGGTCGCATGGCAGAAATAACTGGCCTGGTTCCATATGGGAAAAACGACCCATGTCCAAAGGGCCCTGCATCTGCGTCACCGAGGAACGGCTTTCGGGGATCATCTGGATCTAGCAAGGAGGCAAGCCGCAAGCGAGGCCTCTTCACCCCCCGATGCCACTGAGCTGGACTTTAGCCCGTTAAGGTGTTGGCCGTGCTGCTTTGCCGGCCACGAAGACGGGGCGCCACACAGCGGGACGTTGCGAACTTGCACGCAAGTATCCGTACGGCGCAGAACCTTAGCTGGGATTGCTTCTTTTCTTCCTTGGGGGTTCTCACCCTGCCCAGCGTATGCAGTCAGCGACAGGCTAGACCGAACGGGCAATCGTTTCACGACAAGTACCTGGAGTATTCTCGAGTATACCCAGTGTTGAGGGGCGTATACGAATGGTCGAAAAGGCCACTCGCGTCATGACAGGGCGACTCGGTTGGCAATGTGAGGACACACAAGTGACACACCAAAACCAGCAGATGGGTTCGATGGAGCCACGAGACTTGGTAGGAAATGTGTGCTTGCCAGCGAGCGGACTTTGTCACTTTGTCACGTATTCGTGTGTATTCGGAGGGGTGACAGCGAGTCTAGAGCGTGGGAGGAGTGGGATCGCGATGGATCGTACGTGTGGGTGTGTCAGAGTAAGGTCCAAGGTCCAAGGATGCTGTCGAGTCTTGACAAAGTTGACATGTGTGATTGCATTGAATGTGGAGGAACTTAGGGTCGTGTCTCAAATTGGTCAATGGCGTTTGCAGCTCCTTCCCCTCCATCGCCTGTTGCGCCGGGACTGCAGCGGTGCAGCCACTCAGAAAATAGTGAGACCCCACATGGCAGCCAAAGAGACCCCTCTGTACCCGCCACCACCCCTGTCACCACCTCGGATAGGTTCAGTGCTCGATCTAATCAATCAAATCTTGGATCAGATAAGATTAGGGAAGGAGCATTTCACTCACGTTCTTCAGCGTGCAAAATTTTCTCTCGCTTCCCACCACCACTCCTTCCTCAGCTTCCCACATCGTCTGAGGTACCTTCCCAATCTTCCCTTACAGGGCACCCGTGGATCAGAGTCACTGGAACCCTCCTTCCACATTTTCTCCAGTACCGCATCAAGAAAAGGTACGGATTCTCCGTACCGACGTACGTACCAACGTACCTTCGTTCCCCCGAAAATGTCCCGCTGCATTTCTTTCCCTCACACCCTCCCAGTCACCCCTTCTCCGACTTCGGGACAATTCTTCAGATTCTATCATCCTTGAAGATTAACTCCACGCCAACCCACCGATCGCCGTCAACTCGCCTCGCCAAAGACGTCAGGTTGCATTTGTCCACCCCCCTCCCTTCTTCGTCCACCTTCTAACCTTGGGACCGATGTGGGCAGATGGGCAGAAAACAAGCCGCCAGTATCGGTACCTCTGCCTCTAGCGCCTCTGTCTCTCTCACGCCATGATTCCATCTGCTACTGGACCATTGCGGCATCGTCCATCACCCTTCACCTTCACCCATCAACCCCCTCCCTTACCCGACCCCGTGAACCACGGTACCACCCCCTCATCCCGTTTCCTCCCACTTGCAGTCGTCGGGTGCGGTGTGGCGCGTCCCTCGGCCACGCAGGGTGAAAGGCCAAGCGACTCTTTTTTTTTTCATGCGAGCAAGGGCACGGCTAATACTTCGTCAAATACAATACAAAGCCAAGCCAAGCCATGCACCATCGCACAATAACCCAGGTACAAACAACTTTCCTTTCTTTCAGATTGACTTGCAGATTTGCCTCGTCTTGGCTTCGTCTTGGCACTTTGTCTCCTGGGCGCTTCTTGTCTTGGCGCTTCCAGAACATCCAACGTCTACCTTTAGTCTATGACACTCATTGAGTCGTTACACAGGATCCATCCTCCCAATACTCCAAAAAGGTAATATCTAATAATCCTGCTGACATCGCAGACTCCACGTCCAAAAGCGTACGGATACTGCGTCCAGCCAGCCAACACAGCCACACAAAAAAAATATATGCTTATTGGAAAGACGGGTATCCTTGAGCACGCCACTCTTCGAAAGTCAATCCCTTGGCGGCAGACGGCATCTTCACCATCAGAGGAACTTCGACGTCCTTATCCTTGCCCACCAGCCCTCCGCGGTGTACGATTTTGTCTTGGAGCACTTCAAAACCCAGGCGTTTGTAGAGGCCGAATCCCTCTTCAGACGACTCGAGGTAGACGGGAAGTCCCGCCAGCTCGGCCATGTCGAGGCCCCATTTCGTCAAAAGGGCGCCTACGCCCTTTCTTTGGTGTTCAGGCTTCACGGCGATAATATGACAGTCTGTTCCCGGGGAAAACGCAAAGCGTGTGTCATCAGCAACTGGGGTTCACATGGTATGTCTCGAAAAGCCTGAAGAAACGAAAAAGGCGCGAACCGGGTGCAAGGGGAAGGGATCGGGAAAACGAGAACGTGGGAATTAACGGCGGGTCCCACTCACAAACGTATTTTCGGCCAGCCCAAAGCTTCTCTTTGGCTGCGCTGAGCGGGTTGATTAACTCATCGGCGCGGGCTCTCTGCTCGCCTTGGAGCCAAACGGCGCCAGGACTCCTGTACTCCTCTGGTGTGCGCTCCTTGAGGAAGGCGTCCCAGAGAGCCATGCCGACGACCTCGCCAGTGTCGACATCCACGCACTTGATGGTGTACTGAGTGCTGGTCTTGTGCCAGTACTCGACAGTGTGCTTCGTATGACCCTCACGGAAAGCTTCATCAATCCCCGTCGGAAACAGGATGTCGAGGATTACCGACCCCTCGAAGGCCGCAAAATAGGCATCGTACACCTGGGAGATGTCGGGGATTAAAGCGGGTAGAACGGTGAGGCCCATGGCGTCTGAGTGAAAGCCGAGAAAGGGCAAAAGTAACAGGGCAAGAATTGGCGAGGATGCTTGTTCGCGAGTAACGGTCTGACTTGACTGAATTTGCGGTAGTCTGGCTGGTTGGTAATACCGTCTGTCTCTGGTTGTCTTGCGATCCTGAGGTCTCTCTGCGTCTGTCCACGTCTGTGAAGTTGTTCCCAAGTGGGATAGATGGCGTTCAATGGTTCGTTCGCAACAAGAAAAGTGCGTTCCTTTTTGCTAATTGTGCGTCAACGGCAGCGAAGGCCAAACAAATCAATGACAAACGATAGGTCGGAAATATCGGTTCAAGCAACGCAGCAGGACGGAACTTTTTTGCCGGGCCACCACAGTGCGTTGGTGGTGTGAGTATTTAGGCTGGGAATTCGTCTGAAGACTTTTCCCTCACGGAACTGGAGCAGCTCCGAGCAGGTCGGTCCCGAAGACCGGCTCGATATCCTCAAGGACGCAAGGAGATGACAGACTGAGGTGCCAAGCACTGTGATCACACAAAATACCACGGGGGTTGACGCGGCAGTTCTCGGTAATCCCTGAAGGGGATCGTAAGGAAATGCCGCAACCATTGGGAGCTTCCGCCATCAGCGGCACCGTAGCGGGAGAGCCCAAGAAGGAAATTAAGCAGCGTTGCCCTTCATGGATAATGGGCTTGATGAGCGCTTACTGGATGACGCAGAGCCGTTATACCCATCTTTAGTAGGAATCATCTGCCCGTTAACCCCGTGTGTGTGGCAGTGTGCGCCTACCTATCTTAGCCAAGGGCCCGACTCCTTTCGCACTTCACAGTAGTACTATGTTAAAAGGCCCAGTTTCCTCCTATGCTATACTAAGTAGAGTAGTGAGTGCTACGTTGGGGCTTGAGTTCGGCTCTCCCCCTCCCCTCCACATGTGAGGTGGGCACCACTTGTCGAGATTGAGAAAAGGTCACGACATGCATGACCCATCATCAATCCGTTCGTCACATCCTGGGAGAGTGGGAGTGGGAGATGGACGCGTTAAAGTTATCAGATCCGCGTTTCTCGAGCCGGCGCTTTTTCTCTTTGCGTGTGTCACCGTCAGGCGAGGCCGCGAGACAGCAACCCCCCCTGTTTGTGTCAGTTATTGGGCGACTTCAGCATGAGAAGATGGCGGATAATAATTGAAGAGTCTGGAAATTTAAGGGAAAATTTTCTGCTGCAGAAATGAGGGCCGCCGATGTCTTCCCGGCTCTCGCCTCAGGCCTGCCGGCCCACATGCGGGACACGCCCCCTTGGCGCTCCTAATCAGATCCGTCTTTGAGGCCCCACACCCCCGGTCAGGTACCGGTCTCGTATCTTTGTATCTCGCACCCTCCCAGCTACCAGCTCGCCCAAGCTCTTGCTCCGTTTCTCTTTTTCGTAAGGTCGCATCGGAGGAAGGACCCACGACATCATCACACGCCCCTCCCCTCCCACTTCAACTCCCTTGCCTCTCTCTTTTTTCCCTCCTTCACTCCTCCGAGTAGTGTACCCTTTTTTCCCTCCCGCCCAGAACCACGAGAACGTATGATGAGATGGCGCCTTAGCTCAAGGGGACCCGTCATGAAACTCTTGCCTCATTGGTGCTGCAAGGGTGTGCTCAACTCGTTCGCATCTGACGTCCCTCACTCTCTCTCTCTCTCTGTGGCTCTTCCAAAGTTCCCAGAACGCTGACTTTGAGGTACAGTCGCAATAGGTCTGCATGCAGCATACCTATGCTAGGTTCCTTTGGTGGTTTCTAGGTTGTTTAGTCAGGCCCATTCGTCGTTCGCGCCGAAGTCGAATTGGGCGGAGCAAACGACCAGTATTCGTACCAGCGTACCAGATACTCCGTTCTATCACACACACATACGGGCACAAAGTCACACATTACACAACCCATTTCTGCTATACCCACCCGGACGGCTCCATGGATTAGGCACGTTGCGCCGTTGTGGCTCGCATCTGCCCTTCCCATCAATGAGCATCGCAAGAAACTGACTGGTGTGTCTGTCTGGTGGTTCCCGGGGCGAAAAAAACATCCACGCCCTTTCTCTTTCACAGGCTTTTTTTTTCCCGCTTTACCCTCCTCCGCTTGCTCTCCGCAGCGGCAGCGCAGTCCATCCATGATCCAGCTCGGTCTGCGAGGAGACGTAGCTCGGCTGCAGCGCCGCCGCAAGGTACATACCGCAGTACCCAGCCATGGGGTTCGTCGATCTAATCAAGAGAGTCGGGAAGCCATGTATGTTTCTCGGGTAGTCTTCATGCAAGGATACCTGCCGGACAGACCTGCAGAGTCGCACACATAAGAGCCTCTCGCGATTACTGTGTATACAAGACTCCTCCGAGTCTTGGTGCCTGCCTATGAAGTACTGCGTATGTATGAGTGAAAGGGTAGCTCTCCACCCTTGGACCGGTTGATCGTCCTCGTCAGACAAAAATCCAAACATCTTTCTTCAACAAGTCTCAAGCAAGACGACGTTTTTCAGAAGAAACAACAGGAAGCCATCGTTGTCCAAAGGCTTGTGAAATGCTGCGAGTTCAACCTCGAACTACTTCATAACTCTCGTTAACTTTACCCCTCCATCCTCCTCTTCCTTGCTCACCACTTACTTCTCTTCGATACCCCCTCCTCCCCCCTCCGGAAGTAAACAGAAATCAAACACACGATGCACTTGCGGGACAGCGAAGGCGGCGGAACCGCCTACCAAGAAACAAGCCTCATCGACGGTGCAACAAACGGCTTGACCAACGGCAACAGCACCGTGAACCCCTCTTCAACGAGGACCGTTGTCGTGACATCGCGGGCCGAGTCCACCACCACCGCCGGTGTAAGCGACTTTAGACACGAGCTCCTCCTCGCATGGCTACTAGTCCTCCACCGCAACAACGACGACGGCCTGAGCAAGGTGAACTGGGGATTCAGAACACGGGACGGCCAGGAACCGTCGTCGGCGACACACAATAGTCTGAGCCTGAGCGAGGCGCCGTTCAAGAACAGCGACTCGATAGCAGAGGCCTTGGAGGTCATCAAGGAGCTCGGTGAAAGCGGCCTTGGGAGTGAAACGCGGACCATCCCGGTAATATACTTTAACAATGGAGCACCCAAATCTCAGGGCAATTCTGAGAAGGCGCCCTCCAAGAGATCACAAGACGTACGTAGACGGCCCTTTTCGTGATACTTCATATTCTCTTATATGATGTTCAGTGTCACATGCTGACCTCCGGAGCCCAGTGGACATACCAGATCGAGGCGACGCTCAACGAGAACCAGTTGGTGATCAAGGCCCAATGGGACCGGGCCGTCCTCTCCTACCGCCACGCCATCTTCCAGCTCGACTCCTTCATCGAGATCCTCACCACCATCCTCGAGAAGCCCTACCGCCAGGTCTCTGACACCATCGGTCCCACCGCAAAGGACCTCGAGCAGCTCTGGACATGGAACGCCGAGCTTCCCGAGAACATGCAAAAGTGCATGCAGGACATTATTTCCGAGGTCGCGGCCAAGGGGCCCGAAAGGCCAGCCGTCGAGTCCTGGGACGGCAACTTCTCCTACGGCGACGTCGACCGCCTGTCCACCCGCCTCGCGCGCCACCTCGTCGCCCGCGGCGTCACCGTCGGCTCCACGGTGCCAATGTGCTTTGAAAAGTCCCGCTGGACCACCGTCGCCCTCCTGGCCGTCATGAAGGCCGGCGCCGCCTTCGCCCTGACGGACCCGTCCCAGCCCGAGGCCCGCCTCCGCACCATCGTCGAGCAGACCGGAGCCACCATCATCGTCACCTCCCAGAACCAGAGCGACCTCGGCAGGCGCATCGCGCCCGAGCAGACCCTCGTCATCGCCTCGGACGACACCCTCAACAATGATACCCTCGAGCTCGCCGCGGAGCTGCCAGTCGTCCCGCCCTCGTCCCCGCTCTACATCCAGTTCACCTCCGGCAGCACGGGCAAGCCCAAGGGCGTCATGATCTCCCACGAAAACTTCACCAGCGGCGCCGTGCCCCGCGGCTGGGAGGTCGGCTACCGCGCCCACTCGCGCTGCTTCGACTTTGCCTCGTACGCCTTTGACGTCAGCATCGACTGCATGCTCTGCACGCTCGCCGCCGGCGGCTGCCTCTGCATCGCCTCGGACGAGGACCGCATGAACGACCTCAGCGGTGCCATCCGCAACTCAAAGTGCAACATGGCGCACATGACGCCCTCCGTCGCCCGCGTCCTCGACGCGGACGTCATCCCTTCCCTCGAGGTCCTTGGTCTCGGAGGTGAGGCCGTTTCCGCGGGCGATGCCTCGACGTGGAGCAAGACCACGAGCGTCATCATCGCCTACGGACCCTCGGAGTGCACCGTAGGCTGCACAATCAACGGCAACGTCAGCAGCACTTCCACCAACATCGGCAAGGGCACTGGCGGCCTCACCTGGATCGTCGACCCGGACGACCACGAGCGCCTGATGCCCGTCGGCGCCGTCGGCGAGCTCCTCATCGAGGGCCCCGTCGTCGGTATGGGCTACCTCAACGACAAGGCCAAGACGGATGAGGTCTTCATCGAGGACCCGGCCTGGCTGCTCGCCGGTGGCGGCCCCGCTCGCGGCAGACACGGTCGCCTGTACAAGACGGGCGACCTGGTCCGCTACGACCCGGACGGCACGGGCTCCATCGCCTTCGTCGGCCGCAAGGACCAGCAGGTCAAACTCCGCGGTCAGCGCATCGAGCTGGCCGAGGTCGAGCACCACCTCCGGGGCAAGATGCCCTCAGGCGTCAAGATTGTCGCCGAAGTCATCAAGCCCGGCGGCAGCGAGCCAACTCTCGTCGCCTTCGTCGTCGAGCAGAACCCCGTCAACGGTCCCGCAGACGCCGAGGCCGGCGACGTCACCACCTTCTCCCCCGAGTTCAGCCAGGCCATCGCCGAGATCGACATTGCCCTCGGCGCCGAGATCCCCCGCTACATGGTCCCCTCGGCCTACATCCCTCTCCGCAAGATGCCCTCCCTGGTCTCGGGCAAGATAGACCGCAAGCGCCTGCGCGAGCTTGGAGGCTCCATGTCCCGCGAGCAGGTCGCCCGTCTACGCGTCGCGCCCACCGAGAAATCGGAGCCCGAGACGGAGATGGAGAAGGCGCTGCAGCAGGTCTGGATCAAGATCCTGGGCAGCGAGTCCGCCGCCGCCATCGGCCTGCACGACAGCTTCTTCGCTCTCGGCGGAGACTCCCTCCGCGCGATGAAGCTTGTCGCTGCCGCGAGAGAAGACGGCATCGCCCTGACCGTCGCAACCATCTTCAACTTCCCCACCCTCAAGGCCATGGCCGAGAACGCGACCAAGGTGTCCAAGGAAGACGATGCCGCCGTCGCGCCCTTCTCTCTTCTCGAGGAAGGATGGACTCCCGAGGAGGCCCGCGCCGAGTCAGCCAAGCTTTGCGGCATCGACGAGTCCGCCATCGAGGATATTTACCCCTGCACGCCTCTCCAGGAGGGTCTCATGGCCTTGTCGGCCAAGGTAACTTCCGCGTACGTCGCGCAGAGAGTCGTCGACCTCGCGGACGCGGCGACGGCAGACAAGCTCCGCAACGCATTTAACGTCGCCGCCGCGGACTGCGCCATCCTCCGCACGAGAATCGTCCAGGTGCCCGGCCGCGGCCTCGCTCAGGTCGTCGTCAAGGAAGACATTGCCTGGCACATTGGCGATGACCTCCAGGGCTACCTTGTCAAGGACCGCGAGGAGGGCATGGACCTCGGCAGACCCCTCGTCCGCTATGCCCTCGTCAAGGACAACGCGTCGGGCAAGGTGCAGTTCGTGCTGACGATGCACCACGCCCTGTACGACGGCTGGTGCATGCCCCTCATCGTCGACAAGGTCAACAAGGCCTTTGACGGACAAAAGGTTCAGCGCCCCGCCGAGTTCAAGGACTTTATCAAGTATCTCGGCAGCATGGACCGCAGCGCCGCCGAGACGTACTGGCGCGAGCAGCTCCAGGGCGCTGCTGCCACCACGCAGTTCCCCGCGCTGCCGTACGAGGGCTACCAGACGCAGGCCGATTCTCTCCTGGAAGTCTACGTACCCCTGAACGGCAGACCCGCGTCCAACACCACCGTCGCCACCGTGATTCGCGGTGCCTGGGCCTACGTGGCATCCCACTACGCCTCATCCAACGACGTCGTCTTTGGCGAGACCCTCACCGGTCGTAACGCGCCCATCAGAGGCTCCGACGAAATCGAGGGCCCCATGATCACCACTGTCCCCTTCCGCACCCAGGTCAACGCCGAGACGCTCGTCAGCGACTACCTCCAAGACATCCAGGACCAGACCATCCAGCAGATTCCTTACGAGCACACTGGTCTCCAGCACATTCGTCGTCTTAGCCCGGATGCCCTCGAGGCCTGCGAGCTGAGGACCGGTCTCGTTCTGCACCCGAGCGCCGACGACTTTGACCAGGAAGAGTTCAACAAGTACCCCGCCAACCGCCTCGTTCCCGCCGGCGACGCGGAGGCAGCGGAGGAAGCTCTCAAGTTCAACACCTACGCTCTCATGCTCGTCTGCTCGACGGACCCCAAGGGCTTCTTGGTGATGGCCTCATTCGACTCAAAGACTGTCCAGAAGCCTCTCATGGAGAAGGCACTCGCCCAATTCTCTCAGGTGGCGCAGAAGCTTTGCCAGCTTACCGACACGCCGCTTGGCGATATCGCGTACCTGACTGAGGAGGACAAGACCGAGGTCGCTCGCTTGAGCACCGAGAGCGCCAAGAGCGTCCAGCAGGAGTACCCGGAGGCCGAGGCGGTGTACATTGTCAACCCTACTGACTCTGCGCTTCTGGCACCTCTTGGAGTTGTTGGTGAACTGGTGGTTGTCAGCAAGTCCGACTTGTCTCTCTCCACGCTGGAGAACCCCTCATGGGCCGAGACCAAGGAGGCTGGCAAGTTTTACAAGACGGAGCGCCTCGCCAAATTCAACGCGGACGGACCTGTTGAGATCACCGGCAAGACGAGCGATCTGGTCCAAAAGGCCAGCACTGCCACCAAAGCGCCTACTAAGCGCATCTCTGCCACGTCCGCCAAGCAGCGTCGTCTGCGAACACTCTGGAGCCGTGTACTCAGGCTCCCTGAGAGCGATATTGGACTGAACGACAGCTTCTTCCGTCTTGGTGGAGATTCCATCGGTGCCATGAAGCTCGTTTCTGAGGCCCGCTTAGCTGGCCTTACACTTACCGTCAACCAGGTCTTCACGAAGAGGACACTGTACGACATGGCCAGCGTCCTCCAGGACTCTGAGCCCACTCAGGACTCTCAAGAGTCTCTGAAGCCTCTCGTTCCCTTTGAGCTGGTTGAGAACCTCGGCGATGCCCCGGCAGAAACCCTTTGCCCCCTTCTGGCCGACCCTACATGGAAGATTGTCGACGCATTCCCCGCAAGACCGTTGCAGGAGGTCGCCGTCAAGGGCACAATTGAGATCCCTCGCTTCTCTGCTCGTTACGAGGCAATGTACTTTGAGAGCGACGTTGACCGCCCCCGCCTCTTCCAGAGCTGTCAAGAGCTTGTCTCTCTCAACGAGGTGCTGCGATCAGTCTTTGTTAAGCACAATGGCGCTTGCCTGAGCGTCATCCTCGAAGACGTCAAGACCCCCGTCGTGGAGTACGAGATCGACAGCGACGTCGAGACCTTTGTTAAGGACCTCTGCAACATGGACGTCCAGACTCGGATGCCGCTTGGCTCCATCTTTGTCAAGTGGTTCTTCGTCCACAGCAGCAACGGCCAGTCCGCCCTGGTGTTCCGCGTCTCACACGCTCAGTACGATGAGATTTGCTTGCCCATCATGCTGCACCAGCTGTCGGCTCTGCACGAGGGCAAGCCCGTTCCCAAGGCCCTCCCCTTCTCATCCTTCGTCGGCCACGTCGTCAAGTCCAACATCCCCCAGAGTGTCGACTACTGGAAGGAGCTCCTCCAGGGATCCTCCGTCAATGTTCTGAAGCCCGATACCCCCGTGACGGAGAGACAGCACTACGCCATCGACAGGACATTCGACATCTCAACCCGCTCCAAGGACGTCACCATCGCCACTCTTCCCACCGCAGCCTGGGCCCTTACCCTCGCCCGTCTGCAGAGCACGCGCGACGTCACCTTTGGCGAAGTCGTCAGCGGCCGCAACATCGACTTCCTCAACGCCGACATGGTCGTCGGCCCCTGCTGGCAATACGTTCCCGTGCGCGTCAAGTTCGAGGACGACTGGACGGTCCTCGACCTCCTTAACCTCGTACAGAACCAGCACATTGCCAGCTCGGCGCACGAGGGCATCGGCCTGCCAGAGATCGCCAAGCTGTGCACCGACTGGCCCGCCTCGGTGGACTGGTTTGACACGGTGGTGCACCAGGACGTCGAGCACGTCGAGAGCCTCGGGTTCGAGACGGCGAGCAGCCGTATGGAGACGATTTACCCGCAGCAGGAGCCGCTTCGCGAGTGGAAGATCCAGGCGTTCCCCCAGGGCGACAAATTGACGATTGAGATTGTCACGTTCGAGTCATGGAAGGGTCATGCTGCGGAGCTGCTTGATAAGATTGAGGAGACGTTCAAGATCCTGCTTGGTAACCCCAGGTCTCTTCTGTTTGAGCAGCAGTAAGAGATGAAATTTGTACATACTGTACTAAAGACTGCATAGAAGGGGGGTGGTTGAGTGTGTTATCATTTTTGGTCTTCCTATCTGGTATCATTTGTTGTTTTGTTGATGTTTGTTGAAGATTTTCTGATTGGATGAGGGGCTTTTCAATTGGCTTGGAAAATGCTGTGAACTATTTCATGTTGTTTTGTCACTCTTTGGAGTTTGGTTGTTTCAATACACACATCATACCTACCATGACTTGCGACCCTTCTTCACTGCTTCTCTGGTTCGGCCAACTTCCTTGTATGCCGCCTGCTTGAGGCAACCCCAGTCCAACCTGCATGTGGCCGCTTCCAACAGCCTCACTTTCCTTATTCCACAGGAAAAGGGTGTCAGTTCCTGTTCCTCACTCAAAAAGGACGGAAGGTGGCTTACTTCCCCATCCTATCACCGTTCGTCCTCCTTCTATCGCCCTTCAGACCAGGCCTCCCCGTTAAAGCAGCGCGAGGCCTCTTCGGAGGCTCTCCTGTAGGTTGAGATAAGCAGGATGCTTTCCCCGTCCCCCTCTCCTCCTTGACCAACACTCATTCGCACCTCTTTTGCGACTCTACACCAGCCTACAACTCCCATCACAGCCTGATTTTCCCTCGCCGCTTCAACGCACCCCCTGCAACCTACCAGATTACCAACGCCACAATGTCTGACAACGTCACCTGGACCAGCGACTTCGACAAGTTCCTTGCCAAAGTCGACACCGAGAACTACGCCAACGACACCAGCTTCATGGATCTCCTTGATCCTACTGGTTACTACGACTTCGGCCACGTCGACGATGGCGCTCTTGGCGCTGCGGACCCCCTGGATCCGTGAGATTTTTTTTTTACTACTCGCTAACAAAAAGGGTGTCAGTCCTGACTTCCGAAACGTCGACGTAATCGCCGATCGGTAGGTTCCCACCCTGCCATTTTCTTTGCCTATTCTCCAAGTTAACGCAGTCTTAGAACGGATGAGACTATGCATCATTGCCGTCCAGATGACGACAATGATTTTACACTGTCACTGGCCAGCGCTTCATTCCAAACTGGGTCGGAGTCCTTGGAGATAACCTCTTTTGGTTTAGTCAAGCAGATTGTAGCAGCACAGCGCCAGACTTGCGCGGAGTGCAGCGAATATTGCAGCAGCGAATCTGCGCTGGAATATCATGCTGTCAACGAAAGGCACAAAGCATATGCGTGTCTACAACCAGGCTGCGGACAACGTTTCGTATACAGAATCCTGTATGATCAGCATCACCGTGAACACATTGATGGTCATAAGCGGGTTGATGAGGAGCACCCACTTGTATGTGTAGAGTGCTTGGTGGAGTTTAAAAGCATGGCCAAACTCCAGGAACACGGCTACGATGCACAGCACAGCCCCTTTGCCTGTTCGTGTGGCAGGAACTTTGCTCGACTTGATGTCCTCAACCGACATCTTGACTCTTTGGGAACCGACCTGCCGAAGTTCCCCTGTCAATTCTGCAAAAATCACCGTGGGAAAAATGGGTTCCGGAGAAGAGATCATCTACTGCAACATGTGCGCGGCTACCACAAGTTCGAAGCCGAGGAGAAGATCGACGGTATTATGCCTAACCATCGTGGAAAGTATCAAACACCTCCGGTCTGCCACTTTGTGGACTGTTTGCACCACCGGGACGACATCTTCGAAACACTCAGTCGCGAAGAGCAAAACCGCTCCAAGCCATTCGAATCACAGTCGGAATACACCAAACATATGAAGAACGCCCACGACTTCACACAATACCCCTGTACGGTGAGGGGATGCAGTAAGACTGGCGCCAAGGGTTACGCGAGGGAGAAAGACTTGATAAAGCACAGGAAGAAGGATCATCCTGAGGCTGGAACGTATGTTCCGGCATCGCGAGATACTAAGATCACTTGCCTGATGTGCACCCGCCGCGTACCGAACAATGGGTACTGGCACAGGTGCCGTCGTTCTTAGGAATCGCTCAACTTGTTTCTGTGGGTACTGGCAGTTTCCAACGGAGGTTGCAGTATATTCCGAGGTCGAGGCCGATTTGTGGCTGGAAGTTAGGTTCCGCCTACGTGGGCATCCTGGCCTTGGAGGGGCACGGAAGAGGTGCCTTGGATTCATCGACATCCTCGGCGGACCAGGAGTTGTTTACACTTCGAGGTTTCCGTCCTAGATCTGTCACCAGAACTATCATCTCTTCCTACGCTTTTGGCCGTTGTAACAGTTTTCGCTCTCTTGACAACAGGTGCATATCAAATAATATTCACATATCGGACTTGGTGACTTATCCAATGAAGTCTCGTCAGCGACAAAGTCTGGTTTCCGCTAACACCGAGAGAAGCGAGAGCCTTGGTTGAAAGTCCAATCACAGTGCATACGTTGGCCCGATCTTGATCTCACTTCTTCGGTGTATACAGACTGTCAAAGTCTAAGTAGCTACACCATCTACTGTATTCTGTGAAGCAAGTGCGCAAATCGGGTATTGTAATCGAACACTATCAAAGGTCCCGACGCCATGTCCATTGACGGGAGTAGTTCCTTGCCTCTCTAGGATACATCCATGTCCTGAACTCCCGAGTCGATCGCCTCTAGCACCCTCTCAGCATATCGCCGCCCCGCGGGACTGAGCATCATCGGGTCATGATGAAAACCATCCCTCTCCCAGGGTAACGTCCTCGGCGCCGGATCCGCGGGGTGCAGATCCCCAACCCGTTGCGGCATGCCCTTATACCGCTTGCCGTGATCATCAACCCAAGTGAGCAACTCCGTCCGTGGATCACGCGTCGGAGCATTGTAAAAGTCAATGGGCGACTCCCAGTCCGGATCCCCCAGAATCAGCCGCGCAATATCAGTACGGTCGTCCAGCAGCAAAGCCAGGCGTGGCGTAGCAAGCTGCTCATACCATCCTTCGCCCAGATAATTCACAATCCCCGCAATCTCACGGTCTCCAATGCCTTCAATCCACCACAGATTCTGCGTCGCCTTCATGAACATGAGGTAATGAGCCAAAATCACAAGCGCGCGAGGCCTCTTTTCCCGCCCAAGCTCGACGAAGCCCTTTGGAATAAAAGTAAACCATGTCACGACGCGCAAGGTCATAATGGGCCCGAAGCCATTGACGAGCTCGGCATAGAGGGAGCCGAGGTACTTAAGCGTGTCGTAATACGTCGAGATGTCGTCGTAGTCTAGGTCGCCGGGTTGGATGGAGGAGACCATAAAGAGCAGACTATTGGGGATATGCTTGGCGGCCTCGTCGAGGTTGATGGGCGGACGCATGAAGAGCTCCGCGAGCCCGGAATCCCAGAGGGTCTGCGGCGTAGCCATGTCGATCATGAGGCCGATGCCGCGCCAGACGACCATCCAGTCGATGATGTAGAGGTCCTTTGTCCCCTCTTCGCGGAACATTTGCGACGACAAGGCGGTGAGCAGCAAGGACGTCGCGATGAGGGCGGGGAAAGTTTCCGGTTTGCCTTCCTCGATGGCCTTGCGGTAGCCCTCGAAGGCGCGGGCGCGGTAGCGGAGGGCGCGGGAGGGGGCGATGTCTTGCTTGAGGTGCTGGAGCTGGAGGGCGGAGGTGCCGAGGAGGCAGTCCATGAGGAAGGGGCTCTCGAAGGCGTGGCCTGGTATCTTGACTTTGAGAATGTCGTCGATGCGCTTCACCCTGCCGGCCTGGGTGGCGAAGGATGTGAAGGTGTTTGTGGTGTAGAACCAGAGGAGCTTCATGTCGATGGCATCCCTGTCGCCGGCGGGGATGTAGAGCGGTTCTTTGATGACGAGGGCATTGGCGTCGTCGTCGTCGTCGCCGCCGCCGGCCGCATAGTGGCTGTTGCGGCGGTGCGACGGCGTGTGAGACCGCGAGCGGGCCGGCGAGAAAGGCCCGGCGGAGGAGCCCGATGGCGATCCCGGTGGGCGGTGGTCGGAGTGGGAGTGGGACGGTCCGGGGTAGTTGCAATTGGCCTTGCGGAGCACGCAGTTACGACATGTTGGACGAGCCTCATCGCACTTCACCTTGCGCGTCTTACAGTTCTTACATCCCGTCCGGGACTTCTTGTGAGGCCGTTTTGAGTGGTATGGCTTATCCTCAATGTGATTAGTTGAGCCTCCTGCGGCGGCGTCCGCTGAGTCTGACTGTCCGGAGGATGAGAGGATGGTCATCGTGTGTGCGTGTGTGTCTTGTCCTTGACGGGGCCCCCCGAGGCCATCCGACTCTCGTCTCAATGATGGACCTGGACCAAGCAGCTGCTCTTCAGTCTTACGGCGTCCGTCAGGATTCGGGATGAGAGGGAAGGATGACTACGGGGCGAAGTGAGATGAGGTGGAGGTTGTTGGGGTGAGATGAATGATGAGTGGGGAAGAGGGAGGGAGAGAAAGAGAAGCTTCTCGGTAGTGGCAATGAGGTGAAAGGCACGTCGTTCCGAAATTGTCAAGTGTGTGAAGTCGGGACGCTAGGTAGAAGGGGTGAGTTGGTGATGCTCGGACCTCTACTTTTTTAGGGATGATGTCCAACGGCCGGACGGGGGAAGTAGAGATGTCGTCGGGGTTGAAACAGAGTTCCGTGGGTGGGTGACGCTGCTGACGGAATGAGACGCCTAGTTATCGGATGAAGCTTTAAAACACAGTCCCCCTTCGCACTGATTAGTCGGCCCGCTAGCTTCAAGTTTGTCTCTTTTTTTGCCCCCAGGGGTTAGGTAGGTGGTTGGTTCCGTTGGTGTTAAAATGCAAATGCCGACTCAAGTTGTGTCGGGTTAAGTGTGTGTGAGGCCTCATGAACAAACGAATCTCATGCTGCTGCCTTCCCAGGTGTGTTATTACCTCAGTTATCAAAGCCACAAATGGAGAGATCATTGACCCCACACTGAGCTGACCAGCTCTCTACCTAAGTCTCATCTGACGGATGACTAGCGCTATCCCCCGTTGGGCGGCACGAATCCTTCGAAGGTGGTGGCATGCCGGTTGTAATGAGACGGGCTAATAGAAGCCAGAGAAGCTCAACCTCATAAGTGGGAGAGAAACGAACGAACGCGCCGCAACAGTACATGCCCTGGTGTGTGTTCCATGCCGTTGACGTACCCAAACTGCGCCGCCAGGGCCACGAAGCATGTGCAGCGGCAGCAAGAAGGGGAAAAAGGACGGATAAGAGGCTTGCGCAAGCCTCTTAGGACCCGGCAACACACACAAGTTTGTTCATTCCAAGGGTCGGAAAGAAGGGTACTGTGTATCCGTAAAAGCACTGCGCCTCCCGCAGTACCCTTCTCCCTGCTGTCAACCCTCCGTGGGTTGCCCTTTTGGGCGTTGGAGTGGGTTTGGATACGGACATGTTTGTTTGACCTTTGGGGAACGTGGACATTTGACACTTGGCGCACAGTTCCCGATGAGTGAAGGAGGCGGGGGGAGTTGTGACTTGAGAAGTTACCGGTACTGTGACTCTGTGAGCTTGTGAGGCCGCACTGCCGCAGACGAGCTACCTAAAACTGAGTGTGGTCAAGTCTCAAGAAGTGGAGCTGCGCCCGGCACAGGGCGCCTGGGTCCCAACGCACGCGGGCCACTTTTGATCCCCTGCATCCGCCGTAAGAGGGGCCCGAGATGGGCCGATGCTCCGGTCACCTGACTTCGCGTCTCAGCGGCTTGGAGGCCATTTCCTCTCCATGTACTCCGTACCTTCGAACGCGACACGGCGGTCTTGGATTTCCGGCCCGTTTCCCCGGTTTTCTTCTCCGGGTGACGAACGCTGTTTTCGAGTTGATACTTACTAAAAGGCTCGAACGCCAGAGCAATTTTCCCCTATTGACATGGCGTCTCTCTTTCAGCTCCCCGAGGAGCTCCTCCTATCCTCCTTGTTTGAACGTTTCCCCTGCCGCGAACGTCAGATCCGTTCTTTAGCTACTCTTCTCCATGTAAGTCGCCAAGTCTTTAGGTGATCTTGTGTAAAGGCCAGACACTGACCTCAACACCTCAGCCCGCCGCCGCGCCCTGCCGGAACCTCATCGTCTACGGCACCGAAGCTACCGGCAAGTCAGCCATCGTCGAGTCACTCCTGCGGAACCTTTCCAAGCCTCCCGACGAAGAAATCGAAGCCGAACCCAGAACCTCTCTCAGCTTCGCCCTCGTCAACTCCATACAATGCATCACGGGCCGGCATCTGTTCGAGCGGACAATCGCTGCCGTGGTGGACGCGATACAATGGGAGGCTCCGCCCAAGAAGTGCGAGACGTTAGCCCAATTGATGGTTGAGCTGTGCAAGATGCTCAAGTACACACAACGACCCGACGGCTGGCGCCTCGTGCTCGTCTTTGACGCAATTGACCGTCAGAGAGACGCTCCCGCAACTCTCCTCCCAGCATTAGCACGGCTATCCGAAGTGGTGAGTGATGATGCAAAACCCCTTACCCCCTTCAACTATGGCATTCTAACCCACCATCTATAGATACCATGTCTAACCTGCGTCTTCATCGTCACCGCCCCTCCCCCCTCCAGCCTCCGCACCTCCTTCGTACCACACATCCAATTCCCAAACTACACCAAGCAGGAGTTCATAAAAATCATCTCGGCGTCCCCGCCACCGCCGACCCCGACCACAACGCAAGACGACACAAACTTCCTCTGGACACGCTTCGTCGGCGCCGTCTGCGACGCCCTCACCACCTCGGCATCCCGCACCCTACCCTCGTGCCGCCACAGCTGCGACGCCCTCTGGCCGCGCTTCACGGCGCCCATCCTGGCGCGCACCCACGGCCCGCGCGAGTTCTCCAAGCTCCTCATCGCTTCGCGCGTGCACTTCCAGGACGAGAGCCTCCTGAACCCGAGTATCGTCTCCATCAAGCTCGGTAATCCTACTTCTTCTACGACAACGACGACGACAAAGACGAATGGCCATACACCAGTAGGCACGCCCTCAAAGCACGCAGCAGCATCAACCCAGTCAGCGGCCGCGCTGATGAGCACCGCCACCGCCGACCTGACTACCCTCCTACCGACAACCACCCGCCTGCTTCTCCTCGCAGCCTACCTCGCCTCGCACAACGCCCCCCGCCACGACCTGACGCTCTTCTCGACATACCACCACGGCCGCCGGAAACGCCGCGGCGGCGGGTTCGTGGCGCCGAAAAGGGGCCGACCGAGCAAGCACAAGAAGATCTCGCGCAAGCTGCTCGGCGCGCACGCTTTCGTTCTGGAGCGCATGCTCGCCATATTTGCTGCCGTGCGGAGCGAGTGGGCCGAGGCCGACGTGCGTGGCGGGTTTGGTACTGTCGGCGGCAGCAGCGTGGTGGACGGAGACGTGGGTATGGCCATCTCGACGCTTGCGAGTTTGCGGTTGCTGATGAAGGTTGGCACGGGCGGTGATCCGATGGATCGGGGCGGCAAGTGGAGGATTAATGTCGGGTGGGATATCATTCGGGGTGTCGGGCGGAGTGTTGGTATTGAGGTGGAGGAATGGCTCATTGACTAAGGTTGAGTCGTCGGCGTACGTATGAATTGATGTTGAGACGGTGGGAGAGCTTTTATGATTTGGCTCTCAGTAACAATATGAAGGGGACATCATTGTCCTGCCAATTTCCATGAAAGGTTGTGGAATCTTAGCTTGAAATGCATTAAGATGTCACTCAAACGCCGGAGCCTTTAATGATTCCTGATGTCTAGGTATCTCGCCCGCAAGGGTGAACCTCGCCCAATGCCTCGCCCAGATCTCCCGGTTACATCTTAAACCAAGACAAGCTTACAAGAACATGTGTGTGCGCGCGTGTTTCATCCATACATTGCCGTCAACCCAGACTGGCGCCTATCATGATAGTACATTGACATTGAACTCCTTGCAACTCATTGGCCTAGAAAAGACATGTTTTTACAACTCCCATCTTACGTCCTGCTCCTTCAGTCATTACCGGTCCCCAAATCGCCAGGTATCTTCCTGCTTGGTACCCGGTGCGAGCCAGGCGGCGTTACTCGCGCCGCGGGCTCTACCGTTGCTGGGCCCGTCAGATTTCTTGGCATCTTCGCCATGAGGCGAGTGCCCATTGCTAAACGACTGGAAGGCTCCAGCAGAAACCATGGGACTCTCAAAGACGGGAGCGTTCTGGCTTGCGTTCAAAGCATCCTTTGTGTTTAGGGGCAGCAGAGGCTCCTCCTTGATCTCCATCATCTTTGCCTTGCGGTCGGCCTTGTCCCGGTCGTGGGTGCGGTCGTAGAGGTATAGGCCGACAAAGGTCAGAAGGATACCGACGCCTTGGAGAGGGGTGGTTTGGTTGCGGAACCAGATGATGGCAATGACGATGACGAACACGCGCTTGATCAGACTGGCGACTGAGTAGGTCACTGGCGAGACGAGGGACAAGAGGACAAAGGCGAGGATGTTTTGTCCAAAGTGGAACGTGCCGTTGAAGATGAACTCGATGGTGAGGCGGCCGTGGTCAAAGGAGCCCGCCTTTTCATTGAGGTCGACTGCGCCGTCGTGGAGGACGTCGCCGATGATTCCGGTGCCTTCACTCCAGAACCAGATGGGGACCGTCAGGATGAATGCCATGCCAGAGGAGTAGCAGAGCAAGTTGAGTTTGTCGAGCTTTTGCGACCGCGCTGACTGGCCTTCGGCCTCGGCCTTGGCGGCTTCGTTAAAAAGACGCTTCGAGAATATGTTTTGCGTCACGAAGATAATGGTGGCGAGAAGAGCGTATAAGATGCCCAGGAGCTCGCCACTGTAGCTGTTGTGCTTGCCAGAGCAAGCAAGCATGACTCCGAGGGTCAGGGGCACCAAAGACAGGTAGGTGTTGACAGAGTACCGGATGTTGAAGATCAAGCGGTAGGCCAGGACTGTGAAAAGGGGAGAGAGACCCTTGATGGTGTGGACCAGCGAGACGGGGATCTTGGAGGTCGCGGTCGAGCTCAGCAAGTGGCCAAAGATCTGGAATGCGGCAAGGGGCATCGTCGTCGAAATGACATCGCGGGAAGGGTAGCGAATGCCATGCTTGAGGGCTGGTATTGTCGTCTTGAGACTTGGAAAGATGTTGGCTAGCCAGGCGAAGAGGATGCAGTAGGTGGCCACGAAGGCGAATTGGATAAGGGTCAGCGTCGCAGGCTTGTCGAAGGCGGTAAGGATGGACTTCGAGGACGTGTTCGTAAGGGCGGATGAGGTGTACCAGAGGACACAGAGCGCCTGCGATGCGAGCTGTCAGCGCCCAGCAAGCACAAAAAAGAAGGGAGCAGAGCAGCGTTTCTGAACAAAACTCACAATCAACCTCGGAGAGACAGGCGCCTTGAGCGCATCAGCTATCTCGTGAGCATTCTGGCCGACGCTTCCGCCTCTTGTCCGTATGCTGTGAATGGCGTCACCCAGACTCTTCTGCCTCCCGTGGCCATATCGCGTTGGCACCTGCTGGCCCGGCGCAACCCATCTAACGCTGCGACCCTGGAGACTCTCCTTTCTGGGTTGCCAGCGGTCGCCGCCTACGGGCGCTCCTGGCAGCGCATAGCCGTTCGACTTTGCAGGGCTCGGCGCCCTCGAACCATTGGTGAGGTGGGAATCGATGTGGTCGGGGAACTTCTCCATGCCGCCGTTGCCGTTGGCAGAGAGGGAATCGATATCGCCGTACGGTCTTGGTGAGTGCTGCGACCGATTGACCGAGGAGGTTTGTGTTGTAGAACCAGAACTTGTGGAGTGAGGCATGACGCGAGCACTGGGGGAAATTTGGCGGGGACAAAAGTTCTTGGTATCAAGGCAAGGTATCCCGTCTCCGTAAGGTAGCTGATAATGCTGGCAGGGTGGGTATGCGATTTTCGTAAATTACCTAGTACCTCTGAGGCCTGGGCACCCCTCTGGAGATATCTCTTGTACTGGTAGGAAAACGAGTGACAGATGCGGCAATCATGCGCGAAGAAAATTGAAAAAACCTTAGACTTGCTTAAGGTCGAGCATTGCCTCTGCCTTTGTGGAAAGTCGATTTTCAGATGGCGACGCTCTGATGGTGGGAGGCCAGACGTTCTCTCTCTTTCGCATGGGCAAAAAAAAGTCTCGACGGCAGGGCGAGATTTACACGTCCATACAAAAGTCAGCTCCCTAAAGTTACTGGGGGAGCTGTCCTCATCTCAATCCATCGGAGATCCCACGGTGCTGCAGCGCGGCTTAGGAATGGCTCGTTGTCAGTGGCTGCTATCCCTGCTGAGCAAGGGGCAGAAACGCATCCCCCCACGGAGCTTCGCCCACCAGTACCACGGCATTCAACAGCCCGTGCCCGGGCACTAAACCCGCTGGAAGACCGGCGCAACGGGTTGGCACCTGCAGTGTTTGCACGGCATCGTGGCATTGACGGGAGGAACCTACGGCGCTGCTGGATGATTAGTAACGCCGCCGACCGACACAACTTGGCTAAGCACTGGACAGTGCCGGTCCAAGCTTCCAATTGAGCAGTAAGGATACGTACCGTTCTCACTTCGGCCAGGATTAGCGACGGGCCCACTTGATCGTAAAGCAGCCTCCAAAAGTTTGGCGCGGCTGTCACGCATCGCCAGTCGCCTCCAGAAGGCTATTCAGCATTCGACTCCCATCAACATCTATTCCATCGCATTGCAATTCTTTTCCCCAGCCCATTCCTGCGCGTCCGCAGAACTACCGTCGTTTTGCTTTCCCACAAAGCATGCGCCCTCGCATCGACCCGAGAAGATTCACCATTGCCGCAGTGGTCTGCTACGTCGTAACACAAGCTACACCAAAAGCCTTCAGCTCTACGGCGCATCTCGATTCAAGATGGCGGCCCCAAAGATGACCAAGAACCAGATGCGGAGGGCGAAAAAGAAGGAGCAGAAGAAGACTCAGACAGAGGTACGTTCGTTGTTATGTGCTATCGCATGCGCACGTGATACTGACGTGGAGGACAATCAGGTCGCGTCAAACACTCCCGAGGCCAAGGACGACGAGAAGAAGCCCGAGGAGACTGGGGCAACACCAGAACCGACTGGCAACGACCTCGAGGTTAAGAACGAGCCCGAGGCCAATGCTAAGGTCGAAGCCGATGGCCCTGCCGATGATGAATTCAACTTTGACGACGAGAGGTTTGCCGCGTTCAAGGATATCTTTTCAAAATTCGGCGTCGCGATAGACGAGGACGAAGTTTCAAAGGAGGCCAATGCGGGCAACACGGGCGAGGTAATATGGGACGAGGACGATATTCCCAGCGAGGACGAGGAGGCATCGGGACAGACAAAGCTCTCCAAGAAGAAGAGGAAGCAACTCAACAAGCTATCTATTGCGGAGCTGAAGGCTTTGGTGAAGATACCCGATGTTGTCGAGTGGCAGGACACTTCATCCACAGATCCGCGCCTTCTCGTGCAGATCAAGGCGCAAAGAAATGTGGTACCCGTACCTGGCCACTGGGCGCTCAAGAGGGAGTACCTTTCCTCGAAGCGAGGTATCGAGAAGCCGCCCTTCCGGTTACCAAAGTTTATTGCCGAGACTGGCATTACGGAAATGCGTGACGCTGTTCTCGAAAAGCAGGAGCAACAGTCTTTGAAGCAGAAGCAGCGGGAGCGTGTCGCCCCCAAGATGGGCAAACTGGACATCGACTACCAGAAGCTCTACGATGCGTTCTTCCGCTTCCAGACCAAGCCGGAACTTACGCGGTTCGGTGAGGTGTACTACGAGGGCAAGGAGAGCGAGGTTGACTTCCAGCACTTCCGGCCGGGTGATCTAACCGAGGCCACAAAGGAGGCTTTGGGTATGCCGCCAGGCGCACCTCCACCATGGCTCATCAACCAGCAGCGATTCGGCCCGCCTCCATCATATCCCACTCTCAAGATCCCAGGACTCAACGCTCCGCCACCACCAGGTGGTTCGTGGGGTTTCCACCCCGGTGGCTGGGGCAAACCCCCCGTCGACGAGTTCAACCGCCCCTTGTACGGAGGTGACGTTTTCGGTCTCACAAACCAGGCCGGTGCACAAATCGCACCACCCGTCGCCGCGCCCCTGGCCACCGGCGAACCTGTCGAGAAGACTCTGTGGGGTGAGCTGCAACCCCGCGACGAGGAGTCGGAAGAGGAAGACTCGGAAGAAGAATCCGACGAGGAGGAGGAGGATGAGGAGGACGGCCCCAGCGGCGGCCTCGCCTCGCCCAGCGGCATCGAGACCTCGGGCGGCATGGTCTCATCCGTACCGACAGATTACCCGGGCCACGGCGTCGAGACCTCGGTGGCGGGCGAGATGGACCTCCGCAAGCAGCGCCGCGGCTTCGACACGGAGGAGAGCTCTCACCCGCGCTCGGCATACCAAGTCATCCCCGAGCGGCAGCAGCGCACTGAGGGCTTCTTTGGTAGCGACAGGGTGTACGACCTCAACCAGCAAAAGGCAAACATGCCCGTGCTCGGCCAGGAGGACGACAGCCGCAAGCGCAAGAAGCCCGGCGATGTGGACGTCGCGCTCGACCCGGACGCGCTGCTCAACAACGACGGCATCAGCAAGGACGAGGTGCGGCGGCGGTTCGAGGAGGGCAAACGCGAGGAAGGGTTGGGTGCCAAGTGGGCCTACGAGGAGGATCTGTCCGAGATGATTGCGCAGGAGTCGCGCAAGAGGCAAAAGGTGGATGAGAAGCGCAACGACGAGAAGAAGAAGCAGAGCAAGTACAGGTTTTAACTGACTTGGTGCTTGGTGGCTGGCTGAATTCTCTTGTCGAGAAGAAGAACGAGAGAGAGACAGACAGAGAGAAATGTAATGGTATCCTTGAATGGCTTTCATGTTGCAATAGGGGCATCGGCGCCGGGTTGGGCATACAGAAATTCTAAACGTTGTTTTTTTGCGATTTGATGATTCCATGTAGACACGTGTTGGTCTTGGTATCTCGAATAGATTGCTCTATAAGAAACAGAACAAACAGAACAACTTCAGTCGTTAGAAGACCATTTACTATCATTTCAAAGTGAGATTCAATTAGTAAGTTTCATGCCTGGTGCCTCTAGAATCCCATCTCTATCGGGCGCCCCAATCATGATGCGACGCCGTTTGCCCCATGCAGCTAGATGCCATCCGCTTTGTCGTCGAAATGGAAAATGGTAAGCTTCTTCTGTCTTTAGTTCTTCCCCTCATACACATCGCCCGTTTCCCCCTATCTTTCTCTCCTCGTCCCTCGAGTTGACGAGCGAATATTTCTCACTATACACTTATGCGTCTTGATTCCACGTCTGGCGGTGGCTGGGCTTCCCTCTTACGTCCGCTCTGCCGCTTGCGTCTCGAAGCACTCATTGCAAACCCAATCCGGGTCATCGACGCTCATCTTTGCGTTTTCGCTGATGCAGTCTGAGTGGTAGAGCCGTTTTGAGCATTTCTGTAGACAAGGTTTAGCGGGCTTCGTTTGTAAGGATACTTAGGGGGCATCACTCACCAGGTTGGTACACAAGAGGAGCCTCGGTCCCAGAACAGTCAGCCCACACACCAAGCAGCCACCGGCGCTCTTGCGGATGTGAGGCCCCTGAGGCGATCCCTTGGGCACCAGCGTCGGATATTCCCCGGTCTTGATGCCGAGTTTCGCCTTGCGCATCGCAATGTGATCGAGTGCCTCCACGACGGTACCGTGGTCGAGACTACTCCGCGCCAACAGGTACGTAAAGTGCTTGCCAAACTCGGTCATACGAGACGGCGAAGAGAGGAGCCATTCCGACTTGAGCCTCACAAAGCTCAGCCAGGCCGCGGGGAAATATATGCTAGATGAGAGGCGCTTGGTGAGCATGAACTTGTCCCATTCCTGCATGTACTCCCTCTCGTCCGGTGGGACATCAGAGAAATCCGCCAAGGCATCGCGATGCCATTGAATCAGCCACTTGTCGCTAGCGGGCGGCTTCTTGTATTCGGTGCCTGGTTGCAATGTGGCCCTGGTGATGGGGTCATAGAGCGTCTGTCCAATATCTGGCAGAAGCACTCTCGAGCGTGTCTGTATAGAGTCAGCAACGTTTCTGTGAGAGGGCTTGCGAGAGAGCGAACCTGCGCAGGTTTGGCGAGCGGTTGCTTGCTGCCGCGACCTAGTGGTTGGGGCCCGGGTGTGCTCTGGTCCTCAGTACCAAACCGTGATGTTAAGAATGATATATTGCCCTCCGCGAACTGATCCAAATCGAACGCCTTTGTAGGCCTTCTAAGAGCAAATGGCTCCGGGCCAAAGGTGTAAGACTCATAGCGGTGTGCCACCTCGAACTCGGCGCCTTTCGCGCGAGACTGCGGCCGGAACTCATACTGGTCATGTTGACTGATGAGATGAACCTGCAGCTGAGGAAGCGAGCCATGTGGCATGCCGCACGTGACGCAGCGGAATGAATCCAGACAGACTTTCTCGCTGGGTAGGTGATAGGTAACGGTCCCCTCTTCAACGGCATTCGCGGCACCGCGTTTCTTCCGCTTCTTGTCCCTGCCTTGAGCCTTGTCACTGAGGACTTTCAAGTTATAATTCTTGGTGGCGCCGCGCACTCTCAGCGACCGGTTAGGGGTGAGTTCTTCTTCGAGATCCTCGTCGACGTGGACATCCCCATTCACAGCGCTATTCCTGGGAGCCTTGACTGGAGTTCCTGGTGGACTTTCGTATAATGGCTCCTGGCCGTAATCCGTGAGAAGTGAGTCTTGCGCGGCTAGCATGCCGGATACTGTGATGGACGGCTCTGTGCCCGCTTCCACAGCCCGGATCTGGCCTGCCTCAAAGGCAGTCGTCCACTGCGCATCAATGTCGATGACATGCTCAGTCGGGCCAAGGGACTGCGGTGTCTTCTTGACTTTAAGGTTTAGTAGTGCCTTCCTACGTGTGAATAAATCTGACGATGCGGCAGCGAGGACCCAGTGTATGGCCTCGGTAGGGTTCGCGTCGTCGCCTGAAGAGTTGATATTAATTGGAGGCCAAAAGGTTGGGCCGGCAGCTTCGAGCTCGACACAGAGACGGTAAGAGTCAGCCAAGTCAAAGGAGCCATTGTCGTCGCGGTTGATGCGCATGCTGTCTTCCGGGATATAGAATGGGCGTTGCAGACAGATGCGCGCCATCCGGTTTGGGCCGCCAGGGTCCTTGAAAGACCTGATATCGCACAGCTGGCTGTTGCAGTAGAGCAAGACCTCACCAGCTTTGGTGACATGCGACAGCGAAACCTTGCATCGGGCCTTCAGGTTCACGACATCGTCGGAAGGGGCCACGGATATTCTTTTTGAGGCCCTGTGGAAGATCCTGTTGACCTGGACACGGAGGTTGCGCTGTAGGTCGCCGACATCTCGTGCCTGAAATATTTGGTCGGCGAGCTGATGTTCGGCATCCATGCGACGGCGCTTGTTGGGGCGGACTTCATGATGGCCGTTGGAAACATCTCCGGAAGCAGCGGCCTTGGAAGCCGAAGACTGGGTGTTTCCCATGCCTTGCAAGATGTTCCTCTGGAGAAAAGGGGTACTGCGCTGGCGCCGCGAGTGAAGCGTCATAGCTGGTGAAGGGGGACCATGAGAAGTTTATAGAGATAGTCCCGCTTGGTGCTTCCCAGAAAGGCTAAATGAAGACTGTAAGCCTTCAAATCTACCCTGGGTATGGTTGCCCCTTACTTCGCAAAGCCCACTTCAACGTGGTGAGCCAGAGTGGAAGGATGTCTGGTCTCGATGCTCATTGAAGGTTCGCAAGTGAGAGGCCGAGTCTCACGAGAAATGGGCAGTGAGGCGCAACCTCACTGTTGTCTCCTTTCGCGCGACTCGAAGCAGGAGATGCAGAGTGGTGGGCTGCACAATCCGGACAAGGCGCAAGTCAAGTCTAGATTTTTTGTGCCAGACCTGAGCCAAAGAGGTGTCGTGGTGACTCGTGAGCAATGCGACAGGAGGGCCGAGACAGTGAGTGGGACCCAAGGAACGAGACGCGACCGCGACTGCGACTCGGGTCTTGGTCAGGAAAAGGAAAAAGAAGCCCGGGCGGTAGGCTGCTTGGACAAAAAAGAGAAAAGCGAACCTAAAATACGACGGACTGCAAGACTAGAAAACCATGTTCTAGCTTTGGCTGAAGAAAGGCGGCGCGTTCCTGACGGTCAAGAGTGGTGGCGCTGGGCGATGACAATAACAGGAACAGGCTGTGATAGAGTGGGAGTGGAAGCGCGTCGTCGTCGATGGCTCAAAAAACGTGGATAACCCACCCCCGGAGCAATTGAATTTTGGAGGTGGACCGGGGGGGGGCCTTCAGCAAACGTGTTTGTCACTGGCCAGTGCCGCCAGGCTCTCACGCCCCCTAACTGCCTGTGAAACTAACTGCCCTGGGCAAGGGGGCACCACAGCACTTGCTCGATGTAGGTGTCTTCTACTGTGCTTTGTACCTGCTCTGGTTGGCTTTGGGCTTCTGGCTATGGATACCTGCCTTCAGGGACCTTACGGATGAGGTACGGGTACGTTACTCGAGGAAACCCGCAAGACATGTTCATGATTGGCCAAACTCCTCTGGCAGTGGGTCCATTCTCTCCAGGCGGGAAGCACCCGACTGCGAAGATGCTCGCCCCGACACCCTAATCAAGTTGGTCCTGCTTTCCCGAGTATGAAACCCTGTCTCGAATTTCTCGAACAAATAGTTCTATTTCCTTCAGGCCAACTTGCACTTGAACATGACATGATATTTTCCTTCAGAGTCTAGAGCTGCCATCCGCACGGCAACTCGGCGCAAAGCAACTGACAGCCAATCTTTGCCTCGCCGGCCAGAATCTACTTGCTCCAATCCGAATCCCCGTCACTTCGCAGTTTAGCATCCTTTATGTCGATGCTGTTACGCCAGCGAAACCTGATGCTGCCAGACTGCGAGCAAACTCACTCTCAAAGTTGAGAGACCGAGGACTTCCACTTGCCTGGCCTTTTTTTTTTTTTTTCTTCTTCTCTTTATCGTACCCAAGGCGCACAGGCCATGTGTTTGCGGGGCTCCTTGACAAGCGTCTACCTACTGCAGCCACCGCAGCCTTGAGGTGTCCCAAGACGCTAGTGCAAGGCTGACAGCTCCTCTTTGTTGGTTGTTCACCTCAGTGAGGTGACTGTTGCACGCACCTGCCCCACCAACTCCAACTCACTTGCAAAGGTGTGAACCTTCCTCGACGAGACCCTTTAAATTTCGTACCTTACACTTTCCCTTCACACAAGTGTGCCCTTGTGCGCATTCAAATCTTCCTTCATCTCTTATTGTACATTGCATGAGTGAATCAATTCTGCAACGTGCCGTCGTACTCATTGATATCGGACTTCCGGCCGCTGGCGCATATCGTCGCAAACGTCATCACTCGACAGCTTCAATCAGCATGCGCTAAGTTTGGTGTGCAACTCCACACTCTTCTGACTGGTTTTATCACCGGACGGCTCTGCGTATAGTTCGAGCACAGGTGAGTCACCAAGTCCAAGACAGTCTCATTGGAACATTCTCTAAGATGCGACTCCTCTCCATGCAGGGCCTACAACTATTGCATCATGGCTTCTAAGCGGCAAGACACAACCTCGAGGCCTCGTCGCGACTCAGCGATCGCGACAGGTTCCCAATCTACTACCAACGATCGAATGCGAGTCACCAAAGCCGGGGCCCGAACGTCCCTGAATAAGCTCAGCGATGGTCTCCGATCTAAAACTCGATCCTCGACTCGCTCTCACATTCAGTCATATGTTGGCATGGAAAGCTCTGATGAGGAAGACTCCGTCGCGGACGAATCCGAAGATTTTGAAGAGTCCCCTCGCACCTCACGCAAGAGTCCCCGAAAGACGCCGGCCAAAGCTGGCGACGGAAGAGGGGCTAGCCGGGCCGGCACCAAACGCAAGTCGACCACCACTGCGCGAGACTCTACCCCTAAGAGAGGCCGAGGTCGACCTCGCAAAGTGGAGGCTTCACCGCGGATAGCCAAGGACGACTCTTCGGACGAATCCGAAGACAATGAATTCGAAGACGATCTCTCAGATGCCAAACCTACTCCAAAGACCACCCCAGCTAAGCCGCGTGGAAGGCCCCCAAAGAACAAGGCAAATATCGACACGAACACCACAAGCCCCGTGATTCCAAACTGGCTCGACCCTCAAATTGCGCATTCGATCTGGGTTCAGATATTTCAATTCGCAGCGATTTCAGGCGATGAGCAGGATACATTAGACGTCAACTGGATCCTCCATACGGCCAAGACGTGCAGGCAATTCGCCGATCCGGCATTGACTGTTCTCTACAAATGTCCACCAGTACGGGACGAGACCAAAGCTTATGGGCTCGCGGAATTGCTCGAGAAGCCGCCATCGCAGACTACGTTCAACTACAGAGCGAAAATCGAGGCCCTTCACATCGACGTGAGACTGGTGTCTTTACGAGGTCTGACATCGCCGCTGAAGCTGATGCAGCATTTGCCACGTCTCAAAGAGGTCTTGCTCGTGCATGGATATGACCAGGCCCCTTTCCGAAAGCTGAAGGAATCCATCAAGTGGACTTACCCTGACGAGCTCTTTGAGGCATTGGAGGTGTCTCCTACTGCAGATGCCGAGGCTGGGGAAAAGACTGCAATAACACGGCTCCAAAGCTGGCAGTGGAGCTCCAGGCTGATGGACAAGAACTGGGAAGCGAGCCTTGCGAGACTCCAAGAAGTTCACCAGATGCCGAGCTTCGTCTCTTTACGGAAACTCAAGTTCGTGAACTACCAGATGCCGTCCATCAGACTGGACAAAGATCCCGAGACCAATCCCGAACTGCTTGCCGAAGATCAGAAGTCTGTGAGCCTGCTTGCGAACTCTATTCTGGCACTTCCCAATCTCGACGATCTGGTCTTTGAATCGTCGACAATCATTACTACGTCACTGTTTCCCTTGCTCCCAGCAAGGCTGAGACGCCTAGAACTAGTGAACTGCGCGGAAGTCATTGCCGACGATTTCAGCTCGTTCCTGGTCACGAAGGGACATCAGTTGCAGTCGCTTGTGTTGAATCACAACCGTTCACTGAACCTGTCCTTCCTTACGGTGTTGGGAACTGCTTGTCCGCACCTTAAGGAGCTGCGTATGAATCTGCAGTACTTCAGCTTATTGGAATCGAGTAACGATCGACTTCCCTCTTACGACACGCTATTGCTCGCGAATGAGGTTCCTAGCTGGCCAGCGTCTTTGCAAGTGGTTCATCTGGAGAATCTTCGTCATTGGAGCTCCGGCACAGCTGATACTGCGGCTGCCGAGGCCTTTCTTCAATCATTGATTGATAGCGCTAAAGAGCTACCGGATCTCAGACACATCTCCATCAAGGCGATGCTCAGCATTTCCTGGCGATCACGAGTGGAGCTCCGAAAGTCGTGGCAGGAGAAGTTTGAAAAGATCTTCCTTCGACAAAGCCCCGATCCAAAACCACATTTCACCCTGCAGAAACCGTTGCCCGTCGAGTCATCTACCCTGGCCGTTTCGAAGCGAAAGTCCAAGAAACCTGCCGCAGAGCCATCCCGGCGGAGCAAACGAGTTGTATCCCATGCTTCGGGTACCTCTTCTCGCGCTAGCAGCACGTCAAGAGGGCTTCGTGGCCAGCAGCTGCAGCCCAAGTCGTACGCGGAGCCTGACAGCGACGAATTTGACTCCGATAGCGACGTCGATATGGAAGAACCCGAAGAAGATTCCAATCAGGGCAAGACCGACGAAGCCACTGAAGAAGCAGCGGCAGACACCTTTGTACAAGGCATGTGTAACGTTGTCGATATCCACATCGACAACCAAAAGCCTCGGGAGCATCAGTACAGCATGGATGACTTCCTGAACGACGAACGAGACTTCGAGGTCGACGACGAATGGGATAGCGATATGGACTACGCGTAGGACTGATTGTTTTCTTTGCTTCCCTTTGTTCGTCGGCGAGAGATACTCGCATGACCTTTTTTCATTTTGGCTTTCCCAGAGAAGGACTGAGGATAATGTAATTTCCCTCAGATATTGTATAATATCACAACTCGCCGTGACCTATACAGACGAGTTCACGGCTGGATACCATGGGAGATGAGACGACGAGATGGGCTATGGTTTGGCTTCGGAATATAGGGAAGGGCTTGACAGGAACTCGCTGGGTTGGCCAGCATGGGTTTACGGAAACGAGTATGGATTATGGATATGAAATGATGGATTAGGCTGCAGGGCCAGAAGAGAGGCAATTTGGAGGCATCACACGTGGCCTACCATGCCTTGCTATGAAGTACCTTAGATCATGGCTTCGTCTATACCCTGCGGCACAGAAGAGGAAGCAGTAAACAGTTGCTCAATGGAGAAGGAAAAAAAACCATGGCTTACCAGTGCCGGCTCACCTTCTTGACCATTGACCTTGGACACGCCCAATATGCCGCGCATGTACTTCGCTCCTCACAACATGAGACATGAAAGCCCACATTTCTGGTCCTGTCTGATACAAATTCTCGACAAGAAAGGGTTGACCTATTCATCCGTCGAGCCAGGCTACCTTGCCTAATTCTAGGTATACATACGTACGAGTATCACGATACCTGCCAAGTATACACACACAAACACACATATACACAAAGAGAATATATACTCAGACGCCCACTTGATTTCTTGTATTTTCCTACATGTAATGAAGCAAAAGCAAGAAAGGGAGGAGGCAAGGGTATGTGCCTCTCCGACTGACAGACAATAGTAGTAGTAGTAGTAGTACATCTTCATCGCCGCTGTTAAAGGGGAAGAAGAAAGAAAACAAGAGTCAACCCATTCCACATCTCCGATTCTACCGGAATCACAACACACAAAGTCCCATTCCTTCTACATCTCTTCCAATGTGGTCTACCACATGACGGTGCTCGCTCCGTCCTAGAACGCGGCACCGCCCATGCCTTCACCAGCCAAACTCTTCAAGCTCTGCTCGCTCACGTCCACCCTCGTCTTCCACGCCTTGGACTCCATCTCGAGCTTGTCCCACATCTGGAGGCTCTGCCGCAACTTATCCTGCTTCGCGTCCAGCTCTGCGCGGGCCTTTTCCTCCTCCGCCTTGAGTTTCTTGTAGTGCGGCTCAATGTCCCTCGTGATACCCGTCGTCGTCGGGAGCAAGGAAGGGTCGATCTTGCCGCCGGGGATGATGGGCGGCAAGGTCGCAAGCATGCTCTGCGCGAGCGTCAGGCGGACGTTTCCGGGGCCGCCGTGCTGCGAGGAGGGGCCAGTGGGGGGGTTAAAGGCTTTGGGTGCTGACGATGTGCTTAACGGTGTTGTATTGCAGGGATTGGCGCGCGGACCCGTTGGGATGCTGGAAGGTCCGTTGCCAATGGCAGAAGGGGATGTCGTGGGGGCAGGGGCCTGGCGAGGGGATGGACCAGACCACGAGCCTCGTCCACCGCGGGCGCTGTATCCGCCGCCCCTGGCCGGAGCAACGTAGCCTCGGGGGCCGGCCGGGGGGATCGTCGGGCTAACGGCATCTGCGCGCGAGGGTGGCACGCTCGGGGTCGGCGGGTGTCTAGGAGGCTGGACAGCTGGTGAGCTGGCGGGCGCTGTGAAGTTTCGGGTCGCGGCAGGGCCGGTTGGAGGAGCACGTAAAGCGGCGGGCCCTCGAGGTGGTGTCTTTGCGGCCGGCGGGGCCGGCTCTTGGGGGGCGGCGATCGCGGAGGCGGCGGAAACGGCGGCGTTTGCGGTGGCGTTTGCGGCAGGCTTGGGTGCTTCGCGAATCGTCGTCGTCATCGTCGAGGACGATGATGCGGCAGAAGCACCGGTCTGAAGCGGTGTGGGTTCCCGCTCTCGCTCTCGCTGCTGCTCCCGCTCGACTCGCTCGACACGCTCCCCACGCTCCCTCGATTGCGGCCGCGAACGTGCTCGGGTGGAAGGAGGAGGATGCGGTGACGACTTGCCTGAAGCTGATCGAGACGTGATCGCTGACGAGATGCCAGAATCTCGGGGCGGCGAGGCCCGTCTGTAAGAAGATCCTACGTATCTCTCGCCCCCACCGCCTCGGCGGCTCGTACTACGAGACCGTGGACGGTAGTTGCCACGAGATGCCGGCGCAGGCGACCGCCGGGGTGGACTTCTGTCCCTAGGACCTCTGTCGCGGCCGTATGGCGAACGCGACCGGCGTCTAATAGGTAATGAGACCATAGTCTGCGCAAAGGGGGGCAACGAACGGTACCTGTCGTCCCGCCGATCAAAGTCCCTGTCTCTATCCCTCTCACGCTCTCTATCTCTGTTGTCGCGGCGCGGCGGCGATCTGGCTCGATCGCTTCTCTCATCTCGAATTGCGGGAGATCTTACAATGGGACTGCGGCGCCTTGAAGGGCTACGTCTCGGCGAGGGCCGTCTCACAGGAGGAGGACTTCGAGTTCGGTCTCGTCTGCGCCATGTGTCGCTCTGAGGGCGTGGGTCTCTATCGCGGGACCGATCACGTCGGTAACGCTCAGCACTGCGCGAGCGGCGGCGTGCGGGAGATCTTCCCGGGACATAGCTATCCGAGGTCAATGGCGGTGTGCGGGCGCGCTCCCTGTCGCGGTCTCTGGATCTCGGGCGGTCTCTGGTGTCTCTGGTATCTCGATCTCGGTCTCTGTCGCGATCGCGAGATCTAGGCCGGTCTCTATCTCTGTCACGATCACGGTCGCGATCGCGGTCGCGGTCACGATCTCTATCTCGGTCTCGTTCGCGGTCCCTCAGCGGGCTTCGGGCTCGTCGAGGGGAGCGGTCTCCGCCGCCACCTCCGCCTCTAGGGAAGGGTCTCCAGGACTCGCCAGCGCCATACCTAGTGACCTCACCGTCCTCATACCTAAGATATTTTGTCAGCTGATTCCATTGATGATGGTTCAACGCAATCGGAAGGCCGGGCAATGGTTCACATGGTACAGGAGGCACATCGCTCTCTGCCACCCCGCGAAGATGTGTGATCGCCGTACAGGTCCGGCAGTCCGAGATGGGCCGGTGACAGGTACCAAGATACAAAGCAAGCGATACACTGATCATCGGTGCCACGGAGTTCCAGTTCCTGTGAGCGACGCTCCGGTGTGAAGTAATCGCAGAATGTGCCAAGCTCGACCAGGCAAGCCCTTGATGAGCTCGGGATGAACGGGTGGGAAAGACAACACGAGCTGCCAACAGCTACCACCACTCACCTGCTTCTCCGATCGCGATCCATAACTGTTCGTGTCGTGTAGCCTGGAGATAGGCTGAGAACAATGCTCGTGACAAAAGTCTCCTCGCGATGGGGGGGGTCGTGAATCTTTGCTCTACGCGCGCGCGCGATAGGTAGTTGGGTTGGTAAAGTTGATGGGTCAGCTAAAATGCGCGCCAACGCCAGACGTCAATCGTCCTTGGATGGAGCAGCAGGGTTCCTAAGGATGCAAGCAGCAAAAAGCGCCCGAGGATTGGGATCGGGCCCCCCCTGAAAACCAAAATGTACCCACAAAACGGAGGCTGAGAATCAGCTGTGAAGCGCGCTCAGACGCGGTTGCTCAGATAAGATAAGAAATGCGTCGGCTACTAAACCAATCCGAGTGTACTCGAGAACGTCAGTGCTGTTCCACAAGGCATCCTTTCGGCTGGGACCAATTAAAGCCTAGAGAATTGACGATGGCCTGGGATCTAAAGTGATTTGCCGGAAAATTTATAGACGCCCCCAAGACAAGGCGAGTGTTGAAAGACCACGAAAATACCGCGGCAACAGGATTTTGAAAAGGGACCCACTGGCTAGGTCTCTTTTACACTTGGAAAGAAAGACAAAAAGTCAGGTCACTTGCTGCTGCATGCCTTCCTACGCACCTACATATGCAGTGAAAACATCATGACCCAAAGACCCGAAAAGCAAAAGATTAACCCGAAGAGTGGCTTTGCCAATCGCGGTGAGGATTTGAGCCTCACGCGGGGGTCGAACCCGCAACCTTGAGATTAAGAGTCTCACGCTCTACCGATTGAGCTAGCAAGGCGGGTTATTGTGTGGATGCTATGATCCACTGTTGGAGAGGAAGGCCGTGACTCGTCTCTTGTATCCAGCTGACTTCTTGGTGACGATGTTCCCTCACTCCCTACTCGGAGTACAGAGTAGTTGGGGCAACATGGTTGGCATTGTCGTAGTGTATCAACAGAATTCTCTCGCGAGATGCCTAAGGTACGTCGCTCGCCCCCATCGCGTGCTCGAAGATTCCTCGCTACCAAAAGTGTCTCTTCTCTTCAAATCCTCCGCTCCCCCGTAATCAGCGTGCTGCGGACCTGGAACATGTCTCCGTCTCCAACGCCAGCCGGAGCTTCAGTACCCATTTGTATATGTGCTGCAATGGACTCACCCATCCCCCCTCCCCCGGTATCTCGTCCCATGCTTGACCTTCTCAGCTTCACTCAGCAGGCGCATGTCAGGCCATCTTATCGTCTTCCGTAGTATCACCATTCTGCCGAGCTGCGAGCATATCCAGCATCCAGCTCTGGACCTCCTTGGCATGGGCCTGCGCCATCTTCTGGGTGCCGTTTTCCGGGCTCCGAATCACCGTGCCGAAGCGGCGCTTACTTACTCTGTGCTTTGTGTCTGCACGAGACCAGCACGCGTGGTCATGCTCAACGTAGATCTGGGAGTGATCCTTATACCAAGGTGCAAGCTCGGTGTCGACGTCAGACTTGACGGGTCGCAGCATTCCCTTGATAAAGCAGGCGACTCCAGCAATTCTGGCTTTGCAGTCTGCCGTGAACTAATTAGCGGGGGAAGAGTACCTTAATGCTATGCGGTGAAAAGACATACCTCGTCCAGTCAGGAGCGCCCTAACTCCACTGTACGACCGACCTACGCCAAGAAGAAGAATGTCGTCGGCCTCCTCGTAGAGCTGGATGTAGTTGTCCCATAAGTAGTTCGCCAGCTCTTGAAGCTCGCCCAGGAGCTCGATCTCTCCTGTCTGCTGGGTGTAAGGCTCCATATCTTCATCTCGTAGAACCTTGTTCGGAACGTTGACATCCATGACCGCAATGCCTTGGCCAACCGCCCAATCGATGTACTGTTCGACGCTATCGACTACCCAGGCGTTATGGGCTTCCACGTGGCGGTCTACCACATCAGGTTGAGCCAAGACCTCCGGCGGATCATGAAAGATGATGAGTATACGCCGTGCGGACGGAATGTCTGGTGTGACGAGGACCTGATTCTCGTAGGATTTGAAGAGCATGTCTCTTTGTATGAAAAGAGGAATCATCTGATGGCGTTGTGACAGAGCTTGCCTTTGGCCGAGCCTTATGTGGTCGTTGAGTCTTGTGACATGCAGATCTTGAATATCCGGCATCGGAATAATGCCAGGTCTCATGCATTCCCAGTACGGCGCGTGGTAGCTCTGCACCTTGGCGAGGACCCTGGCCGCGTCCTTGTTCAGAGATGGCAGATTCATCTTCGGTGGCGGTTCTCCCATCAGCGTACGAGCGACTGATACCGCTGATGTTGAGATGGCTTGCAGGTTGTAGCCACCCTCCAGGCACACGACGACCTTGCCTTCTGCCAAGGACATGAGCATGTGGGTCATGTGTGAGTAGCAAGCAGGGCTCACGAAGCAACCACCGAGCTCGTCTCCGTCGGCAGCGTCGAATCCTGCAGAAATGACGACCAAGTCCGGGTTGAACTCCTTGGCGATAGGCATGATGATCTTTTGGAAGGCGGCAATGTACTCGCCATCTCCCATACCTTGGTCATGCCATCCAATGTTGATGTTCTTTCCCAGTCCAGGTCCCGTACCACAGTGCTCGAGGCCTCCATCCGGTATTTCCGCATTCTCGGGTGGCCCAGGGTAGAATTGTCCATTTTGGTAGACGTGAAGAGAAATGTATAGAACATTTGGGTCGTCGTAGAAGATATTCTGAATACCATTGCCGTGATGAACGTCCCAGTCCAAGATAAGCACCTTTCTGCAGGCCTCTGGATATTCTTGCTGGCAGATCTTGACGGCAACGGGCACGTTGTTGAAGAAGCAGAAGCCGAGGGGTTGGTCGTACTCTGCATGATGACCCGGGGGTCTGATGACAGCAAAGGCATTCTTGACGTTGCCCTCGACGACATGCTTGCAGGTGTCGATGGCGCCGCCGCAGGAGAGAAGGGCTGCCGTGAATGTCAGACTGCCCACGTAAAGCGAGGCACGGCCTTGATCATATTGCCGACTCGTTTCTCGTAGCGTGGGGTAGTCCATCTTCGATAGGCTCTCGACCCAGTGATAGTGCAGCGGAGTGTGTGTGGTAAGGATTTCTTCCTTGGTTGCTTCGCGAGCGCCAATTCTCCACATGTATTTCGACGGGTTGTGGCGCATCACTTCCGTGATTTTGCTTTCCGGGCCATTGAAAACCAAGCCATTCCTCTTGAATGCTTTGAAAATCTCCTCTATTCGGCGAGGGTCTTCCGGGTGATGAGGCGTAGTCCCGAAGTCGGCGTTGACGTGAAGCTTCATGCGATCATCGTAGCAACATGCCGTGGGTAGTAGTCCTCGTCTGCGAATCGAGTCATCGTCTAGAATTTCTTCGTAGTCCTCTTCGTCCTCCTCATCCTCGTCGTCGGGCGATGTGGTATTCTCGTCTTTTTGTACCCCATCAGCAGGCACTGGATTTCCATTGGTAGTCGTGGTGTCATTTGAAGGCTTATCATCTCCGCCCATGACGACGTCCGGGTCGCCGCCTTCCATGGTCCAGAAACCGGCTGTGTCGACACGCCCCAAAACGCGGATGATGCTTATCGTAAGTGATCTGAGACGAGGACAGTTTCTGATACTTCGGGAAGCAGAGCGAGATCGCCGTGACTGACCAACAGAGACTTTCCAAGGTACTGATGGCCGGGATGTTTTGAGCTAGGACGGAAGGCAGTCCTATGTCTCAAAAAGATGAGCAGGTCTGACTGAAAGCTCTGCCCTGTCTCCGAAGGCTGATCGATCTTCAACCACACAAAAAGAAACAACCCAGGTTGCCCAGAATCAGGCGATCTTCTAATTCCAGGTTAATTATATATTCGGGATTCGTCCAGGTGCCGAACGTGGAGGAACAGCAAAGCAGGCCAAGTGAAAGACAAAGTGTATATTTTGTGAGTTGTTCTTTCGGATGCGCATCTCTTGAATAAGTGATAGCATCAAAAACATCTCTTGGAATGAAAATGAGAACTGAGAAAGATCAAGTGAAGCTTCTTTGTTGCTCGGTCTCGATGAAAGGCAAACGGCGTTAAGAGAAACACTCGAGATGCGCCAACTCAGCCAGCTCGCTCGATATTGAGACACGAGACTGATCCGACTGTTGCTTGACTGTCATAGATAAGAAAAGCACTTTGTGAAATAGTAACTGACCTCTGTGAGAACGATGGTTCAACTATGGCTGCTGCCCGAGATGAGCTCAATACTGAGATCGGATAAGGACGCCGCCAGCTGTACTAGGTCGGTCTGCCGCAAGTCTGATTACAGGCGCAGCGCCTGCAGACGATTATCGTATATCGGGTGTAAGAGGTGGATTCGAGAGAAAGGAGGTATTAAGAACAGGGTGCCAGATGCGCAAAGACAATGCGCCGCGCTGATGGGGGACAATGCCGTCGTGTAGGACGGCTATTAAGTGAGTGGCCGGGTGTGAGTGAGGATGGGAGAGGCTTGGGCCACTGACAAGGCGGGAGCTGGCCACAAGCTCGCCGCCTTGCAGGGTGCACCCGCCACACTTACGCCCCTGTAGGTTCCAGCCTTGCACTAGAGACATCCACTCACTGCTGGGTTCCCGAATAAGGCAAGTTCAGTCTGTTACCACATTTCTTCCCATCATCACTTTCAAGATACCAACAAAACTATAGTGCAAATGATGAAAGTTGAGACGGTATTTTTGAAAAATTGTAGTAAAGTCTTGTCTAGCATAGGTAGGCGAAAGAACGGGGCGTTGCTAAGAACACTTATGTCTCATGCACGAGATACGCAACATCAACCTAACGAAGACGATATGAGGCCATTGACAGTGACTCTATTAGGATCCGCATTACCCTGGCCAACTTATATTTCACTCTCAGCTTAGATAAAATATCACGGAATGCTGGCCCCGGCCCCGATTGCCTCCAATCGGAAGCTTAGTATGCTTAGTAGCGTTGCCCGTCATGGGAATGACTTCGCTCGGCGAGAGCTCGACCATCATCTCCTGGTGGCGCCCAAATCCCTCTCGGCCGTCGGAATGCTCCTGGTGGAGGAATTGAGCCATCGTGGCTTCCGTCACGACCAAGATGCTCGTTCAAGTCGTCATCAGAGGTAACGATACCTCCAATGGTGGTCAAATCAGCAATGTCGAAAAGCCACGGCCGCTCGTCTGCTGCTGACTGGATCGCTGCTACAAAAGATTCCTGGTCCTGGGAGAATGCGGGATGCTTCAAGTTGACATCCATTACCAGTCTCTTCCGAGGGTAGTTGAACAAGTTCTCGAAGTAAAACATTAGGTCTTCCGGATCCAGCTTGGCATACGTGTCCACAATGCGTTCGCGAATGCTGGTCTCAATCATAGTCTCGAGGGGGCTGCTCTCGTCAACCTTTGGTAGATGTTAGCATTAATTCGATTCTGTCGCTGTTGCGCCTGCAATGTCGACTTGGAAGCCGTCAAATACCACTTACAGGATCGAGGTTCTGCTCTAAGTTCGGGTAGATGTAATGCCGTACAAGATTCTTCATCGACAAAAAGAGATCTCTCATCTCGATCAACTCGTGCGTTGAATGAAGTCTCATGTGACTGGTTCGAACATCGTTGACGAACGGCTCCGGCTGACTGCTCCGAGGACGAAGAAGTTCACCGTGAAAGTAAAACGCGTAGAGCCACCAACGATAAAGAGCACGGCGAAGCTTGAACTTCTCTAACTCGTCAAGTTGACGGCAGTCCTCAGGTGTCGCAAACCAGTGGAGTTGAGGGAACAGTTCCTCCCATTGTCGTGTCACCAAACAATACTTCAGCAAGGGCCTCAAGTCTCGTTCAACAAGCGTGACCGATCGAGGTGACGGCAAAGTAGTTCTTGGTGGTTTGTCGCCGTTCAAAGCCCCCGCATTGTGCTGAACACCGCCGCGGGATAGGGTGACGCCCGTCATGTCGCCCGGAAATCTTCTGAAAACTACTCGTCGCGGCTGAAAGGTATCTCCATACTGGACCATGTCTTGGTCCGATGCCGTGAAGACTTGGAGAAGCTCGGGCAAGGGGCTAAACTCTCGCTGGAGGACTGGCAGCAAAATCGCCGCCATATTTCTTTTCAAGAGTCCATGGAAAAGCGTGTTGACCTGAGCCAGGGAGAAGATGCTACAGATATCGAGCTGATGGTAAATATCGAAAATAATCTCAAGGGGAAGCCCTTCGAGGCCGTCCAATTTGCCCAGATCGTCACCCGCCAGGTCTGGTTGCAGCTGTTGGCCCACAAATAGTGATGAGTAAGTTGAAGACATCTTGAAAGCATTCAATGGTTGTCTATAGCGGTCTATGTGTAATGAGGGCGATCGTGATCTGAAACTTGATCAAGTATAAGGAAGATACTGATCTGATAGAGCAATGCAGAGTCAAGTTTCGAGCTGGGGGATGTTTGTGGTGGGAGGGTAGTCTGACTATAGTTCAGTCTGGTGTTGATTCAAATTGACGATGATGCAGATGAACAAGTCAGAGAAGCAGCGGAACGCCTTTGGCAGCAAAGTTGATACGAGTTGAATCTGTGAATATCTTAGAGGCTTTCTCCCAAAGACAATGATGTTGGCAAACGCGCGACTCACTGGTGTATTGCAGCATATTGCTTTCAGGCAGCTTCTTTCGTTGGCCCTCGTGAAGATGACTTCCCTGGCGTCTTTTGATGCTTGCCTGCTGATCAAGGACGGATAGAATGAGCTAGAGCCTGCAGCCTAGCTTTGATGTCGAAGAGGAGCTCTGATGAGCGCTTCAACAAATTGTCGCCGGATAAGGACCCAGCCACAATGAATGTGCGTGTGTTTTTGAGACTGATTCGTCTCGTCTGGCCTCACGGATGTATGAAATCACCAGTGAGGTATTGGATCAATGGGTTTACTTCCTGATAACCCCGACGTTGGGGCTATCAATAAGGGCGATGATGTAGGTCGGCATCGTTTGCACAGAAGACACGATATTGGTCGGAATGGGCTGGCAGATGTCCCGGTTGGCCATGCTTGCTCACACAGAACGCAGTGCTGGGTTGCTGAAGCAGTACTGCAGGAAGGGAAACCTCAACGCGAAGGGGGAATCGAGGTCAAGTAAAAGAGTAGACGCGACGGTGACGCAGAGGACATGCACCAAGGTCCTGGTTGCTGACCTAATGTAGGTTGCTCAAGCTCAGGAGGTCAAGCCGCACAGGTACCTCGAGTTTCCAAGATGACGGAAGTTATCTCCCTACCTTCAGTGGGTTCCTTCCCCGGGGAATTGGCGTCAGGGGTGCCGTATCGCTCGTGATTGTGGCTAGGGTGTTTGCAGCGCATCAGCCAATCATCGAGAGGTTGTTGGAGCCAACCTTGGGAGTACGTATTTTGTTATCAAAAGCTTCCATTCGCACCGCCCGTCCATAAGGTATGATTGATGATGCCAGGCATATACCGTATCTGCCACCTAGCATACCTCATTCTTCTGCCTTCTTCTTGTGCTCCAGAGTTACTCTGCAATTCAAAACCCCTGAGCATGAGCGGAAAAAGGGGGGAAAATTGGCCCCTTGCCAGTCAATAAACTCAAATATGCCTGAGCAGCATGGAATCTCGTTATTACGCAAACAGTGCCTTGGTATCCAGCTCGTCCTTCGCCGCGCTCTTTCCACCCTTGCTCCTGAGGCCGAGCTCGCCTCTCTTTGCCGCCCGCTCTACCTCCTGCTCCGTCCGCGAGACGTGGCGAGTAGACTTCTTCTTCCTCAGGTCCGCACGAATCTGGTTCGGGGAGACGAAGCTTCGGCTCTCCCAGATCTTGCTTCCACACATGCTGCCTTCGAGTATGACAATCGGGGTTGCCGTCCACCGGGGGCCGATCTCCACCAGGGCGACGTCTGTCTTGCCTCCCCTGAGGGCTGACTTTCCGGTTTCCTCCTCCGTCTCGGCATCGACCTCCTTGACCTCGAAATCTGATTGTGGCAGTGTCAGTCTTTGAGACGCAAATGCGATTATTAAGGTAGTCATCAGACTTACAGCGGATCCAGATCTTCTCGTCAACCCAGCTAATTCCCATCACGTGGTCGACGAAAGGCTTGGACTTTCTTGCACCCTCAGGAACACCGAACACCATTGTCATCAAGTTCTTGATGACTTGAAGGTGAGGCTCGGTGTCGAATGCAGAGTCAAAAGACAGTATAGGACGGCTGCCCTTGAGACAGTTACCCGGGAAGCGCAACTCCTCCATGGTCATGATATTCTGAATGTGTAGACGTACACTGGGGCCGTTCGGTGCCTTGTAGATGTCAGTATTGCCCACCCCCTTCGAGATCAACTACCGTAGTGGGAGCCACTCACGTTTGCCAACCACATGTACAGGTCCTGGTGCTTCCTGGCCTCCAAGTAGCAAATCTGAGGTGTCGAGTTGAGCTCGGCGAGTTCGTTGAGGACGTGCAATTTTGACTTGGTATCGAACTAAAGCGGTTTGTTAGAATCGAGAGTCGTCGACGAGTATAGCCAGCAATGGCGAGGATGTTACGGACCTTGCTGTCCAGCTTTCCGTGGGGCATCATCGAGTGAATATCGGTCATCAGGTGTCGGTGTCTGTTGAGGTACAAGGTCAGCAAGATTGCAGTGGCACATGGAGATTTGTTGGCGGAGCTTCACCTGTAAGTGACACCTCTGCTCGAAAGAACCAGAGCGCGCCTCTTCTGGCGCACCTTCTTGACGCCATTGGTCGGCGCCTCAGGCTTGTCGGCCTTCTTGGACAATGACTTGTACACGGAAGCCATCTTGTCGGGTCACGGACGTGGTGTGGGGTGTATTGGCGACGTCGAAGATGAATGTTTGACGCGAAGAAGATATCGCAGCCCACCTGCAGGAAATAGAAGCCGACGGTTTGCGACCAGCCCAAATTTTTTTCTTCCCGCTACGGACGGGACGCCCGATAAGAGAGCTTATCGGCCAGGCGGTGACCCGGTGTAGCGGGGCACCCACCCACTTCCAGGTCGAGAGGTTCCCTGTGGTGCCAGTGCACCTCGAACCTTTTTAATGAGTAAGGGAGGTACGTACCTGACTTGCGCGCATTCTGCTGCCCTTGTCGCCCAGACTGTGTCAGAGTGTGCCACAGACGGGGGGGACAGGAAACTCAAGCGCAGGCTAACCCAACTGCAGAGCGAGGGGGACTCGAGGGGCAGGGCCAGGCGTGAGGGGATGGACACCACAGGACCTACGAGTACCTAGCGCGGGCTGGGGGGAAAGAAACTTTGTGGATCGCAGCAAGCTTGCATGTCCACCTCAATTTCACCTCGCTGGAGCGCTTCGAGACAACCTGACCAGTGTGATGCCAGGACATGGCTTGAGAAAGACCCCGAAATTTGGGAATGCGGTACTTCTGTTAAACCATGGCTGGTTTGACCACTAAGATATTGAGCTGGGCCAGGGGCAGAGGCCACTTTGAGCTCAGAGGAACACCTGTCACGACTGCAAAATGTTCAGTAAATCACCTACTGTATTGGTGCACCAGAAAGGATACGTCAGAACTCATGAACACTTCTTGTCCAGGTTGAAGGCGGCCAAAGATGCGACCCGTTTACTTGAGATACCATCGCACACCATAAACAACCTCGCCAAGGGACATCTTGGCCACGATTTGCATGATATACGGCGAGGACAGGTCGTTGAATGGAGCAGCAAAAAGTATTTCGCACATCACCAAATCCACCTAGAAGACGCTCCCTCAAGGCATTAAGATGGATTCATTCAACTACGTAAGCATGTCAGAGCGATCGTCAGAAACGTCAAATCCCAGACAAGCCGCACTGAGCCGTATAAAGGAGAACAAAAGAAAGGCCGAGACTATACTCCGTCCCCTAGGAAATCATAAAAAGACTCATTGGATTCCTAGTCATTCCTCGATGCAGCAGCCCCTTCTTTACCGAGTGGCATACAGATTCCGGGGCATGTGTGTGACATGCCATGATATCGACCGTAGCAGCCCTCCCAAAAGGCCGTGAAACAGTTTCGCAGAAGGGGATTCGCTTAACAGCACTTGCCGCTCTTCTCTGCGCTGTTGTCAGCAGGCGTGCTGAGCGAAATGCCGGCGCCGGCTCCGATCGAGGCTTGGGGTCCGTCGCCCGAGTCGAGGGCCTTGCTGGATACGATGCGGTAGATCTCTGCGGCGAGGCGGATCACGTTAGCACTTGAATGTCACCAGATACCCCGGGGTTGTGTGGGTGAGTTGCAAAATAGGGGAGTAGACGCACCAGTCAAGATGTTCTGGAATGCAAGCTCGACGTTGCTGGCATCGAGGGCAGACGTCTCAATGAATGAAAGGTGGTTCTCGCCTAGAGCAACGGTTAGCCAACTCAGGGTCCACGGCGCTCTCCCCTGACGCTTCACCGCAACGTACTGGCGAAAGCCTTTGCCTCCTCTGTAGGCACTGCTCGCAGGTGGCGCAAATCGCTCTTGTTTCCGACAAGCATGATGACGATGTTGGCATCGGCGTGGTCTCGCAGTTCCTTCAGCCACCGGGTGACGTTCTCGTATGTCTGGTGTTTGCTGATGTCGTAAACGAGGAGGGCACCGACAGCTCCTCTGTAGTAGGCCGAAGTGATGGCGCGGTAGCGTTCCTGGCCGGCGGTATCCCAAATCTGTGCCTTGATCGTCTTGGAGTCGACTTGGATGGATCTAGTGGCGAACTCGACACCAATTGTCGACTTGGAGTCCAAGTTGAACTCATTGCGGGTGAATCGACTGAGAAGGTTGGACTTTCCGACGCCCGAGTCTCCGATCAACACCACTAGAAGATGAAAATGTCAGCTGGCCCTCACAGAAACCCTGTGGCCACTATGCGATAACGTCGCAAGGTCGGATCGGTCGTTGGCGCACCTTTGAAGAGGAACTGTCGGAGGCTTCAAGTTAGCGCAAGGAGGGGGGGACTTGAGAGCAGTTGGAGAGGGAGAGGGGCGGCAGTAGGGCCAAGGGGTATGGGAGATGGGAGATGGAGAGACTCACGTCATATTCGTCGTTGGCCATGATGTCGGATTATGTTGCAAATGCGATGGACGAGTGTCTAGGGAGGTGTAGGTTCGTTGGTGTTGCGAAGCGAGGATACTGCGGCTCGATGGAGGTGGTGCGCGGCCCCGAGAGATAAAGCAGTTGAGTTGAGGCGAGGCAAGGTGTAAGGGTCTGGGACTGAACCAGACTGAGAGAGGTGGTGGACAGTGCAGGTCAAGGCAGCATAGGGTGGTGGGCGAGGCAGCAAAGAGTGAGGTGAGGTGGTGGTGTCGGCACCCGGGCAGCTCTAGGCCACAGAGATTCGCTCGCCCGGATGAAGGTAGGCACTTTAGGTACCTAGAGGGTGAACAGCCTCTGGGAAAAGGGAACTCAAGCGTGCCTAAGGTGAGGTACCTGGGCGTGTTAGGTACCCGTGGTAAGGTATAGAAGGCAAGGTCAGGGTACTGCTGGGGGTTGTATCCCGTCCTAGCGCAGCTACAAAGGGGGCTTGTCGGGTCCTGGGCCATGGAACATTGGGAGTATCCAGGCACAGGAAGTACCTAGACAGCCAAGGTACTTTGGCGCGTGGTGCAACTTAATGATATACCTTAGAGCTCTGGTAACATTTGATACGTATGAGAGACTACTGGACTTTTTGCACTATGGAGCAGATGAGCAAGAGGCAGAGCTATCAAACACAGGAGCAATAAAACGTTTATTTCTGGGAAAGAAAAGGGGTGTGTTCATTAATAATGCAGTTAAAATCAGAAAGCCATTCCATGATGTTTTTAGAAACTAGCAATTCAGCATCTCCCTGCCGCCAGATCATCAACTGGTGGGGTTGTCAAGTAGCTGGAACGTCCACACTATGCAAAAAGGTCAAAGAGGTACTTTGAGGAGAATGTAGGTAGACAGACGACACGCTGGCAAGGAAAGTACCAAAAATTGATCAATGCATTTGCTTCCATTACTTCCATGGCTACCCATTCCTTGCCCGGACACATCAAAGTCGAAGGGGGACGATGCTCCACGTTCCCGGATGTGCTGAGCCCGCTGAGCCACACCACCGCCGGGCATGCACCAACCACGTTCGTCACATCGGCGTCTCCCTCGTTTGCCTCGAAGATTGACAGGATGTGAAGAGGTCAGCAGTTGACTTCAGTGTGAGAAGTCCCAGGATGGGATTCCGCCGTCGGTAGCCGGAAGTGTCGCGTTTCACCTCAAGCATCACGTGTGCCCTGGCCGCGGTGTTCAGAGAGGACAACCTCAGCATGGCTCACGTCGCTTCTTCTGACCCAGCTCGCCATGTGCCCTGAGTGTCACACACAGCTTGGTATATACTGGAGGTGCCAGGGAAGCTGACGTAGTCCATTTACACGCAGTGTCCCCAAGCAACAGCACTCGATCTTCAACGCCACCTGCATGACACAAGCTTCCAGATTACGGCATCCTGGACACGAGCCTTCCATGAGATACCTTAACCTGAACTTTGTTAACCACTTAGGTCCGTAATCATAGGCAGGTTCTACAAGTTGTCGAGATCAAGTGGCTTACCTAGGTTTCGAACGATTTCCTGGCCAGTTGAGGTAATCATCTTTGGATCCCGTCGCCAACACAGGCAGGAGAGGTTTCCTGTTTGCTTGTACGCACTTACCGTACCCAGCTAATTCACTACTTAATTGATAAGAGTATCCTTAGAGAGTTCTGTTTACAAGTGCCGATTCTCGAGGGAGGATGTGTGTACATTACCATCCAATACTTTCGGTGGGTCGTTGATGGAAAGTTGCTTCTTGTCCGAGTGCCTGCAGGACATTGCTCTCTGCACGCTAAGACGCTACTCGCTGCCTTCCGCTATCGTTGGATCGGTAGGTAGGCCCAATTACCTCAATCAGATGCCCGTACCTTAACCTTACCTAGGTGGTTCCTACCTACCCACCTACCTTAAGTACCTTACCTTGGTTGCAGAACTGTAAACACTGAAGGCACGGTGGACTGTGGCACCTTCCCCAAGATGCCGCACGGACACTATTCCACGACACCTCCCCAAGGCACGACGGGATGCCCTCCGTACCTGACATGCATGTAAACGCTCTCCCACCGCCCCGGTGTATCTTCGACATTGAATGGTTACTTTTCGCGCCCAATTTCACGCCAGCAATTCAGTACATAGCTGATTTTACTCTGAACAAACCTTCCAACTGTCCCGCCCCTCTCGATCTTCAAGGTCTTGATTGCCCTTCGGTACCTAACGAGTAGGGACGCAATCTGTCCCACCAGTTAGCCCTCATTACCTCGCTCGAAGAAACTCATCGCTTACCTTTGACTAGTTCACATAATTACATTCAAATTCATGAACAAGAGCTCCATCCTCTTTGCCGCATCGACAACTTTTGATCCTCGCCCGATCAGAACTTCGCTTCGAGCATGAGAGGTTCCTCTATACGCTCCAGTCCAGCGCGCGGTTGTATTCACTGAGCCTTGCTACCTAACTTGGCGTATCAATACTCACATCGCCATCTGAGTGTATCAACCTTTGGTGCGTTGAATACCTATGACAACAGATCACACATACGACCATAGCGTACTTCTTCACGCGTGCCTTCTGGATATGCTGTCCAGAGTATAAGCGTGCCATGGATGTTTCCGGGCTTTTCGTCGCCGATGACAAGCAGCCTGACGATGACAACATCTCCATCAACTCCACTCTCGCGTCCGAACATGATTCCGATGAGGAATGGCTGGTAGAGGGAATCCGCGCTCAGTGTCGCGAAGGTGGAAGAGACAAATATTTGGTAGAGTGGACCGGGTACCCCATTGAAGAGGCTACATGGGAGCCTGAGGAGAACGTGACGGATGAGCTACTTGGGGAATGGAAAGACACCCAAGCAAAGCAAGCTTCCGGAGAGGAGAAGCCGTTCGACATTCTCGCGTGGCAAGAAAGCGTGGTCAAGCGTCAAGAGGACAAATACCAACGGCATCACCAGCGCAACGTTGAACGGAAAAAACGAGGTATCCAGCTTAGGCTGTGGGAGGGTGAAACCAAAGCGGATTACTATCTCAGCGACGAAGACGTTGGGGAGGATGATTACAACGCCGTATTTCCCCCTCCAAAGGTTGTGGGGCGAAACGAAGATGCATTTCATTCTGATACTCATCCCTCCAATATCGCCCCTAAGCAGGAGGTCGCAGAGAAACCAATCCCTCAGAAACGGGCTTCAGCGACAGAGAAGCCAAAATCACCAACAAGAAAGGCACAGTCCAGCTCTAGCCCTCAGCCACGCTCACAACCACCTTCGGCGCAGGCAGCGACGACTGGATCTCAAGGAACAGCAAAGAAGAAGCCTCTGCCGAGCAGGGTAGTCAATAATGCGACAACCAGCCGGTTGCCAAATAGCGCGACAGCAACTGCGCGGACCACTCACAAGGCCAAAAAGACTGCTGGGAGCTCAAGAACAATGGTTAGATCACAGACTAGCGGAACGGGCATCAATGTCTTCGCAGCCGGCAAGCAATCAAAGCAGCGCCGTCAACTCGTACAGAACGTGGCCGATCCTAACAAGGATGCTCGGCTTTTCTCAAATCATCGACTCAGAAGAAAAGCTGAGCTACAAGGTCGTGAGAAAGCGGACGTGGCTCCCGCGGCAGTCCCAACGAAGCTATTCAGCATCAGCCGCGGGCCTCCTCCTGGAATCACTACCGGTACAAACACCTATCCGAGCACCAGTACTAAAGCTAGCATCCCTCGGTCTGTACTGAAGCGCTCAGTCGATGATCTCTCGACGAGGTCAGCCAGTAAGTCCAGCATGACGGCGTCGGAGAGGGCGGGGGTGTCACACCCTCAGAATCTCGGCCAGTCCCAGACTATTCAGCCAACGACTAAGAAAAGGAAGTCTGTTCAGTTTGCAGATGTTCCGCTTGTCGACAAGCCAGAAGAGATGGACGTGGACTACCCGACTGCTCGGCCAAGAAGACTCAAATCACCCCCAATGCCTTCAGATCCGTCACAGTCTACTCAACCGCCTGCTAAACCTCAGTCTATCCTTCGCAAGTTATCAATAACAAACTACAAGTCGAGAAGCACAGGCCAAAACCACGACAAAACTGTCGTTTTGGGTCCTCAGGGAAGCAAAGACATCGAAATGACATTTGATAACGTTAGAGGCGACTCTGACGCATGGCATTCTCAATTTGTTGACGAGAAACTTCTGCATTTCGCCAGAAACTTCACAGCCAAAACCTTTGCCTCTCAAAGGGCAATCGTCTTTGAGAGGCTACTCTCAAATGGAAGCGTCAGGCCCAAGTCGACCAACGACCAAGTTGCTGTGGAGAGAGCAGCAGAGCGGCTACGATCAGGGTCGTTTGGGGTTGCCTGCTTCTATGAAGACTTTCTCATCGTCATTTACCCAGCTGAGTGTGAAGATTGGAAGCGAACAATGCCTGAAGTCGAAGCCAACAGCCCGGCAAACGGTTGTCTGAAATATGTCATCTTCAAGCCTCAGCCGGCTGTTAAGAAGCCTTTACCAATCAGACAGGTCAACACTTCAAAGATAGCTTCGCGGATTGCCATATTCCGCGATCTCTTACGCCTCGACTACCATACGATCCTGCCCCCTGGCATTCGAAATGTACGCCACAATTTCTACCTGGCGTTTCCTCCATCCAGGGTGCTGTTACTTGAGGCTGTGAGCGAGTGGCTTCGCTCAGAGAATCCAGAATGTAGGATATTCTCAACTAAAACGGGTGGCGACTGGGCCGCCTTTACCAATCCGAAAATTGTTGCGCAAGGAGTTTTCATTGTTCACGAGGCAGCCGCCGATTCGCTCCGACGGTTCCCTGGTTTGCTCAAGCTGCTTTTGCATAAGAGCAGTGCAAGTTACGTCTTTTGGTGCATTGGGGAGTCACTCCAGCTGTCTCCCGCGTACCCATCCATTCGGTCTATGCACATTGAGATGCCAAAGCTGGGCACATTTGAGTTGACGAGGTTTTTCCCCCACGGTAACGCAATTTTGGTAACGCCAAGTTTTTTGGTCTCTGAACCACGCCGTGCCTTCGAACTCTTTCAATGGTACAATAGAACCTATCAGAAGCCTAACAATAACCAAAAGATTGTAGCAGCGGCGAGTTTACGCGAGTATCTGCGAGATCTTGCGCATGAGCGGTCCGCCCGCCGGGACGACTTGATGGCGGATGGTGACCTAACACGGCAGTGGTCAATGTCGAAGCGTGAGGATATAGCACGAATTGCAGGGTTGAGCAAAGAAGATTGCACAGCTCGGTTTGAGACATGGGCGATAGTGGACGGTCTCCAGTCGGCTATAGAGACAAGCATTGTGCCGGATGAGCAGCTTGAGGCCATTGTCTTTGCTGACGGGTCTATCGATGCCAACGACGAGCAAAGCTTGGTGAATTGGTTCGGCTGTTGGTCCCAAACCCGTTTCGACCAGTTCCGCAAGTTCCACGTTCTAGGAACAGATGGCACTTCCGACAACAGCCACCTGATCAAAGACGGCAACATTCCCATATACCCGCCTGGGGTTGGGCGCGATTTAGGAGCTGGGCCAAACCTCGATGTTCATGGTCCCCGTCAGACCACGTCAGGTGCCGACAATGATCTTGGACCAGGAAGTGGAGGTAGTAAACTTCTTGGAGGCTTGTCTGGCCACCACTTCCTGACGAAGTTGAAGGCAATGGCTAATCGCAATGAACGTCCGAAAGTGTGTCCATTTGGGAAGCTCTTCGGCTTTGCCGTCTCTTATTACGAAGACATTGTCGATACAGCTGACTCTTATGGAGACTTCCATCGCGACTTCTCAACTTTCGACAAGTGGATGGAGTGGCCCTGGCCGTTCTTCTCATCCTATCAGGAGCATTTCAAGCAACCTGCGGCACCTTATCATCTACCGCCGACTTTCAATACCTACTTCGCCTTTTTCTACACTCCTGAAGATGACCATCCAAGCAAACCGCCACCGCGCCATCCCTGGCTTGCGATTTGGCGGGTTCGTGAACCTTATGCGCCCTGGAAAGGAACCGAGCTTTTCATTTGGGACATCGCGGCCAAGGATCGATGTTCCAAAGCGAACGAGATCTACGAGTACCAACTCTTGCAGGCACAGCAGCACCTTATACGGATGGTACGGGAGCGATCTGAAGGCAAGCACCGGGGCCTTCCTCTGCTAGAGGTCTGGTGTGGCGGGTTCGAAACAGAGCCTTCAGAGTATACCTTGCCAGTCGACGTCACTTTCCACAACTTGGACGTGATGATGTCGGACTGCAAGCAACATCTTCCAGCGGCTGATACTTTATTGCTACGCAGGGGCTTCCGCAAGATTTGTCCTGGCGACGCGCCTGTTGGACAGGGGCATCATCCTACAGACTCTTCAATGGATATTGACATGATTGGCGGTCATCGAAATCATGGTGGCGAGAGCAAAATCATCTTCCACCCGCCCAGGGCCATCAATCCGACAGGACAGAGCAGATGTGAGAATTTGTTCTACACCTGGGTGATGAACATTGACAGACACAATCCTCGTCCCGCGTGGCCTTACACGTTCAGACCAACCACTGAGTGGTACCAGCAGCAGGTTGCCGAGAACCGGCATTTTGAGCACCTCAACGTTGCTTCGTGGCAGCGGGTGTTTGAAGTCCTCAGATTGCCCTCCGAGAAGAGCAAGGCGGAGTCGCAAGAGAGTGCCAAAAAGTGAAAAAAAAAAAAAAAAAAAAAAAAAAAACCCCCCAAAAGCAATGGAGTAATTTCATGCAGACGGATTCAGCCGGACAATGGCGAATCAGAGGGGTCATATTTCGGAGTATCATCACCAGATACCTGAGGTAAAGCAATTCCAGATTTGAGGGACTGTGTGTGATTATTGCATTCTAGCAGGCATGATACGGGAAGGATACGTGAGATATTCAAGTCTGCCTACGATATGGATGAGACAGGGAATTGAAAAATTCTCAACCCCTTCTGCATGTGACAACTTCAGTTCGTCATTATATGTGTGCGTACTGCGAGTGAAGTAGGCATGTGAGCCTGTTTTCGCCTCTTTTAGGCATTGGCGTAGACAGAATTCAATGACCGCCAAATTGACCGATTTCCAACGCCAAACGTATCCAGCAATAGTAGAAGTAGTCGCTCAGTTCCATTATAAGCCTTTCACTAATATGTTACATCTTTCCTCATTCTCATAAAGAAAACACTTAGGACCGAGATCCATCTAACCGCCAAGACCGAAAAAGCATCACCTCGCGGAAGCAGGGAAGTTCCTCGTGCTGAGCAACACCCCCTTAACCCTCCGAATATTATCCCTCGCCTTCTTGATCTCGTCCTCGGGCTCGTTCTTGCGCGGGCCGCCGTACAGCGAGTAGCTGCTCCCGGCGTAGTCGGACGGGCTCGGGTACGCCAGCTGCACGAGGTCGTCCTTAAGCACGTCCATCTTGGACTTCAGGTCCGCCACGTCGTCGGCGTCGGCAGCGACCGTGGTCTTGAGCCAGGCGGCCTGGTTCTTGAACCACGTCAGCTTGTCGGCCTGTCTGTCCGTCGCGGACTTTTCCTTGTCGCTGCTGCTGTTCTTGTTCTCCCCCCATGTTGTCAAGGAGGGCGTGGAAGGGATCGATGTCTGCGTGCCGATGTCGCGGTGGAACATTTCGGTCGGGTCGTCGGCGCTGCTCGCGTCGTCGTCTGCTGCGTCCTTGTATGCGCCTGCGCCCTCTGCTGCGGCAGACTTCTTGGGAGCGGGGATCTCGGAGACGGTGCCCTCGAGCTTCTCGATTATCTTTGCGAGGTTCTGGGAGGTTGTCTCGTGGAGGTCGTAGCGGGCTTCGATGAGGTTCTCGACCATGGGCTGGACGAGGTACTTGCTCGTGCCGTAGAGGAGGGTGGAGATGCCGGCGAAGGCGTAGAGGGTGTTTAGGATGCCGTTTACGGTGACGAGCGGCGGGGGGCGGGTAGGTTTTGTGAGGAATTCGGGGTAGGTTATCACGGGTGGTTGGTCTGTTTGGCGGGGGAAGGATATTTCGTTTTGCTGTGGTGATGGTGAGGGTGAGGGTGTCGAGGGTGTCTGTATTGGTGTTGTGTTTGCTGATGCTGGTGATGATGTTGTTACTTGACTCGAGCTAAGCGGTGACTGTGCTGTTTGAGCGGTCTGTAATCCATGTTGTCAATCATGAGAAACCCGTGAAACGAGGCAAAAGTGACTGGGAAGCATACCTCTTGCGCCGGCTTAGAAGCCGAGCTACCCAACAACTGCTCTATATCCTCTGGCGAGATGCCCTTGGTCTTGAGGAACGACTCTTTTGCTTCCCTCGGCGCGTCCTTGATCTCGTCATCCTGCAGGAACTTGCGGGCGACTTCGAGGCTGTCTTCGCGGGAGGGGACATCGTCCTGCTTCGCATCCTGCGAGGTGGTGGTCTCCGGCTCGAGTTCGGGTTCTTTCTTTTGGTCGCGCTGCCATGACGGAATGCCGGGCGTGCTGCCGCTATCGTCGGAGTCGCTCATGGTTAGAGTAAAGGAATTGTGCCCTGTTGCAGTAGAAGGTTTGCAACGGTGTGTCTGTGAGAGCTGTCGATGTTGGCGCAATATTGAATCGCGAATGAGCCGGGCGCTGGTCCGGAGGGCGGATTATTGATGGGGTCGGCGATTCGGCACCTATGACCACATGCCTCGGCTGGGGAAGCGGGAAACGGAAGAGGCTGGACGTTCTTTACGGGGATCACTGTTCCAGCACGTAACGGCCATTTGCTGACCTGGAGGCCCTTCAGTTCTACACGGTGCTGGGCCCAATGCACGGTGCCCATGGCGACCACCCCAAAAACGGGGCTTCCGTTTTCGACATCCGGCGCGCTTCAGCGGACTTCAGTGCTCTGGTGAAAGGCTGAACTCAAGGTGAGTAAGAACCGGACCAGCACAAGCAATTCTCATTGAGAATCCGTCTCAACTATAGCAATCGTTATCCAACTCTCGCCCGCCTCGAAAATCCCCTCAAGGTGTACTCCGTACCAGGTTCACTCCTGTTTCAAGCCAACAAAGGCTTTCAATCGGGATCATCCGATTCGCTCTGCCGCGTGGTCACCGACGATCTCCAACCGTCTCTTCAACTGGGCCGTCCTTCACCGACACACCTCGCCGCGCGACCAAGGATTAAGGTAAGCTCGCACCGAGCCAATTGCTCATGTTACTGTGTACCAGATGAGCAGGAGATAGTTGGGAGTGGACTCGCTAAGTAAAGGGGGACAGGATCGAAAGCTCACGCGCCAGGGGTTGAGAAACCAAGCGTCACACGAACGAAACGCAGGTGAGCAAAGAAAAGAGAAGAAGCGACAGCTGCAGCACGCGCACAGGAGGCGACAAGATCCAATCGATCCCAAAGGTCTCAGTTCCCGTCTTCCAGGGGGTTCACTTTTTTTTTCTGCCTTCTGCGGCTTGGCTTGGCCACAGCCACCAAAACCGTCCCAGCAAGGTTGCTCTGTGTGCCTGGTATCCAGTTGTGAGGGCGATAGGCCACCAAAAAGGCGATTATCCATCCCACTTGCCGTCCGCCTGTTTGCGCGCGCCCATCTTGCTTGCTGCGGCTAAGCGTCGTCTATCCTCCGTAAGGTATCAATCAATCGGTAAGCTCAAAATCCCATCGCAGATGCGACCTCTTCCTTTTAGCTTTTTCCTTGTCACTCCGTCACATCTTCACGCTGCACCTGCATCAACCTTCACCTCGTACTTGTCTCTTCTCCTTCAAATCACAAGATCAACATCGCCGGATTGCTGTGCCAAGTCAAGTGAGGCAAGCGGCAACGACATCGATACTCCAATCAACATCCCTGAGAAGAAGGAGAAACTATATCGGCCGGGGTTGTGCACACTCTGCGAATCCGATTCTCTTCCACGAGATACCTTAGTCCTGTTGAAAAGTGGCCGTGTCGAGTTTTGAGAGTCCCCGGGCGGTTTAACAAGAAACCGAAAAAGGCGCCCCGCGCGTGCGTGTGCGATTCATTAAGAAAAAGAAGGCGTTGAAACCTACCTGGGCTAAAGTTGCATCTCGGCCAACTACACTGACTGCCTTACCTCATCTCCCGTATCAAGGGATCAGATTCCCTAGCAGCGGTGCCACCTCACCTTTCCCCTTCCCCTTCCTTGTCTGGACCGGCCCCCCGAGCTTACCTTAATTCAACCTCCCGTGTCCAATCTTGGATGAAAAACTCCCCCACCATCATCCCGAAACCACCCTAAACCTTTTCACTCCGAGATATCACATCGTCATTCCGTACCTAAACCGCTCATACGTGGCGTAATCCCCCTTCGCGCGTTATTGTTCTTCTGCCAAGACAATTCACGAGACAGATCAGCCTTCGCATATACCCAAGATATGGCTTCGCGACCGCGCCGCTCGGCGGCCAAGAAGGCGCAAGAACAGATTACTGACTGGGCCGATAGCGAGCGAACCAGCAGCATGTCTACCCGTGCTCGCCGTTCAGATGGCCGGACCTCGGGCGTGTCCCGCGGCCCGCCTTCGTCACCAGGCAGTGAGCACCTGAACCTCACTGTCAAGGTACCCGCGAATAAGCTTCGCGAGGCCACCAGCAGGGGACGGAACTCGACGGGGAATAGCATTTCGGTCAACAGCGAGGTCGTTGCCGGCAGACGCAACCGTGGCCCGAAGAAGAGCTACGTTGTGGAATCCGATAGCGATGAGGAGGAGGAAGACGAAGACGAGGAGATGGAGGAGCCTGACGCTGATGGCGACGACGACGACATGGAAGTCGACGCCGAGGGCGAGGAGGAAGATGCTGATGGCGACATCGACATGGACACCCCTGCGGCCCCCACCATCAAAATCTCCTTACCCAAGGCTGGAAAGGTCACGCCTCGACGACCAGCAGCGGCGAGAGTGATTGAGGACGACGATGATGACGAAGAGGAGCTCAGCGAGATTGAAGTCAGTGACCCTGAAAACACGATGAACATGAGCATCGACGTTGGGGGCGCTGGCGACGACGATGATGACGACGACGAAGACGAGGAAGATGAAGAAGAAGATGCTGAAGGTGAAGAGGAAGATGCCGAAGGTGAGGAAGAAGACGCCGAGGGCGAGGAGGAAGAGGAGATTGAAGTCGCGGACGAGACTGTGGGAGCCGATGCCGAAGGCGAGCTCGACAGCGATCTGGGCAGCCGTGAGGGCACACCCGATTTGACCAAGATGACGAGGAGACAGCGGGCTCGCTTCGAGGACGAGCCTCAGCAGTATATGAAACTTTCAGACGGTAAGAATGCGCTGTTTTGCGAGGAATCTTGACGAAAAAGCAGACGCTGACATGGAATCACAACAGAGGTCCAAGCAAAGAAGGTCTTCACTGCTGAAGAGTTATCGATGAGAAGGGCAGAAATGGCACGTCGACGACGCAACCTGTCTGACAAGCGCAACGAAGAAGTCAAGGCAAGTATTATCATTATTTGCGGATGACTGGGCCATGAACAGGCGTATGCTAACTTCCAAACAATAGATGGAAACCATCAACAAGCTTTTGAAGAAACAGGCGCCCAAGACCAAGGGCAAGGGAGCCAATGGCGAGGATACGCCCGGCGGCGACTCATCGAAGCCCGACGTCGCCTTTGTCCGCTGGGTCAACTCCAAGAAGGGCAGCATCGTTGCTGTGCCCGAGGAGATCATTGGAGGGCCGGCTGGCAAGGTATTTGGACCTCCAGGTTTGAAATCTGGCAAGATGGTTGAGGAAGTCGCATAGAGAGACATCGATGCGCTAACCCCCTTTCTTGCGGCTTGGCTATTATTCTTCGAGGGATATCACAAGCTGTATTCGAGTTACGAGACACCTGAAATATAGATGGGAGTTTACCTCCGCAGTCACAGAGTTTCGTTTTGGGCCCCGGGGGGGGGGCGCTGGGCGAAAATTGGCATCATTTCACAGTACACATAATCAGGAGTAGCCTACAACCAAGTAACGAATCTAGACTTTTTTTTCAAAGGGCATATCACTCAATCACTTGAGCCTTATCCCTAGAAGCACGCAGCTCGCGGGGGGGGGGGGGGTTGTTGGGTTATGTGAAGAGATCAGCTCACTGGTTGCAAGTCATGAAATACATTTGATCTTCGGAGCTGGCCGTCCGGTCTGTCGTCAATCCAGCGCTCAACACATGAGCGATCCGGCTGTGGGGTGATGTGACGAGCGACGATCCTTACCACGCTACGGCGCATCCCCGTTGCACAGAGGTGGAGGAGCACAGTGGCTGGCTTAGATAATCACCTTGGTGGGAGATCCTTGCAGAAAGTGAGAAGGCGTCAGTCATGTGGTGTCTCTCCCCCGCCTCAGACCTTGCCTGAAAGAGTTGAAGCAATTGCATTTGCTCCTCCGCAAAGATACGGAGTAGCAATGGATACACTACACAGTACGCAGTAAAGATTCTGGACCGAGGTTTTGGTCGAGCGTTGAGTTTTGTCCACGGGCGTGTTTTCAAGCACCGAGTCCGCTAAGCAGATGAAGGCCAAGTAAGGTAGCGATCTTGGACAAAGCTTGAGTAAGGTATCTGTAAGTGGCTTGCTCTCCTCTCTATGGATACTTGGTCCGATGGACGGAGTGCGTCGCTTGCTTGTATAATCATCCCCCGAGCCTCATTGCCGATATGTGCGAGTGGTGCGATGTCCGAAAGAAAAGGGGCGCGCACGTTGAAGCGGATCTGGGGCAAGGATAAATATGGGGTTGTGATTTTAACCGTCGAATGCTGCCGTTGAAATGATTCTGATGGATTAGAAATGTTCAGCGTCATGATTCACCGGCCGGGGTTGTCTAATCTCTCGGTTGGAGTTGAACTCTGTTTCTTCCAGTCAGCAAGCTTATATCCCTCTGGATGACTGGTATACCGTACAGCCTACAGTAGTACCTACCTCGGTAAAATGCTCTGGTACTGGATCAGAGTGGTGGTGGTGGTCGACTGCAGCTCTCCACGTCTGGGGTTGTTCATGTTTCTTTCGTGGTCCAGGGAGCCAACCACACCCCGGATCTGCACCTGCAAGAAGCCGGGATGGGGGTTGATTGAGGCCTACCTACTGCGGTAAGGTATTACAGGCTACAATATGGGTCGAGCTTACTGGTCGGTGAACATGAGGGAAAATCAAGCAGCGAACCAGATTGGCAAACTCAAGGAGATTGGTAAGTCAACAAGCCGCAGGCAAGCTTCCAAAGATGTAGAGCAATCAAGCAAACTCACGGGCACGCTGCAGCTCGCCAGAAGCTGCTTGGGGGGCAGAGAACTCCCGTCCTTTTGGCTTGTCATGCCAAGCCAATGACAGTGTCCTAGCTTGGAGACGGCTTCAAGCTGGAGGACCCTCTTTCTCGGACTCTACTGTGTTGGTACCGTGTACGAATAGAGGTGCTAGGCAGTGAAAGGAACGCGATACCGACAGGAGCAAAAAGGCCCAGGTTTGCCAGGCTGGGACAGCTGACCGACGAGGTTTTCCAAGTGACATCGATTTCTGTGAGGTGAGAGGTGAGCTCGGATCCGATGCCGACGGCGATGTCACTCTGGGAGGGCAAACTTTTGCAGAGCCATGTCGCGTGGACAATCACACCAAAAGTCCACTCTCTCTCTCTCTCTCGTCTCCCCACTTTCCTGGCCATCGAAAGCGCAAGGCCAACCTTGAGGCTAAGGTAAGAGTGAGTTCGCATGTTTTCACCATCATAGGTAGGTAGGCAGGTGCAGGTCGGCAAGCACCTTGCCAAAACTTGCCGTCCCAAGGTGACTTTTCGCGGTATTCGACGATACCTAATTTACCTACTGTAGAAAGTACACCAGAGGCAAGGTACCTACCTACCTAAGATAGAGGTGGCACTTGCTGACAGGCACAAACTCAGGCGTGAGGGCAAGTGCAACTAAGGTGGTGACATTGGACTTTTGTTCCCTGGTGTTGCTTGGTGGATGTTCTCCGTACTGTATGATGGATCCCTGCCCACCTTTTCTTAACCTTTGGGAAGGAGGGAAAAACTGGCCCTGGCGGGTGGTTTCCCAACTAGCGTAAGACGCAAGAAATAGAGTCAGAATTGCCTTTCGCTTCTTTTCTGACTTTTTTTGCTTGCCCGACCGAACTTCATGCCTTGTTGGACCCTGGAACGCCCCCTCGTCTCGTACACGTGTAGTAGGAGTGCGAATACTCGGGCTGGGTGATCCCCTTCTTTCACATACCATGGCGTTACCTTCTTCGCACGCCGAGGCGCCATCCACTGCTACGTCCATGCCCAGCCAACAAGATCACCACCACCTTACGTCTGCATCTGCGACTGCGTCTGATTCTATTCCTGCTACTGCAGCTGCTACTGCTTCTGCTCCCCGCGGCGACGAGGTCACCGCTCCTCCTTCGTCAGATCAAGGTGAGTGAACGAGACACAGGACGCTAAACCGAGATGGTCCTGGCACCTTCTGCCTCCTCTCCTTGACCTTCTCTTTCACCCGCACTACTAGGTACACGCATACACGCACTACACAGTACAGGCATCAAGTCCGATTGCCTGGTGTAGCCTGGCCCTTTCTTCACTTGTCCATCCTCCACCTTTTTTTTTATATCTATTCCCATGTGCCTCCCCCCAGAATGCCCCAATACCGACCGAAATGGAATAGGTGGTAGATAGAGCAAGGGTCTGGACCATCTTGGCTTGCCCGCCGACACTTGACTCCAATACCTACCTATTCATATACGATGCCAAAGAGTGGCAGCACTACTCCAACACGGCTCCTCCTCCTTCCTCCTTTACCCCGTTTTCATTTTGTTCACAACACCCTGGATGCGGTGCATGTTGCATGACTTATGAGTGTCGTGTTGCACAAAACCAAAACAGCGGATAGGCCGTATACATGACAAAATTGATATAACTGACAATCCAGCCCCCTTGGAAACCAACATCAGGCCACCCGCGGCCGCGACCACCACCCCAGTCCCAGTCCTAGTCCCGGTCCCAGATCCAGACGTTGACGCGCCCCAGCTCCATCGCCCTCACCCGCACCACCAGCCCACCCCGCACGCGACTGCGACGGAGACGGCTGCGGCTGCTGCTGCGACGCCGCCAGCATTAGCTGCCATTGCTACTGCGACGCCCACGGCAACCCTGCCCGGAGCTTCACTTGCCCTTCATATAAAGCGGACGGCGCCCAGTTCCTCGTCCCTCGACTCGCCTCTCATGCCTCCTGCTTCTCCTTCCTCGTCAGCTGCGCCGTCGGCCAACCCCCCGTCACAGCCAAACCCTCACCCTTCCTCCTCGAACTCCAAGATGCTCTTCTCAGACATGTACAAGTCCCCGCGCTCACCGCTGGCCAAGTTCCGTCTGTCCATGTCACAGCAGCCTTTGGCCTTGGACTTGCCCGACTACGATCCTGATCTGCTTAGCAAGGACAAAGAAAAGCAAAAGGCAGCTGTCAAGAAGTACTTGACCGCCAAAATTCGCAACGATTGGGAATTCGTATGGCCACCAGTCGCACCCCCGCCCCAAAACGGCGATGCTACACCCGATGTTAGTGCAACACCCGAACAGGACACCGCCGAGAAACCGCAACAAGAAACTTCTGAACCAAAGGTTGAAGCTACGGCGACCTCGAATGATGAAGCTATCCACAACACAGACAGCGAAGAAGAAGACGACGAAGAGGAAGACAGCGACGCTGAGTCCGTCTACAGCACCGTCTCAGAAGATGCCGCGCGTTTCAAACCTCGCCTAGAATGGGTGTCTGACCTGTCCGACGAAGATCCTCCCCTATCTCTCTCTCCATTCCGTTTCGACAGCCCCGATGCAATCGGCGCGACAGTCAAGGCTTCTATAGCAGACAAGCGTGCGCGGAGACGGCGAGCCCTACGTGAGGAGATGGAATGGAATGAAGGGTTGGCCTGCTTCGAGGCCAGGCGCAATGCCTGGACAGGCGCAAGAACGGTGCGCGTTCGCACAAAGCCCGTTTCCCCTACCCAGACGTTCTCTCCTCTCTCCCCACGCCGCCTCTTCTTCCGCACTTCATTCTCCCATCCTCAACCCGCTCCTGCCTCACCAGCGTCGCCTGCGCACTCTCTGCAACAGCGGGTAAGCAACGAAGCCTCAGCCGCTGTATCAGACGGCTCTGAGCTCTCAAAAGACCCGTCCAAGGAACTCACGGCGATAAAGTCGAAAGAGTCTCAAAAGTCAACGGCATCTCCCACAACAACGACATACCCCGTCGAGACACTCATTCCCGTCCCGGCGCCACTGCTCCCACCGGGTAACCCAATGCGCGCATCTATTACCCCCTCCGTGTACATTTCCCTGTACGAGAAGGTGATAGTCCACGCGCTGACACCCTCATGTCCCGTCAACTTGTCAGACATGATCCGGGCGTGCGTGGTTGGCTGGAAGCGGGACGGCGAGTGGCCACCGAAGCCCTCGGCCGCGGAACCCGGTATCGTGGCCGTACGACGGCGCAAGAAGTCAGTGACGGACGGGCAGGGCCCGAATCCCACTCGTAGGATGAGCTTCGGATTCTTAGGCAGAGGCGAGAAGGCAGCCGAAGGCCAGGACGACGGCACCGGAAAGGGTATCAGGAAGAGCCTTCAAAGAGTGCTCGGTCTTGGGCATCACCATACTGCCTCCACTGGCTCCGCCAATGGGGGCAACAACGGCGCATAGATGGGAGACGCATTGCCACGGTGCAAACTTCTCCTTTACGAAGGATGATGATTATGATGAAAGGAGATTTAATACGGATGATCTTTTCCTTTGGGTAATAGGCATCTCGAGGGCACAAAATGGGCTTGAATATGGAGGTTCCATGGGTTGGTGACTGCATGGGACGGGAAAGTTGTTCTTGCGACAGATACCCATACAATTCAGTAGTTGGACAGTCAGTGACAGCGTGCCACATTAATGAACACGGTTCTCTTGGTGCAGAACATGGCTTCGACATCTTGTTTGCTATTGATGACATATCAACACGGACCAGAGCTCAGTTGTTGTGAAATATACCGTTCATGCCTTCAACTACAAAGGGATGAATTGAATATCTTACCATGCATAGCTTAGCGGTTATCTAGTAGACAGAGTTGTTGTGAGAAAAGTAAAAGATAACTATCCTCCTGGCGTCAGCATGGTGGCTACGATGGGGTTGGAATAATGTGATGTCGACAAGCCATGTCGAGGCATAGACGTATAAATGGAAAATGGATGACATGATACAGATCCGCGAGTAGGAACTCACTGCAGATACCTCGCTTCAAAAGGGGGCAAGCTATGCAACAAAATTCATCTCCTTCCTGGAGCTGAGCGTGTCCTCTATTCAGAGTTAGATCTTAACCCCGCGTAAAACTTCATTTCCAGGATGGGAAGGATCTACCCTTCGATACTTCCTCCTTTTACTTTCCTACCGTATTGGAGTCCTCGTACATGAGTATGCGATGGCTTCACGAGTGACCAGCAGTCTTGAACCGTAGCCTCCTGTCTCGAACTATCCAGTTGGTGGTATCTTGTTTTTCTTTGAGTTTAAGCCGCTCCTCAACGACTGAGATCAAGACCAAACATAAGTGTGAGATCACGGCAACGCAACTTGGTTGCTTGAAGATTTCGCATGCTCCGGTACCGATAACTCGCTCACTTCCATGCATGCAAAGCTCACTAGGGATGAGAACGGTCAGAGGCATCACCCTCCCCTATGAATTTGGCCAACTGCCATACATAGACACCGCAAACAAGGCACCATCGGTGAACGCAACTTAATGGAATCCCTTCACTCCCTCCATAACCACATGCGCAAAGAATGGTTGTGTATAGCTGCGACCAGTGATTTCTTTCACGCACAAGCTGGTTGAGTATAGGGAAGCGTCATTTCACAATCATCAATATTAAAAAAAAAAAAAAAAGAAATAAAAAAAAAAGGAGCGAATTCCCTTTCATGATAGCAGCAATCACATACGTATAAGGCTCTTGATGAAGTATAAAAACGAGGGCGCTAACTAACTGAACGTGGGATCATACATAAGAGACATTGAGCCTTAGAGCAAGTCGCCAACTACCACATGTCCATGGACTGGACTCCGGCTAACACAGGGTGAACCCATTATTTCAGGAAATGATCCGGGATATCTTTCTCTTCCAAGCAAGGTGCATTACAGCAGCCTTCTCCTCGCATCAGGCTCACTTGATTGGGGTATGATTCAATCCGTTCAATCACGTGAGTAAAGGATCTCATCAGGTTTAAAGAAAAGCGTGACCGCTGTGTCTGAATGGGACAAGCCTAGGAGTTGCTGCTAGTATACCTTGAATAGTGGTAGAGCGATTTGGTCATAATGAGTTAATGACGGGGTAACTTATTGCTCATTTCAGGGGTCGATAATGAGAATTCTCTTATTCTCCAGGCATTGTTCCGGAATTTCTTCTCTATCTGGCTCGCCCGAGTGGATGCGACGTATAATTTCACGAATAATTTGGAACGAGAGTCGACTATAGGTAGGGCTTGCTCAAGCTTTATATGTGACGTATCCGTTCACGAATACGTTCAAAGGCAGAGCTGACGATACATGAGAGCTGGCTGTAAAGCAGAGGTACAGACTTGTGTGGGGACTAGTCATAAGGACACCATCATTATGATTGTAATCATTGTCATTAGAGACGGACAGCCGCGTTCGCCTACAGCCAGCCAATCCCGCTCTGCCGGATTGGAGACGGTCGAGTGCAGAGGCACACCACTCCATGAAATGGGCTTCCCCCGTTTTATACCTTAGCATAGCTGACTCCGTCCCCGTGCAGAAAATATACTGGAATTTACTCGCTCTGGTGGCTCTCAGTATCCATGCTTGCGTTTAACCCAATAAACCCAACTTGGCTGGCTCTCCTGTCCATACGGTGGTTGCTGATTTTCGACCTTACCTAGTATATTGCTCTCTCGATAATGACAGTATGATGTTGCGGCTACTACGGTTCCCAGCCGCCTTTGATCTTACCATGGGGTCAAGACGCCTAGTGAACGTAGGAAGCCAAGCCTGATCAGTCCAGCACCTTATACACTGGAGGTTTCCGTACAACCTTAACTACTTAGCTCCCAATATCTATCTCCCCTTACAGTAAGCCTGCTGGTAATTTGCTCTTTCTTAGATGCATCAGAGGGATCCGGCACCAACATTCAACTTGTCTGGAGTGCTGGTCTGTCTCGACTCCAAGGGCTTCTCATCAAGATAGACCTAGGTACCTACTTTGACAAAAGTAGATGACAAGATCACGAGTTCAGACTGGAGGTATCCTACGAGTATTTTGATGACGTTGGACCTTAAAGGTTCACTAGCTCCCCGAGTCGGTCAATGAGTATCACGAGAGGCCACTCAACGGTAGTTAAGGTGAGGACGGCCTCATAACCATGGAGATGTGATCCGAACCTCTATATTCTCCCGGCCATAAATACAAGACTGGACTCCTCAACTAAGTGGGATGGAACACCAGAGCCATCGGCCGCTCGCAGTTCTCCGCGTTTAGTGACACGCGCGTTATTCATCTTTGCCCGCAAGGACGTCGAACTATTAGATATACATTCCTACTCAAGTAATTTCCGCCTCCAAATTACACTCTTCATCATCTTACGAATATTCCGACCGGACTACACCGTATACACCAAATGATGTTTAAGGGCATTATCTACAAGTGAAAGAAGATAAGGAAATTCATACTTTATGCTTGTGAAAGGTAGCCTCATCTGAACGGTGGGCTTCCAGCAGCAGATTGACAAGGAACTGGCCACCTCGGTTCGAGAAAAAAGCATGGCTGACAGAGCGCTATAAGCCGAGAAGGTGAAGCAGCAACCACTTTTTATATCAGAGAATTGAAGACCAAGCAAGAGATCTCTGCTTAGATAGCTCTCCATACCAACCGTAACATGGCTCTATCTCATGGAGGACGACGTAGGATACAGCTCAGCTCAACTCAGCTCAAGCGGGCCATCTTATGCCACAGGTGCTCCAGCCGAGGAAGCGCGTCGCATCTCGAGCAATTCCATCGAGGGAGAAAAGTAAACTCTGAAGCGTGTAGGGAATGTACAATACGTTGTGAGCAACACGCCAGCGTTTGGAAAGCAAAAGGCTCGAAGTTGGTGGTGACTTTCCTACAACATGTCAGCTCGAGAGTTCACTGTTCCAAGTTGAGGCACTGCCATCTGACTGCTTCAGGTGTCGTTGGCCAAGTAATGACATCGTGTCGTTGCGTTGATTGGCAAACTAGGGCAAGTAACATCGTCATTTGAACAGTGAGAAAGCAAGAGCTTGTCTGGACCTGTCAGGAAAGCGGAACAAAACGCATGTGAACCACAAGCTGTATGGGACATAATTACGAGCAAGTACGTCACTAGTCGGAAAGCACGGCGAGTCACTTGCATGGTGGGAAAACGGCTGAAGAAATAAGGAGATTCTCTCAACTACAAGAGGAATTAAGTAGATTTCTTGGTACACAGCTCACAAAAGAGACTTGGATTGAGCTAAGAAACCTCCCCGTTCCATCGTTCCTCTTCTATACACAGGCTCAACGCCCCAACTCTCGACGTCATTTGGTATTTTCGTCGCGAATCGTTTAGTTCTTCTCCAACTCCGCCAGAATCTTCTCACCCTTCTCCTTGGCCGAGGCGAAGTCACCGACCATGTAGAAGGCACCCTCGGGAAGGTTGTCACCCTCACCAGAGAGAATGGCCTTGAAGGAGGAGATGGTCTCCTTCAGGTCGACCAACTTACCCTCGATACCAGTGAAAACCTGGGCGACGGTGAAGGGCTGGGACAGGAAACGCTGGATCTTACGGGCACGCTCGACGGTGAGCTTGTCAGCCTCAGAAAGTTCGTCCATACCAAGAATGGCAATGATATCCTGGAGAGACTTGTACTCCTGGAGAATCTGCTGGACGCGGGTGGCGGTGTCGTAGTGGTCCTGGCCGACAATACGGGGGTCCAACATACGAGACTTGGAGTCAAGAGGGTCGACAGCGGGGTAGATACCCAACTCGGAGATACCACGGGACAAGACAGTGGTGGCGTCCAAGTGAGCGAAGGTGGTGGCGGGGGCGGGATCAGTCAAATCGTCAGCAGGGACGTAGACGGCCTGGACGGAAGTAATGGAACCCTTCTTGGTGGTGGTAATACGCTCCTGCATACCACCCATGTCGATGGCGAGGGTGGGCTGGTAACCGACGGCAGAGGGGATACGACCCAGAAGGGCAGACACCTCGGAACCGGCCTGGGTGAAACGGAAAATGTTGTCAATGAAGAGCAACACTGGGGAATTTGTTAGCAATTGTGTCAATATCAAGAAGGGCAGATTCTCAACTCACCATCCTGTCCCTCCTCGTCACGGAAGTACTCGGCAATGGTAAGACCAGTCAGGGCAACACGGGCACGGGCACCTGGGGGCTCGTTCATCTGACCGAACACCAAGGCGACCTTGGACTCGCCATCAAGCTGAATGACGGAAGTCTCCTGCATCTCGTGGTACAGATCGTTACCCTCACGGGTACGCTCACCGACACCAGTGAAGACGGAGTAACCACCGTGGGCCTTGGCGATGTTGTTGATCAACTCCTGAATGAAGACGGTCTTGCCGACACCGGCACCACCGAAGAGACCAATCTTTCCACCACGAGCGTAGGGGGCGAGGAGATCGACGACCTTGATACCAGTGACGAGAACCTCGGCGGTGGTGGACTGGTCGATGAACTCAGGGGGCTCGGTGTGAATGGGAAGGCGCTTCTCGGTCTTGATGGGGCCACGCTCGTCAATGGGGTCACCAGTGACGTTAATGATACGGCCAAGAGTCGCGGGACCGACGGGAATGGTGATGGGGGCACCAGTGTCGGTGGCAGGGCGGCCACGGACGAGACCTTCGGTACCTAGGGGGATTGTGAGTACGAGCGCGAAAAAGTTTTTTAGGGGAGGGAATACGAACCGTCCATGGCAATGCAGCGGACGACATTCTCACCCAAGTGTTGCTGTGCAGACGTGTCAGATGAAACTCGACTTTTGCTAATTTGCAGTGGATATTTTTCCAGCCGCCAAAGGTACGTACCGCGACCTCAAGAACCAGCTTCTGGTCGTTGTTTGTCGTCTCGAGGGCGTTCAGAATGGGAGGGAGCTTGGCGGTGTCGAACTTGACTGTATCCACGCGTCAGTATTTGATGATTTCGTGATGGTCGAACCCCTTTGAAGGGTTTTCTTCGGATAGTACGAACCGTCGACGACGGCACCAATGACCTGTTGATTTGTTGTTGTCAGTAACCGACATCGCCCTCGGGTCAACGGAAGGGATGAACGAGGCCATCACTCACCTGGTAAATCTTTCCATCACCGACACCGGCAGTGCTGGCGAATCTGCTGGAGGCAGGGAATCTGAAGGTAGAAGGTCTGATGGCGCGAGGAGCGGTCGCCGCAAAGGAAGGGCGAGCCGCCCGGGCGAAGGAGGAAATGCCGCTGCGAGGGACCGGTTAGCTCAATTGGGGCCAATTGAACACGATATGGTTCAAAAAGTCGATCAGGTAGTTGGTACCAACCTCTTGAACATCTTCACAGATGATTAAGGGCGACTTCGGATGGGAGTGGAGAGGTGATGGTTGAAAGTTGGAGGAGGACTTAGGAGGAAGTGAGCAGTTTTGCTCGGGATGTACGCTTCGTCGGTTAGAGCTTTGCTCGGGGGCGTCACGTGACCGGAATCTGAGTAGGAAAAATTACCTCGCTGCGCTAGTCTCGATTTGGATGAGCTCCTCTCTCCGGGATACACCGGGTCCACGCTCGGGTTCAATTGGAGCACCACAGCCTGGCACGCCTTGGGAGCTTCGTCCTCAGGAAATGACGGGAAACTTTTTTCTTTTGGCCTGGCTCCAAGCTGCCACACTCGGCCTTTCAACCTGGAATAGAAGGATCCCACTCGGCGTGGGGACTGCGGGTGAATCTTGCAAATGTTGGGGCCTTGTTGCCTTTCCCAGGCTCTCCAGGCACTGAAGGAGAGAAAGGACTCCGGTGCGGGCTCCCAATGCCTACGTGTCCCCGATCCCCCGGGTGACGAGAGCCGTCGCCCCCAGGTGCCAGCTTGCATGCACGCCTCAGTCCCTGACTCCCTTCCTCCCCTCCGAACATCGCCATGTCCGTCCGAGCCGAGGTGTCTCCGCCGACAACTTGACATCCGCATTGACTCTCTAACAATAGCTGATAGCTCCACTCGCCATATGCTTCTACCCAAATTCATCATGGCTTTAGTATTCACATGAGTATAAAGTGCAGCAATAATGTTTTTCAGAAACAACCAAGTACTTCACGACTGACGAGGAGCAATGTTTATGCATGAGTATTTCCATTCCCGTGCATCGTTAATCCAGCTCAAGCACCTTGCCAACTCCAGGACTCCTCCGTAACAAAGGAAATGTATATAACATAAGTTCATTGTCTGCGACAGCCTCATGCGCCACTCTGGCCAGCTTCGCGATACTGCTCAAAGGTGACATCCTCTGGCCGAGATCCAGGTTCAGCGTCCTCGTCAGCCATACGCCGCTCCAGTTCCAAACGGCCGTCCTTGCCCCAGTATCCGGCTTTCTCAGTACCCTTTACGCAGCCTTCGGTGATCAAGACGTATGACATCGGCGCATCGAAAATGGGCTCTGCCAAAACTCTCTCCATCTCCATCTTAAGGCCTCGAGCTCCGGTCTCGGCCTTCGCAGCCCGTTCCGCAATTGCATATAAGGCTTTCTGCGTGAAGCGCAGCTTGGAAGGGTATGTTTCGAACAGAGCAGTGTACTGTGCAACCAGAGAGTTGCGCGGCTCAGTCAAAATTCTGTAAAGATCATTCAAGGATAAAGGACTAAGTGCACAGATGTTGTGCACTCGACCAATCAGTTCAGGGATGAACCCAAATGCCTGTAGGTCTACCGGCGTCGTGAGGTCCAAGGGAGTGTATGCTGAGGCTGGTGCCTCGGGGTCAACATGCGGCAGATGCGAGAATGATTGGCGCGGTAAGTCGTGCTGATTGCCGGCGAGACCATGTTTCCCTTTCAGCTCTGAGCCGAAGCCCATGGATGGCTTCGATACTCTCCGTACAATAACCTTGTCGAGACCAACGAAAGCACCACAAAAGACGAACAGAATATTTGTCGTGTCGATTGTGTACTGATCGACTTTGCCCTGGGGCGGAGTCGATTGGGGGGCTGACGTTGAGCTCGAAGAAGTGTAATTTGTTGTAATGGGAGGTGTCGACCGTGACGAGCGGTTGTCCTTGACGTTGATTGTTACTTTGGAGCCTTCGACGAGCTTTAGTAAAGCTTGTTGAACGCCTTCTCCGCCAACGTCGCGTCCATTCATGCTCTCCCTTTTCGCCAGCTTATCAAATTCGTCTAGGACGATGATACCCTGCTCTGTAGCTTTGATGTCGTAATTCGATTCGATCAGCAGTCTCTCTACGCATGTCTCGACATCCTGTCCGATATAGCCGGCCTGGGTGAATCCATTGCAGTCGGATATCGTGAACGGTACGTTGAGCTTTTTGCTTAAAGTTCTATGTCATGTTAGACTTCCGGCAGATAATGAGGGTATCCATGGCAAGCCTACTCTAGTATGTATGTCTTTCCGACGCCGGTAGGGCCGATGAGCAGCAAGTTGCTCTTGTCAATCTTGACTGGAGGAGGGGTTGCAGGTTCCTCGGCAAGATAGGTCCCGTCGAAACCGGTGGACGACTCATAGCCTTCGTCCAGGTGTTGCGCAGATTCAGCATGGCCAGGAAACTCATCTTGGGGCCACTCGTCATCAGCAGGGAAGCGCTGAAAGGCAGATTGACGACCTCGCTGACCTTGAACAGGGTGAATGTCACGCCTCTCGAGAATATCTCTGTCTCGGGCATAGCGTTGCCTCTCGGCCTTTTCCCTCTGGAGTTTCTCCTCGTGTTCCTGATGCCTTCTCCGCCGCACCCCTTGATAGTGGTTGAAGATGGTGGAGCAGATGGTCTTCTTCGCTCGATGTTGGCCGACAACATAGTCGTCTACACGCTTCTTCAGGTCTCGGGGATAGAACTGCGGAACTCCGAAGTTGTTCTTGTTGAACATTGGCCCACGTCCAGTATCACTAGTCGGATCATAACTGCTTGTGAAACCAGAGTTGAAGTCTTGTGTACGTCTTGGGGCGGTTCGAGCCGCGGAGGAGGCGGAGAAGGTGCGCTTAGCGCTCGAGAGGAGTAGGCATCGTACGCAGGTATAGGCCTGCGGCCTCGTGGATAGAGCCATTGTTTCGGGTGCCCGGTCAAGGGACCATAATCAGGTAGCCGCCGTGATTATTTGTCAAGCTCGTCGATGTCGACCGAGGCCTTCGTGCTTGGGGGATGTCCGTAATGATGACGGGGAGTCCGGTGATCGGAGGGGATGTCCTGAGAGTGTGGCTGGCTCGATAGATAGGCCGGATAAGGGACCTTGCTCAGAGCTGTCGGCGGTCGTGTGGCCCGGATGCGGGGTTGACGAGCTGGAGCTCCAGCGCAGCAGCGCTTAGGAGCGGCTAACACTGGGGAAAGCTCCCAGCTATCAGCTCACTATTCAAGAATGGTTTCTAGATTGCTCACCTTCCCAAAGTCAATTCCCATTGCATCGAAGCTTGCGTTAGCTTGATATACCCCGGCCGCGATCACTGGAATCTCTTGGATTCTGCCCTATCTGGGAGTGGTAATCGAACCAGATAGGACCGATCAAGCTCTTTGTGCGAAGGTGCTGTGGCCCATGTCCATGTCTGAGTCTGAGCTGCTCACTGATACATCTAGCAAAATACTGCGAACAGCGGGAATTGTAGACCACTATGGCTGTTCATTGGAGCTGGGAGACAAGGCTGCACATTGAAAATCCGTGGGCAGATATGGGACTGGGATTTTATTGTATTGGAGAGTAATAAAAGCCTGGAGGGCGTTTTGAAAGTTCTAGAAACAGCCGTCTCTAACGGTTTCCCAATGCGGACCGTGAAATTCAACGTCGGTCTACTCTGTCAGAGAGCTCTTTTCTTGACTGTAGCCATGTCAGTTGTCATACCTATCATTATACAGAAATATACAGAAAATTGTGTTGGAGGACTGGTGCATCTGGTGTGAACCACCCGGAACTACGAAGTTGCGCCTCCAGCCCACCCCCAGAGTTCATGTTAGCAGAAAAGCTCCACCACTATGCGTCTGGCATGCAATTCTCAGAGGGCCCACGACGTATCGGTGATGGCATTTGGCGACGATAACGACATATCGGTCCCACCAATGCTGATATTGATAACTCGTACTCGTCTCCCCTGTTCCCCTTTTCTCTTCTTACTGGTTGATGGAGGGCATTACCTATCGACGTTACCCTCTTTTCCTCACCTCGAAGGAGCAAGGTGCAAAAACCGGCAAGCAAGCAACGTCTCCATCAGTCCATCAAGTGAGAAGACGGGGTTGCCGAGCAAATTCAAGTACCAACGCGGAGTTTCAGCCGCTAAGAGAAGTGCCTCAACCTTCAGCGTTCCCTTTTCGCCTTGGACCCAGGCTGGATCAACTGGCAGACTGGATGAGCGCTGTGGGTGTGCCACCCTTCCGGAGGTGGCGATGAGTCCAATCGGCTGCGCGGCGCCTTGGTCGTCCATCAACCCGTTTTGATTCGGCCGGTGAATTTTTTGTTGTTGAGAATTGAGATGCACCAAACAGGCATCCCCAGGGAGGGGTTTTCGAGTGGCGGCAGCATATTTTTTCTCGTTCCTACCTTGCCTTAGCGCCCTGCCACTTCCGATGGAGCAGCAATTCTCGTTGAATTGGTCGCACCAGCCAGACCAACCATCAGTGAGGTGATCAGAGGAAGGCCTGGACCTCTGCCCCGTGGGTACCACTGGTGGTGCTTCCTCCTATCGAGATGTATGGGGTAATACTTTTGGCTACCTTAGCATAGTGTACTGACCGGGCTGCCTTTGCGAGATGCGAGCTCCCAGCTGCGTTGCCCCACGACGTCATATCATGCACAGCGCCAATTGATATACCTTGAGCTCTCCCTTCCCATCTCTAGTTCTGTGGTTTGGAAGGTTAAACCCATCCCAAGCTTATCCCGGCAGTGCGGGGGAATTATCAGGCAATCCAAACAAGACTATCACTGGCATTTGTCCAAAAAAACAATCATCTGTGTTTATTTCTCTCCCTTGCATCTTCCTTCTCGGCACCGTTGACCGACCTCTTCTCTACACCAAATCCAACATCCAACGCTTGATCGAGAACCCCAGACTCGCTCAATTCCTGCAGAGATTGCTCCCAATCTGCGCATTCCTTGCTTAGCTCCAGACCCCTACCGACCTACGTTAGGAAAGGCGTGAAATCTCCATCTAGCTCAGGTACTTGCTTGGCTCTGCCGTCACATAGCTGTCCTACCTTACCTTACCTTACCTCACCTTACTTTACCTCAACATTTTGTGCGGGGAGCTTTCCATTGCTTCCAATCCCACCCCTCGCTGCCTCTTCCTTTCTCACCTTACCCTGCTTCACATTGCCGACCATCTCTGAACGACACCTGACTTGCTTTATCTGCCCTACTTTAGATCGAGTTCAGCTCAAACAACCGCGGTTCTGCCCCGCACCATCAACTTCGTCTTACCACCGCAAGCTCCATCGTCATCAATCAACATGGCCGCTGTTGCTCAGAACTCTGCCAATACCATCGCTCTGGACGGACCTAGCGGTGCTGCCGATGGCTTCCCAACCGACGGCACTGGTAAGCCTCCTGATCAGATTTACTTGTAGGGCCATTGTCTAAAATATGTCAGGCGTTGTTAAGCTCGACCCCTGGCTGTCGCCTTTTCAGGAATCCTTGAAGAGGCGCTACTCCCGCGCTCAGGACTGGATCAAGAAAATCAATGACACTGAAGGTGGGCTCGAGAAGTTCTCCAAGGTAGGTCAAGTGGGCTCGTATTTTCCCTTCCAAGAGCTAAATTGGGTAAATAGGGGACCTCACTCTTTGGATTCAATGTCGACCATGACAACAACATCATTTATCGAGAATGGGCACCCAACGCCACTCAGGCTTTCCTGACTGGTGACTTCAGTGAGTTGAGTCGAATCTGGTGTACTGGCACACGCTGATTAGGTGGCAACAGACAATTGGGACCGGAACTCTCATGAGATGAAGAAGAATGACTTCGGAGTTTTCGAAATTACTCTTCCCGCAAACAGTGGCCAGGCTGCGATCCCTCACAACTCCAAAGTCAAGGTACGCTCATCTCACAGTATTTCTGAGGCGTGGTTGGGCTCACATCATTATAGATCTCCTTGCAACTCCCTAATGGCGAGCGTGTCGACCGGCTCCCTGCGTGGATCAAATACGTGACGCAAGATCTGTCCGTATCTCCAGCTTACGATGCTCGTTTCTGGAATCCTCCTGCGGGAGAAAAGTACGAGTTCAAGTACCCGAGGCCGCAAAAGCCTCGCAGCGCACGCGTATATGAGGCCCATGTGGGAATCTCATCACCCGAGTTGCGCGTTGCAACTTACAAGGAGTTCACCCGAAACATGCTGCCCAGAATCCGAGATCTCGGATACAACGTTATCCAGCTCATGGCAGTTATGGAGCATGCCTACTATGCCAGCTTTGGGTACCAGATCAACAACTTCTTCGCCGCTAGCAGTCGTTACGGACCACCGGAAGACCTCAAGGAATTGGTCGACGTGGCTCACAGCATGGGAATCACTGTGCTTCTCGATGTTGTTCACAGCCATGCCTCCAAGAACGTTTTGGATGGACTCAACGAATTCGACGGCACAGACCACCAATACTTCCACGAGGGAGGACGTGGCCGCCACGAGCTGTGGGACAGCAGACTGTTCAACTACGGTCATCACGAAGTCATGAGATTCTTGCTCAGCAACCTGCGATTCTGGATGGATGAGTACCACTTCGATGGTTTCCGTTTCGACGGTGTGACGAGCATGCTCTACCAGCACCACGGTATCGGAACGTAAGTGCTAAACATGGTTGAGACCAATCTTTGGGTACTATTTGCTAACGACGACAGCGGATTTTCTGGTGGTTACCACGAGTACTTCGGGCCGGATGCTGATGAGGAGGCGATTGCTTACCTCATGGTCGCGAACGAACTGCTGCACTCATTGTATCCGGAAGTTATTACCATCGCTGAGGATGTTTCGGGTATGCCGGCTCTTTGCCTGCCGCTCTCACTCGGTGGTGTTGGTTTCGATTACCGACTCGCCATGGCTGTCCCGGATATGTGGATCAAGATCCTCAAGGAGACGAAGGACGAGAACTGGGACATTGGCAACATCTGCTTCACTCTGACGAATCGGAGACATGGAGAGAAGACGATTGCTTATGCTGAAAGTCACGACCAGGCGTAAGCTACCCCTTTGTGCGAAACTCACGACACTTGAAGCTAACTGGGACCAGGCTTGTGGGCGACAAGACCCTGATGTTCCATCTTTGCGATGCCGAGATGTACACGAACATGTCGACTTTGACCCCCTTGACGCCGGTCATTGACCGCGGCATGGCCCTCCACAAGATGATTCGTCTGTTGACCCACGGACTCGGCGGCGAAGGCTACCTGAACTTTGAGGGCAATGAATTTGGCCATCCTGAATGGCTTGACTTTCCGCGCGAGGGCAACCAGAACTCGTTCTGGTATGCTAGACGCCAGCTGAACCTCACTGATGATCATTTGCTTCGATACCAATTTTTGAACAACTTTGATCGCGCAATGAACACCACCGAGGGCAAATACGGCTGGTTGGCCGCGCCTCAGGCATACATCTCTCTCAAGAACGAGAACGACAAGGTCATTGTTTTCGAGAGGGCTGGCGTAGTCTTCATTTTCAACTTCCACCCCACTGAGAGCTTCGCCGACTACAGAATCGGCATTGAGGTGCCCGGCTCTTACAAGGTTATCCTCAACACTGACTCCAAATACTTTGGAGGTCACGCGCGGGTGGATGAGGGAACTCGATTCTTCACCACTGCCATGGAGTGGAACAACCGGAAGAACTGGACTCACGTCTACATTCCTAGCAGATCTGCTTTGGTAAGGTTTCCGTATACAATAATAGGTTCTATGAGACTAACGGTGTATAGGTGCTTGGCCTGGAGTCACCCATCTCCCAGCACTCCTAAACAGTTGTTATAGTGAAGAGGCAGAGGGCCATGGATAGTGGAAGACAAATAGAGAGGGGGAAAGAGAAGGAGACTTACTTACCAAGCTAATCGCAATTGTCATGAGTTATGCAAAAGCACTGTGTTTCTAGAAACCAAACCCAATAGATTTATCACCTGTCCTTTCCAAACTCCTCGCCATGATGTTTCTACCTTGTCCCAGGACTAAAGAGACACCAATCGGCAGCCTGTGAAGTGTGATATCTTTCCATACAATGAAGAATATTGAGTGACAAGGCCAACAGTTGAAGATTCGTGAGAGACACGTGAGTCACCACATGGCCAGACATGGCATCAAGAGGCATCTTTGTTTAAAGAAACAAATGGAAATTTGCTTGGAATTCAGCTCTTTTAGTACAGTATTTACACCAAGCAGATTGGGTTGTCCTCGAGTCACGTCGCAAAGCCCCCTCAGCCCATGCCAGCCAGCCTTCTACTAATAGTCATTTGATACATGGGCAAAACTGCCATGGTGTGTGTCGAATTTGTGATTCGTGATTCTAAGAGACGATAGGGAAGGGTAACGGGATATCGGGAGGATTTTAAGCCTTGGGAGGAGACTGGACCATGCCCTTGCCGGAGTAGCCCTCGGAAGAGAGACCAGTGAGGGGGTCGGAATTTTGTTTCTGTACGCGAGTGGAAGAGTGGTTAGCTTTCTGATGTATTTGTTTCTGACGGCATCGACGTGTACTCCCAATTGAGGACGTGGTTGCCGGTGTCCGGTGAGGGTGTAATGCTACATACCTTGAGGAACTCGTTGGAAGCCTCCTGGTACTCCTTGGTCATGGTGTCGGGAGCAGGGCCAGCGAACATGCGGACGGTGGAGAAGATGGCCAAGCTGGCGGCGACGGCGGCCATGACGCCCCAGAAGACGCGGCCGGTCTCGCCGGCGGGGGTGCCGGAGCGGGGACCGTGAGGGCCAAAGGCAATCCAGTAGGCTGTTGAGACAATTTGCGTTAGTTTTTTGAGGTTTCTCGATGTGACGCAATGCATATGCACAGGGATGGGGGGGATGGATATGAAGTTCGTCTGGGGTGGTTCGGGCATCAAAAAAAGCCAATTGAGAGAGAGCATCGGATGGCGTATATAAGATGCCTCCTTCCTCTCGAGCAATTGATGTTGACGGGCTTCCTTCAATGGCTTTATCTCCCTTCCCCCTCTCTCAATCCCCTTTCGGCCGACATCGAACCACGTTTCCTCTCTCTCTCTCTCTCTCGACGGAATATAATGGAAAATAGTCACGCACCGGCCTTCTTCTCCTGAAGGGTGAGCTCAGCCCAGGGGCCCTTCATGCGGTCTCTCAGGGCCATCCAGAGCTCGGCCTGTTCCTGGAGAGGCATGCCCTCCCATCTCTTCTCGATGTTGGCGAGCGTAGGGTTGGAGATGGCGTGGGTGGAAGCGGCGCGGCGGATGACGGCGGAGTGGGCGCGCAGGCCGGTACGGGCCAGGGAAACGGTCGGGCGCAACATTGTGTGTCGGGGTTTATGTGTCGTCGGAAAATCGAAAAATCGCTAAAGGAGAACGGTCGAGTTCGGGTAGGAGCTCAATTGGAGCGATTGAGTTCGTGGACGTCGCGGGTGGGGGGGGTTCTTGCGAGATTCGTGATGGGCGTCGAGGAGGAAGAAGAGGGTTTTTTTGGTCTACCTAGAAGTTCCGGGCAATCGTATGATTGGAATTTCGATTGCAATACGCCGGCTGCGACTGGGTGACTGGTAGATCACGTGATGCTTTTGTGGCCTGTGCGAGAGCCGTTCTTCCAATGGAATTGAGTGCTGGGCACAGGGGGGCCGGGCCACGGGGGTGTTGCCGGTTCCTTCACCTCGGTGTCTGGGCTGACGGGGAGCTTTACGGGTAGCTCCCAGCGCACCAAGTGCTGTCAGGTTTGCTGCTGTCACTGGCAGGCTTCTAGCCCACGGGCAGAGTTGCAGCAGCGCAGCTCCCATTGCAGGGCTCGGTTGTCGGCTCATTCCGAATACCGCCGTTTGACCGGGATCTCAATTGCTTCGTCTTATGGTCATTTATCAAAGATATAAACGTAATTTGGGATTGCTCAGTCAGTTAAGCATCACTTTTAAATTTCTTGGGTCCGTATTTCACTATTCAGTCGGCTCAATTGGCTGCTACACACGAAATCGTTTTGTCTGTACTTGGTTTTGACATCACGGCGCATCTCGGCCGAAGTCGGTGACTTTCCGTCAGCCTTCGAGCAACCCAGATAATTCAGCCAATGAGCGAATTCTATACGCATCTAGTTGCGCACTCTCTCCTCCCGGGGTGCTGTGTGATATTATGCTCTTGCTGTTGTATAATTGAACTGAACAAATACGGCATGCGCTTATGTACTGTCAAATATCCTACAGACACTTGATCATCCCGACTCGTATTATTTCAAGTAGTTCTCTCTTTAGCATGGAGTTGATAAGCTATGCGGAACAACCCATTCTTTACCTGAACTTGTTTTTCACCATGGATCACTCTCTTTGAGTGACTTATAATGTTATTCGGGATATGTGATATATCTCCTGGTAGACCTGGATGTCTTCCGTCGCCAGAATGCAAAGTATTTGAGCTTGTAGCAGCCTGATAGCTCTGTAACGAGATTGTTGATTCCATTACTGCCCAGAGTTTCAAGAGTTTGGTCTTGAGTTCTCTGGACCTGTGCCGATTTGAGGTTTTGTTTGGTTCGGAGTCTGTAAATCGGAGGTATTCGGTTCGCTTGACGAGACGGGCTTGGGTAGTTGAAACTGTTTTTGCTCCCGTAGCTTTGCTTGCCTTTCGAGCTCAGGCTTCAACGTGTAGTTAGCTATGTATAGTCAGCGACTGTCGACTTGGCCAGAAGTCTCCTTTGGCATCAAGTGGTCGGGGTGGTGCGTACTGATGGAGATGCCTGCTACCACAGCTACGACGATGGGTATAACGTTTCTGAAGCTCATCTTGGAGGTCTTCAATGGCTTGGAATAGTCGAGTTATGGGACTAATCCTTCGGGCACGATTGTTATGCTCGGATAGGTAGCTCAATCTTGCAATTGACAATAGGCGGCGGCTGTGATGTAATCATCGATGATACACCCAGGATAGCTCAGGTAGCGCGAACCCAAAGGTCGCGGTCGGTCATCCAAAATTCGGTACAGGCCGGGGCCTGTGCGCACACTCAATCGACTAAAGTGGTTTCCCGCCCCCGTGCCACCGCGTGCGACAGCGTGTACCCCACCAGACGCGCTCAGCGAACGCCTGAACGCGTCTGCTTCAACAATCGGATTATTTGCACCTCGCCTGAGTAGGTACAACTACCTTAGGTAATGAGAGCACTACCGCTTTTCGGATCGAACAAGACGAGCCGAAATTTTGGCCACCCAGCCTTTCTCAGAAGCCCTTCACTGCTTCATACTTTACGATGTCTACTTCTTTATGATGAACGCTTTATGTCATGGCAAACTGGAAAGAATTGGGCGAGGTCCCAGACTCGGACGATGAACTCGACTTCGATAGCCAGGATCTTGAGTCGCTACCGAACCCCGAACTACCTTCGAAAACCACCTCCGATGCTTTGCAAACGAAGGGCGCCCGAGAGAGCATATGGGACGTTCCCGAATCGTCACAAGATACGCCAGCAGTCGCGACTGCTGATCATGTAGCAACGGATCGCCACCATGAGGTGTCTAAGCCTATTGACGGAGAGCCGCCCTCTTCGCCGCTGTCTTCGGTGCCGGATGTGGATGAGCTGGACGACCCCTTCAACTTGGACTTAGACGAGTCAGCAGCCCAAGTAGTGGCACCTACGACGAAAACGAGGACTATGTATCTTCCCAACGACCGCGACGACTCCCCCGATCCCCTGGCTGGCGATGATACCGTTTCGACGAGCTATGTTAGAATCACTGCTCCTGAACCTGAGTTCCCCGCCGAGAACGATACCGAAAGCCTTCCACCTCCTAACAAGCCTCTGGCTGCCTCCTCACAACCCAGCCAACAAAGCCGGCAGAGACGATTGGCTGCTCAGCTCTTTGCTAGTTCTAGCCTGGAGGCAGAGGTGTCAGCTCCAGTTGAGCAGTCCAATGATGGCAAGACTTCGCCCGCGAGGCCTATATTCGCCTCCTCAGCAGCCTCTTGTGTTGCTTCTGCGGTGCCAACCCAGTCGAGGAAGCAGCCGAGGCCCGCAGCTATCCAGCGAATGGAAAGCTCCAACAGGGACGAGGAGGTTGCTCGAAAAGTCGCTGTGCGGTATGAACGCTCGTTCAGACCAAGGAAACCCATCCAGGAACACCCATACCTGATTGAGAATGCCCAGTACAGCAAGGCTCTCAAGTCACACGGCATCCGGCCGATCAGAATGCCCACAGAACCAGCCCCGAGACGACAACGACCAGAGGAGGATTCCCAGGAGAAGGATTTTGAGGATGACAGCCAAGAACCCACAGCCGATGCGCCAAACGGAACCACAGACGAGAGCCAGTTCAACGGCCTGGACGTCCCGCTGAGCTCCAGTCCTCAGCTGATGTCGTCCCTCTCCGCTTCACCCCTCCGAACATCATCCCCCAAGCATCGCGGCGGACCGAGTAGCCAACCTAGTCAGGGAGATACGGATAACACTAGCTTCTCCGATGTCGATGATTTGCCCTCTCTTGATAAGATCCATCGCGACTTGCTGGCAAATCGATCTGCCAAAAAACGAAAACGTAGGAATGGCACTGCGACCAAGGCTGTGGTGACGCAGAGGGCAACCATAAATGCGCCTTCACCCTCGCGTCCGCAATTTCAGCAGTATGATGAAATTTACGGCATGCTTTCTTCGTCACCTGAAGTACAAACCACCGTGGTCAACCACCTGACTGATCCTGCATCAATGCCTGCGAAGAGCAACGCCGAAATGTCATTCCTTGAGGATGATTACCTGCCTATCGTGGACAGCAACATGCTATCTCCTGAGTTCGAGCGACGTGTGTCTGTCGAAGCGGAGCCGCCGGTCTTCGACCTGACCATGGCGGACATGTCCGATGTGGGAGAAGAAAATGGATCCGGAGATGTTGATGTGCAGAGTAGTTCAGGAGAGGAATCAGAGGGTCAGAATGACGGTCGCGAGGAGGTCGGCGCGGCGATTGCAAAGAGAATGCGAGGTGTCCTTCCGGCATCCTGGCTTAGGCTCGACCAACAGGCAAAACGTCCCAAGCCTACTCAGTACCAACGCCCCGATGACTCCCCTGAGAAGGGTCCAAGACGAGGCGTAGCTGTCCGACGGATAGGCCGCTCGGCATCGTCTACGGCAGCAGCGTTTCTCTTCGATGACTCGGACGATGATGTGGTTACCGCGCAGACGCCTACACGCCCTTCTCACAACATCCAGACTGTGTTGCCTTTCGAGAGATCTGAGGTCATGGAAATCAGTGACGATGATGACGGTGGCTCCGTCGTTGAGGAAGACCAGGTTGACCACATGCTTCCAAGCAGAAAACGTCAATTGACCTTGAAAGACTTTCAGCAACCTGCCAAAAGGCAGAAAAAGAACGATCATCCATCAAGCGCCCAACCCAAAAAGCGCGGGCGACCGCCGAAAAGCGCAAATCGATCTTCCGGAGCTTCTCGCCTTGATCCTCTCTCCAAAAGTCGCAGATCTGCTCCGACCAATACTCGAGCTGTTGCCCGAGCGAAACCTCCTCCGAGGTTGAGCATTCTGGATGTCATCGAACCAGATGCGCCGAAGTTTCTGAAGATTGCGGCTCGAGCAGCTCAGAGCAAGCGACACATGGGACGATCCAGTCCCACAAACAAGAGCATACGCCTAGCCACACGGAAGGACAATGTGGATGCCGGCAGAGTGCTCCAACAGTGGAAAGGAGGCAAGATTCGACCTCGACCTGGATTGCAGACGAAGAAACATCAGCCCACAGGGTCAAATGGAAGACACCCACTGACTCAACTACCATCGAATGTCTTCTCTCGTGGTGCTGTATCCTCTCCAAAGGCCCACAGCGCCAAGCAGTCTGATGAACTCCGTCGTGAGGGCTCAACGCCTTTGACGCCTTTGCCGGAGGCGCACTCTCGGATAAGGCAAATGTCGAGAAGTAATTCGGCCGCAAGTCAGCAGACGCAAGATACCCGAAACAGGCCGGCTCAGCTTGAAATGGATTTGACCCAGCAACCGGGTAGAGTCGGTTTCCAAGCAAAGAAGCGAGCCCTCGATGCTCTTTTCAAGCATAATCACTCGCAGTCGCTATCATCGAGAAGTGCCCACTTGGATTCTTTCCTAGACGACACATCATCAGTAGTATCAGGGCACAGTCTTGCTACCAGAGGCCCTCCTGAGCCTGCATCAGTCGAGAAGCCGGTACTGAAGCGTCCGAGAAAGCCTGCGCAGACAATCCAGATCGATGTCACGGCAGCGCATTTCCGTCATGCAGACGATCCCTTGCCTACTATAGAGTTGATGACTCCTATAGAAACACCCAAGGCCTTGTTCAACGATAATCAACTTCTTGGTCTTGGTCCTTTCGGCACGCACTATACACAGCACTTTGACATTTTTCCCTTGGACCGCGGGGTTTTCTTCCATGAGACAACACTCATCGGCAGTGGCCGGGTCAGCTCAGCAGCGTACGACCAGTTTCCCGAGAAGGTATGGAATTACCGACCCCGAATTTCTTACAGCCTGGGTAAAATGGTCCTTCGATGGGACTCATGGACCGAACAAGTCTCGTCCGAGTTTGGCATCGTGATGGACGGAATCCTTGAGCAAATTCTCAGGCCATCACTGTCCGCAGAAGTCACACCCAATGCCAAAGGAGCGGCAAGATTTGTTCTGGACTACGTCCAAAAAGCTATGAGCTTCACCAACGATGCCGATGCTGCCTCCTTCCTCGCTCGAGTCTCTGACGTGGTCAAGTCTTTCTTGACGCGCTTCGACTCTGAAGATGCCATTGACTTGGCTAAGCGTCGGGAACTGGCTGACGTGTTGTCAAATGTATTTCTTGTCGTCTCCTACGCAATCCGCCTTTGTGAAAAAAGTCCGACCCTGATGACAGAGAGCTTTGCTATGGAGGCGCTTCTCAGGAAAACTGCAGAAACACTGGTCCGATTGCTACTCGACATTGGCCTGGACGACGTTACTCAACTTTACGATGATCTTCAGACTTTACGGTACCGCGAACGTGGCATTCGCTCCGATAAGGTCGTAGTACACGCTTGGGTTCTTCTCATGAAGGTCCTAGAATATCTTCGGATTCCTAGGATGTCATTCTGGGATGTCACATACGCGTGCATGGTACAACCGAGTGTGATTCGTGGCATGGACTCCCAAGAGTTTGAGAATCTCTGGAAGAAGATGTTCACGCTCCTACCACTGTCCGAATTTGACGACAATGGCGTGATCGTTTCCGATAGGAGACACCTGGTTCCCCTGGAAGGGTGGAACTTACCCCAGCAAGTCCTCAAACGCGTCTTCCAACTATACCGCGACAATTCCCGCCAGTCGCCGAGCTTCAATGACTACTGCCGGGCACTAGTGTCCAGGTGTCACTATCTGGTCGATCAATGGGGTTGGCAGAAAAGCAGCGGTATCATCGGTACCATCTTCGACTTCTTTGGCTCGCAGAACTTGTCTCATCTGCGAAACGAAGAAGCTTTTCGCTCAGCTCGTTTCTTAGACAGCCTTCATCTTGACCCGTCTCTCCACGTCGAGCCTGAGGATAGGTGTTTCCACATATTTCTCAAACTTGTGGCACTAGCCATCAAGAGGTTGAGGCAAAATGGGGCAGTCAACGACATCCGAAATTTGGTCGCTCGCACACTGCCAAACCACGACCGGCAATATTCCAAAGAACAAAATGTCTACCAGCATGACCTAGCCGCTCTCAGGAATCATCATGATCTCTTGTGTACTCTGTTCTGGGCAGCACCACCTGATCTTCGTCCCGGCATCCACAACCTGGAGAAGTTGGTGATTCCTGCTAGCTCTCACAAGGAAGCCTGTCTTATTAATCTACGGGCCTGGAATCAACTGGCAAGGTTTGTTGTACACGAAGAGTCCGCCGCGTCATTCAATTCGCTGTCTAGCTGGCAAGCCAATGTGTTCAAGCAGCTGTTGGATCAGTACAACTCTGCCGCAGCAGATATCCAACAGCAATTCTTGGCACTGTCCAAGGATGATAGCAATAATGTCAGCGAAGACCTGATGAACTCCATTGTGGCTACAAACAAAGCTGCAACCATGGAGATCATGCTGTTCTCAGTCAAGTCCTCAATGGAGGTTGTGCAATATGCGAATAGTTTGGAGCTGGCAAGGCTTGCCTCTAGCCCTTGTGAGATAACTTACCAGACATTTGGGGTACTTGAACTCACATCATTCACAGATCAACTGCAGCAAGTCTTCCTGCATTTCTCTACTTTGCCAGCAGACTTCCCGTCCACGCTTCTCCAAGCCTCCTTGACCACTCTCGAACGCCTTCTTGGTCGAATTGAGTCGGTCTTCAATGAAGCAGATGATAGTCAGGACAGTATGGCTTCTCGGACTTTGGAGTCTGAGGATGCTATTCTGGTAAGTCATGCTCATCCTCTTACCTCGTTTACGTGTCTAACACCATCCCAGATGCTGGACCGCGAATTGGCAGCTGCGTTCCTTTCAGCGGCACGCTGCCTCTTGTCAAATCAATCCCGTGGTAAACCTGGCACTTCAAGTGTGTCGACATCCTGTATTGAACAATCTGTCGTGGTGTCTGGCATGATGATTGGTCTTTTCGTCCGCTGCGGAATGATGGTGAGTTGATCTGAGTTGATCCAAAGAGCCAATTGATCGCTTACCATATCTAGGCACTCTCGCAGGTCTTCAAAACCACCAAATACGGGTTGTTCGGGAAAACGCCAAACAAGCTTGACTGCGAACAACGCCAATATCTTCCACTCTTCCTTTCCATTATTGCGCAGAAGGGAGCAACCATCAACCTGGAGGTAAGGACCGCCACTGGTGCGTGATGTGTGAATACAACTAACATGACGCAGGATATTGGAGGAAGCCTTTTGCTATTGTGGCTCATGGTCATCGTACAGCCGAGTCACTACTTGAGATTTGAGAACCGATTCGGACAGCAGCTCCAGCGACAGGGCTATCCTTTCATTCCGGAGAAAGCAGGTCTCGTCGTCAACCCAGGCTACTCGGCCAATCGTGACTTTTTCGAGTGTGAGTACTTGCGCAGGTTGATTCCGTGTTACAGATGACTGACAATGTTCAGACGCGGTATCTTGGATGCGGAAATCTCTTCACACAGCCGACGCTGCATCTAAGAAGAACATGCGGTCCGAGTTCGAGAGAGTGCTCAATGCCGTCATGAACCAAATGCGGGCTGACCTTCAAATCATGACTGGAGACGAATCACAACACCCGAGCTATGTCAAGTTCGTCCGCAACATCATCTCCCTCATCAAGGCTCATGGTTCAGACATCTGTCCCGTGCAAAAGTTCTTCTTGGAGGTGAGCAAGGAGTATTCGCCGCCGATGCAAGACCCGCAATTACAAGCAGCGTTGATCCAGTCATACGGATTCAAGCTTGCGGAAGGCGACCCCAGAGTCCCTAGTACACTATTCCACTTCTTGCTCAATAACTTCAAGGTGGCTCTCCAGCGTGGCCGACTGCCGCATGAAGTCGTCCTGCTGAAAGGGGCTTTGGAGAATGATGCCATCATGTCATTCGTTCTTGGCAAGATGCTCCCCGCAGTGTTGCATGCCACTCTATCCAACGTTGAGGCCTACGCGATGCTTGATGTTCTATGCGATGCGCTTGGATTGGCAATTAAAATGCCACCTGTTCCTCGTCAAGTCAGCGAAAACAATATAGGTTGCATTGCTGCCTTGGTTACAACCACACTGGCTTGGGCAAATGCCCTAGGACGGAGCATGCTCAGCCCTGAGCATGTTCACGTGCTCCGACGCATCACTTGGCTCCTCAACGCTTTTCAACCTTCTCTCGAAGCATTCTCATTCATGGCCACAGAACCTCGAGGCTGGGACAACGTCATATCGATGTTACATTGGTTCAGTTTGCTTGCCGAAGGGGCGCAAGAGTATCTTGAAAACCAAGAAACCCCTTTCATAGCAGCTTCGGGGCTGTTCCGTCGACTCAGAACTCTCAATGAGATATTTACGATCCAGGACACCACGGTTCTCACCTGGTCAGAGCATATAGGAAACGACATCAGTAGGAATTGGATCACGACAGGGCCGTTATTAACGGTATCAGCACACAACCGCGGGACACCTTCAACGCAGTCTGGGATTGGATCACTACGGCCTAAGTGGGACATGCAGGAATTGACGACGAGCCTGTTAGATCAAATGCGGAACTGGCATGAGTGGTGGACGAGGGTGAAAGAGTTGCCAGCTGATACTGAGGAAGTAGATTTTGGGGAGGACGTCATATTCTGAGAAAGGTATCTTTCGTAGAGTAGTGTCTAATCCTTACCGCCAGAAACAAATACATGGTATCCATGCCCATAACTATTTACCAAGGATTTAGAAATCATCTTCATGACCGCATCTTTAATTGCATTGAAGTACCTATGCTGAGTCATGGCTGGGCCCAGGATCCATCGTGAATGATCTCATTACGATTTTCATACTTCGGTGTGGGACTCTCGGTGAGCATCGGTGAAGACTCTGCCGAGATTCCGCCGTTCTAACTAAGCATGGTGCCGGCTTCAACAGCTCGAAGGCAAACAAGGTCTCTTTTGCCACGCAACGACACCGCCAATTGCTGGCATTTTGCTCATTGTCCTTCCGAATGTATGCAATAGGGCCTCGGGCCCTTGCATCAGCCTCACGAGTCTCCGTTACATCGAGGTTAGCGCTTTCAGTCGCTCATCGCAGCCAGTGTCGACATTTCCACCCGTCCTTTAGGTTGCGGAAGAGCCCGTCCGAAGGCGGCGCAGAAGACGGCAAACCACCAGACAAACCAGCAGGCGAGCAAGAGGACGGCAGTAGAAGCAAAGATGGCAACATAAGCAAGACAGAGTCGGTCACGGCGGAGTCGGCATTTCGGAGGTCGAGGGGCGGCGCGTTCGCCTCTGCGAGAGCGCGCCTTTCTAGGCCACGGGCCGCTGACGAACTGCCACCTGTGAAGCTGCCGCAGAGCTTCCTCGAGAACAGCGTGTCGCTGTACGACCCCGAAAACCGCATCAACACCCTCACGAATGACCTGTGGCACCATCGATACATGGGCGCCCGCTGGCATGATCTGCTCTGGAAAGATTTGGATCTCGTCTTCAGTCATGCGTCGTGGAGCGAAGCGAAGCTGCAAGATGCGCTGCGCCGAGGCAATCTCGAAGCCGTTGAGAGGAGGAGCCGCCTCCTGGCTGAGGCATCGCAGTGGCTGAGCCTCTCTATTGACGAGATGCGATCTTCGAATAACCTGCAGAGCTCTCGCGAGCCGCTGCCGACCACGGAATTTGCAGACATGCTTCGATACTCCAACAAATTCGTCCTCTCGAACCTTTTGTCGCAACACACCAGAGCAACGACGGACGCCGATCCAACACAAGACCCAGACAGCGTACTACAATCGCTTGTCGAGCAATACATCGAAGAGGGACGGCCGAAGCTGAGACGTGACGGACTGAGGTTATTCGACCCCAGAATCCGCGGCGAAGTAGTCACGGCTGTGTGCGCGGAGCTTTCCCTGCAGCCGGACGCAAGTGCCGCAGGCAGGGAGCTCAAGAGACCGCTTACTGTCGTCAATATCCCCAACTACACCGGCCGAAGTCATACCAAGAAGCTTATGAAGCATGTTGCGTCTTGCGCGGAAGCTGACTTGATTCACCTCGATGCGCAAGAGCTGGCGATGCTTGTCGGCGACTACATCGGGCAGGACTGTGCCTACTCGCGTGGCTCGATCTCTATGCTGGGTTACCGGTCTGCCGAGATGAATGGACGTCTCGTCAAGAGCGAGGAGCCGTCCAAGCCCAACGACGAGGATCTTTCTGGCGAGATCGAAGCAGCCTGGGTCAACCTTCGGGATCATGGGGTGGATGGCGGCTACGGCAACCCGATGGACAACGAACTGCAAAAGATCAAAGAAGGCCCCAAGGACTACATCCTCCCCTCTGTCGATCGATGGGAGAACCTGAAGATTAACGCCGTTCTCGAGGAGATTGCCAACTCGGCGACGAAGATGACATCAAAGCCGGATCGCAACCTGATCATTCATGTGGACGACTTTGTCGAGCTCAACATGACGCTCGAGGGTGCGCTGCTCATCGGCCGACTTCGGACCATCGTAGATACCATGTGGCGCGCTGGAAAGAGGGTTACTCTCGTGGGCACCTCATCCAACGAGAACCCTTCGGAGCAATACGCATCCACGCTCAAGGAGATTGCGGCAGAGGAGTGTCTGATCCCTTTGCCCCTGAACTTCCAGCGGATCACCGACGCTGCGAACACCAAGAAGATTTACGAGGCCAACGACTACTTGCAAGAGAACCTGCGAAACATCCAGCATATGCTGAAGAGCATTTCTGGCCAAACGCGAGACACAAGTAAACTGCGCATCGTCGGCGTGTCAAAGTCCTCGCCGCCGCAGTTCCTCTTGGATGACACACACGGCTCATACATGGAGGTTTCACTCATCCCCCGCGTCTTGGCAACCTCCATCCTCCCCCTTTCCGACGTATACCACATAACCCGCCTCTTCTACGCCTGCGAGGGCACCGTCCGCCCCGATGAGTCATGGAGGGTTCTCTTCGACGTCGTCGAGTCCAGCAGCTACAGCACCGCGCAGCTGCACCGCACCCAGGACCGACCGACGCGATCCAAACCCTCCTCCGGCGGCGGGAGCTCGTCTGCCGACATGCAGAAGCCCGAACCTGAACGCCTTCGCGTGTCCGGCAACTACAACGACTACGAGAAGAAGCTCCTCAGCGGCCTCGTCAACAGCAGCGAGATCAAGACGACGTTCGCCGACGTCCACGCCGACGCGGAAACCAAGAACAACCTCAAACTCCTGACGTCGCTGTCGCTCGTCCGCCCCGAAGCCTTCACCTACGGCGTCCTCGCCACCGACAGGATACCGGGCTGCCTCCTCTACGGCCCGCCCGGCACCGGCAAGACCCTCCTCGCCAAGGCCGTCGCCAAGGAGAGCGGCGCCAACATGCTCGAGGTCAGCGGCGCCAGCATCAACGATATGTACGTCGGCCAGAGCGAGAAGAATGTGCGCGCCCTCTTCTCGCTCGCCAAGAAACTCAGCCCGCTCGTCATCTTCATCGACGAGGCCGACGCCCTGCTCGCCGCCCGCGGGCAGCGGAACCGCGCCGCGCACCGCGAGACCATCAACCAGTTCCTGCGCGAGTGGGACGGCATGAGCGACACGAAAGCCTTCATCATGGTCGCCACCAACCGGCCCTTTGACCTTGACGACGCCGTGCTGCGCCGCCTGCCGCGCAAGATCCTCGTCGACCTGCCCCTCAAGACCGACCGCGCCTCCATCCTTCGCATCCTCCTCAAGGGTGAGACGCTCGACGCCTCGGTCGACGTTGACGACGTCGCGCGGAAGACGGTACTATACTCCGGCTCCGACCTCAAGAACCTCTGCGTCGCGGCCGCCATGACGGCCGTCCAGGAGGAGAGCGAGGTGGCGGCGCGGCACACCGGCCCGGAACCCTACGTGTTCCCGCCGAAACGCACGCTCGCGAAGCACCATTTTGATAAAGCGCTCAAAATGATCGCCGCCAGCGTCAGCGAGGACATGGACAGCTTGAAGAGCATCCGGCGGTTCGACGAAAAGTACGGCGACGTCCGGGCTAAGAATAGCCAGAAGAGGAAGGGTATGGGCTTCGGTGTGCTGCCGACGTCGACGGATGCTGAGGAGGCTAGAGTGCGGCAGGCTGTTGCTTGAAGATCACTGGACCTCAAGGTTTCTTCGCGGTTGTTCAATTTTCCTTTTTTCTTTGTAATGTCATTCTGGCTTCGCTGAAAGCAAATCTCTCACACTTAACTCGGGCCATCATCAGAGAGATGGATGGGATGGGGGTGGTTTTGAAAGCGAATTTGTACGATTCTTCGTTGCGTGGCGGGAAAATAATTTCCTTTGAGGACATCCCCATCGTGGGCTATAGAAAGGGGGGAAAGGAAGAGAAGTGGTGGATTCTGTATTATCATTGGGAGGACACACCATCCACGATCAGGTACCTAGTTAAGTATCCTCTAAAACACTTGCTAAACAAGAAGGAATAGCAAAAGATGGGCTATGAATTACTATCCTCATAACATGGGATTTTGAGAACACTAACTTATGTGCCCCTCCTTGGGTGATTTACGAGACAGTATGGAGCGTCACTCGACAAGACTTGTGTGCATAGTGAGCGTTGGAGAAGAAATGTGTATGGTATGGCTCGATGTGATTTGCTTTTTCCTGAATAAAGCTCCTGATGATTTCGCATTTTGATATCTCTTATACAACCCGACTCTATTTCTCTCTCCGCCGCAAGCCCAGGACGTACATCCCTTGTCACCTCACCTCACCTCAGGTGCAATCTTCAAGCCTCGGTGGAAAGCTGAACCCCCTCAGCAGCAAGAGCCCGCTGATAATCCCCCTGCGCCCTCTTCAGCGCTTCCAGCGTGGGCTGCATAATCGCCAAAACGGCCTTCCTCCCGCCCTTCTCGTGCTCGGGCCGCCACCCGCGAATCTTCTTTCCTGTCGCCTTGTAGTGATCCATAATCTCCTTCTTCTTGGCCCGGATAATGTCGTCGCGCGTCTTCTCCGCTTCGTCGGCGACGGCGTGGATGCGCTCGGCCGAGCGCTTGAGGGACTCGACGAGGTACTGAAGCTCGTTCGCGCGGTCCGGGTCGCCCGACAAGAACGCATTCCAGAACTGGTGCAGGAACTCCACCGTCGTGGCGTGCGTCAGCTGGCACCGCTCCGCGACCTCGACGGGCAGGCCCATGGGGCGGGACTCGTCCGCCGCCGTGTCGCCGTACTTTTGCGCGCGGCGCTGCCGGATGCCCTTCATGATGTCGTCGCCCGCGGCTTTGCGCGCGGCGCGGGAGCCGACGTGGGGCGGGCGCCGCGTTCCTCCGTCGTCGCTGTCGCTGTCGTCGACGATGCCGATGCCCGCGCGGAGGTTGAGGCCGCCCGCGCCGTCCGTCTCAATGGTCTCGAGATCGGTCTGAATGTCAAAGAGGACGTCCGAAGGATTCTGCTTGGCGAAAGCGAGGGCGTTTGCGGATTTGGCCTCGTCCTTTTTCGCAAAGAAGCGGTTCTGCTCCTTGATGTTGAGTATGATTTTGTTCTCCTTTGCGTCGCCGCGCAGGTCGCGGAGGGCAATCTCCGCCCACGTCGAGTCTTCTTCGGCCTCGGCGCCGGTATCGCGGTCCGAGGGGGCCACGTTGGCGAGCATACGCTCGCTGAGACTGTTGAGGGTGTTCACAATGGGCACGTTCTTGCGCGGCCGCATCTCGACGTCCTTTTGGTTTCCGCTCCGGAAGCCACCCTGGTTCTCCTCGTTGCCGTGGACGTCAATGATGTGCGGCACGCTCTGCGCCATGCTCTTGCGCTGGAACATTGTCGTGTTCTCGCTGGCATCGTGGGCGTCAAACAGCGCGTCGCGTTTGATACCCTCCTTTCTCTCGTCCGTGATCCTATCTCCCTTCAACGTGCGGAAGAGCTTGCTGAGGAAGAAGCGGGACCAGAACTCGCTCTCGGGGACTTTGGGCACGTTTTCGTCGTAGAGCCGCTTGACGAGCGGGTGCTGCGCCATGATGAGCTGGACCATCTCTACGGTGATGTCGAGCTTGAGCACGTCGTTCTCCAGCCGCGGCTTTATCGCGGGGAGGACGTTGTACGCGCCCTTTTGCTGGTTCACCTCAATGGCGTGGGCACGCAGCAAGTTTGTGCGCGTCGACCAGAACTGCGCGTTGAAAGCCGCGTCCGATATCGACTCGGGCTTGGTCGCGCGCGCGTCCATGTACGTCTGGTGTAGAGTGCGGTCCTTCTTCATAAGGGACTGCTGCAGCTCAATGTCACCCTTGAGCTGAGCGTCGTCGAACCAGCGAGCGCTGTTGGGCTTCGCGTTGGCGGAGCTGGCGAAGGCCATGGACGAGCCACCGCCGGCGCCGGCACCACCACCGCTGGCACCATTTGCGCCGTTGGCCGCGTTCGGTGTTGAGTTGCCGGAGGGTTTGGGGACGTTGGGATCGCCGGAGCGGATATCGGCCAACAGCCTTGAGAGCAGATCCTTGATGGCGTTGGCCTCGGACCTGGCTTCTGGTGATGTGAAGTGGAAGAGGTAGGGCACTTGTTCTGTTGCATCTGGAGGCTTCTCAAAGATCTTGAGCATGACCTTTGCTGCGCTGTCTGGTGTCTGTTGCAAATCTGTGGCCCACGTCAGTCATGCATAGTGCTGTCTCGTGTGATGAAAGCTCACTTGAGATATTGGCAATCACCAGGGAGACCGTAGGCGGGCCATTCCCAGGTGCTGGAGTCCAGATGACGGACTGCTGATCCGGCGTCAAGGTCAAGACACCATCCTTCTTCTTGAAGGCCGTACGACCTGACGGTATCGCCATCTTTAGTTTTATGTGATATGCTTAGAAGCTGCTGTGAAGCATAGCGTTGAGACCTTCACTTCGTCACCACCCCGCCAAGCCACCTCAATGTGAACTCCCTCCTTGCCTCGAATGAACCGGCCTCGGTCTTCGCAGGGATGAGACCCGGTACGTCAGGAGCGGCCCACCAGCCAGATCGACAGTCAGTAATCGCGTATGATTCAATAATTCTGCAACGATAAGAATTTATCGCTCAAATGCGGAAATAATGTGGTAGCGTGGAATGAGAATCGTTCAATGTCTTTCACCTGGGATTGAAGTCTCGAGGTTCAAAGCTCCAGCCACAGGAGCGTATGCTGCCTGAAGTGGCTGTCGATTGCCAGCTGGCGTTTTCTTGCCAGCTTCTGACGGCCCGGCAGGTGTCATACGTTCAACCTCACCAGACGACAAGCCAGTCACTGGCGTATTCTTGACATCAACAACCACAATCACCCCAGGTGCATGTCGCCTAGCACTGCATCATCGGCATGTTACACAAAAAAGCCATGTCTTACAACGATCGTGGTGATTTGCTATCAAGCCTATCTGGCGTACTAAGCTGCCAGCCAGCCTTTTCCCATGTGAGCCAAGAACCAGTCCTGGAAAGATCCATGCTATCCTCAAAACGCCAAAATCTCAGAAAGCCAGAGTTTGTCCCCCGTGTCTATGGATGCGTGTCCCCGTATCTCGTCCAAGTCTCATAAAAATGTCGTGAACCTTTGGACAATACATTCCGAAGGGCAGAAAAGTTGTTACACAGAGGCCCGCGAGGCTTAGATGTGGTGTCTAGCGCGGAGGGAGCGGCGACCGTGGGCTCTCTTCTTCTGCCAGACCAGGACCTCGGTTGTGCCAGACTGGCATTTGGTGCCAGGAGCCATACTCATGAGCACCGACCACTGTCCAGAGGCACAGCGCTGGAAATGAGTGCCGGAGACGCAGTTCCACTGGCCCTCGGGGGTGCAGGCCTTGCCGGGGGTCATGGAGCCGTCAGCAGCATCACCAGATCCGGCGCCAGGCGAAGGAGCTGCGGATGGAGCGGCAGAGGGGGCAGCCGAGGGGGCGGCTGAGGGAACGACTGCCGAAGTGGGAGCAGGCATGGCGGTGGGTGCCGCAGATCCTTCAGTGCACTCTTCGCTGGGTGAAGCCGGAATGCTGACGGTCGCGAGTGTGGTCGGTCGGGCAGAGGCAACGGCAGAGTTGCTAGAGGCCGGGACAGTGAGGAAGACGCCGCCAGGGCTAATGGGAGTCAGCATAATCACAGTGACATGGGTGAGACATGGGTGAGATTTACTTACAGTCCAGCAGATGAGGAGGCGCCTCCAGCAGCGCGAGTAGTCGACTGGGAGCTCGGCTGAGAGACTTGAGAAGCGGCCGGAGCGGACGGGGCAGGAGCGACAGCGTTGGCAGAACTGCTGGGAGAGCTGCTGCTACCACCTCCAGAGCTGCCACCACCGACTGCGACGTCACAGGTGCCGACGGGGGCAGCGGTCTTGGTGCCGGCGTTGGTGACGTCTCCAGGAGGGCCGGGGTTGGGGAACAGAACGTCAGATCCCTCGACAGTGCTGCAGCCGTTGGCGATGTTGGCCTTGAAGATCTGAGGACGGCTGGCGAAGGGAGTGGAAGCGCTGCCGCCTCCGCCGGTGGTGGTGATGACCGCGCAGTTCATGTAGCTGTGGAAATAGGATTAGCATGGTCATGGCGGGAACCAGAAGGTGAGGATGGACATACAACTCTCGGTTACCGACATTGTTGAACCAAGTCCAGGCGAAGAGGGCGTCCTTGGCAGAGGGGGTGTCGGCAGGCAAGGTGAAGGTGAGAGACGAGGTGCCTGCGACAGGACAGTTACCGATGTAGCTGTGGATGACGGTGAAGGTCTTGCCACTGTCGAAGGAGAGGGAAGCCTGGCAACTACCGCCGTTGTGGTTGGCACCGCCGGCGATGGTCATGTTGTACTGCTGGCCGGCCTGCCAGGTAGCGACGGGAGAGGCTGCAGCGGTTCCGAGGAGGTTCAAGGTGCCCTTGCAGGGGAAGTCGCTGCCAGAAGCGCTCAGAGGGCTGGTGATGCTGTAGTCAATGTCCTGGCCGGCGAAGGGGTTCTGCTTGGATCGCAGAGGCGGCGGGTAAGTGATGGCCATATGAGCCGCGGCTTGGCCGGCAAGCAGCACGATCGCGGAGACGAAGGTGGACTTCATGATGTCGTCTGGTGTTGGAAGACTTCGGTCTAGGATGAGGGTGGTTTGAAGAGGATGATGAGTTCTTTTTTTTTAGGTGGGCTTCGCCTCCAGGTGTTGTTGACAAAAGCTTGGTTGTTCTTGACTGGAAGAAGGATGGATGGATTTTTTCTGTAGGGTCAAAGAATGGATTTGCTCCTCGTCTTGAAATGTGTGTTGGTCTGTTGATTCTTAGGTCGAGATGGTTGAAGAATTGTTGTAGGTGAATGAGGGTGAGTCGGTCAAATCAAGGTGAGTGAGACGGGTTGTCTTCACTTGGCTTTATCTGAATGTGGTCTTGAGAGTCGAGCCGGCTCGAAGAAGGAGAAAAAAAAAAGTCGGGTGACTTTTACAATGGAGAAAGGCGGTCGAAGGAATGTGTTCAAACGTCCAAACAATGAGGCTGGTCGGGAGTTGAATAATACCGGCGAATACGTAACCGTTGAAGATTTCAAAGTGGCAGGAAAGGAAGGAACGGCAGTGAGGCTACGAGTTCTCCACGTGTAAATGGGGACGAAAGTAGGCCAAGTTGGGCTGAGTCTTGTAGCAGTCAAGAGCGTGGATGACGCAACAACACTGGACGAGGTTGAGCAACAGAAAGAGAAAATTGTAGAGATAGAGGTGAGAAAGGGGAAAAAAGAAGGTTCCCAAGAACTCGGATCGAGCTGCTACGAATGAAGTCAGGTGAAGATGAAATAAGAGGGCTGAAGAAAGGCGGGAGGCCGTCACGGGCTCTTTATTGTCGAACAAACCACACCACTCAGCCGGCGCATCAGTATCTTGGCAAAGGAAAGGGTGCGAACAAGAGGGGGAGAGCCGCTTCGCTTCCAAGGCTTGCCAGGGTTGAAAGGCCTGCTCTCTCACTCTCTGACTTCTCGTCCAGTGGCAGCCCAGAACCTGGATTCTGATCCATGAAAGTGAGGTAGCCATGCGGCCTGGCTAGCGGTCGCGGGGTGTGCCTCTCTCGCGCCGCAAGTCAACCCCTGCCCTGGGCGCATGCACCCTTCTATTCTTCATCGTCATCTAGCAGGTCTACAATGAGATACCTCGGATGCCCATGTTGGATGCCTCCAGCCAACGAGTATAGCTACTTAGGAAGTGATGGATATGTCAACCTGCAACTCGGATACTAGTAGAAAGCAGAAACCGTAGGGGAACCCTTGAGATATCCCTTCAACGTAGTGTAGGTCCAGCATGGACGGCGTGTGGTTGATATCCTCCCTTTTCCTCTCCCTCTGGATTCTTCTCACAACGACCCAAGGTCCTGGCGCAATTCTCGGCTCCTCCGTCCGTCCCCTTCCTTCCTGTCCAACAACGGCTCCGTCCTGAAGAAAAACTCGATAAAGAGAAATCCCCGAGTTGCGCGCCCCAAAGGAGCAGCAGCTGGATTCCTGTCTTGTGCCCCTTGCACCCTTGCTCAACCCGCCTGCTGCCGCCTTGCGGGTCACTCACGAACCCCCCGGTCAGGTCTCGCGGAAAGCGTTACAACTCCAGAGTCACTCCCTGCCATTTGGCCGAACAGATCAAGGCAAGGCAAGGGCAGGGTACCAAGTCACACCGCACCTCATCGCATGTTCTCGGTGCGATGCGGGTATGTCGGCGAAGGTACCTGTAAGTTGGCCCTCCTCCTCACCGCGGGGCCACTCTTGGGCGACAAGAAGCGCGTTTGTCTTGTCTCTGATGTGCGGATGAAGTGGCCGAGACTCTGGAGAGAGGGTGAGAGAGGTGTGGGACGTGGTCCAAAAAAGGTGGGATGAACAGACCCTGGACCGTCCAAAAAGAGACAAAGTGCTGATCCAGACATGTCATTGGCCCAGGGACGGATGCGCGAATGGCAGGCCACAGCGGTAGCTGCAGCTGCGCGGTAAAGATGTGAAGCGCAAGGGCCGCAAATCGAACCTTGGCTGAGCCTCTGTGCCTCTGAGCTGCTTCCATGTTCGCGAAGTGCCTACCATCATACTACCATGCCAGCATACTTGAACTTGCAGTGGAAAGCCATCCAGTCCGTGTCCAATCAACCGGCCTGCGTGCCTGGCTTTCGCTTCGGTGCCTTGCTCACTGATTGGCGCTGTCCGTTTACACTCACCTCGCCAGCTTGCCTCGTCTTCCAGCTCATAGACAAACACATTAAGACAAGATACATCCCAAGCTGAGCCATGAGAGAATAGGAACAACACATCTTTCGGCAACGTGAGCCCGAGATAGTCAACACAGCTAGGTAGTTCTTACCGTCCTTCAATGTCGAACCGCGCAAAAGTGCCCCAGTCACAGTCGCAACCTCACCTTTCACCGGTGTCCGGTGGTATCTGTGGAGCGCAAAACCACCCGAGGAAAGCAAAGTCGTCGATCCCAAAGAGGGTCCAGGCCGCCCAGGTCCACACGGCTTCATTCCAGCCAGTGTTCGGTGATGCGCGGTGTGCCTCCCGTTCCTCCCCCGCCCTCAGCGCCTCCTCAGCCATCCCCGGGAACCGACCGTGACGTGATTTGGCAGACCTAGAGAAGAAGAAGAGAAAAAAAAGTAGAACTTTTCAAACGTCCAAACCACCCATGCTCGATCGGGTAAGGAGGGCGGATAAAAGAAGAAAGTAGGGGGTTCTTGAAACATGCGACATGCGCCGTCAAATGGCATGCATCCTACAACCGCCACGAATGAGAATGGAATGTTTCCTGCCATCCCCCCAAGGTACCTTAGGTACCTTTCATCCCCATACAGCCGCCAGTCGAAAATGCATACCTACCCACGCATGCTAGGTTCTAACAATGGATCCTGCACTGCATCAAGAGGCGCCGAAGGTTGTCACCCTGCACTCACACCCCATGCTGCCATCATCCTTTCTAAAAATCTCCCCACGATAATACCTTGAACTCTTTAATTGTCCACCTCAACCTCACAACTATATTCAATCCTCCCATCATCGATTAGATAGCCATGCAACCATGACCAGGCCTGACCAGACCAGACCTTCTCACGTCATTCCATTCTCAATCGCCCCGTCCTGTCCGGGAATAATACTCTTTCGAAGCCTTAAAACAGACGCGAACCACTCGTCCTTTTACCCACGATTAAAGTTTCAGCCCGAACTCGCACAATCATGTTCCAACTCCACAACTCCTCTTCTTACTTTAGGTAGTTGTGTCATGGTGTCGAATATGCCGCCTCGAGATATTCCAGCCACACTAGGGTTTTCTGTTCTTCTTCCTTTTCTCATGGCCACTCGTCCATCTCTGCTTTGTTTGTCCTTGATCCAAAAGCATTACACAACGCAGCAAAGACTGGCATGATTGACTGCCAGAGAGACCCAGAAGTTCCTATGGTCCAATCAGGTGCAATTCACTTTGACCTTGTGAAGTAATGTTTAATCATTTGGAGCCAACTATTGATAGATGGCTTTTTGGCCTACACTGTTCAACTCCTGTGCTTTTCTTCTCGTCACTAGCTCTACCTAGCTACCGCGATACACCCAGCCTTCACATGTGCGTTTGGATCATGATTGACGTCCTCACATCTCCCTTGATCCTCTGCCGTGATCCGCTTGTAAGGTATGACAGTCCCGCTCATTCAGGCATGCGTCATCTGAACCCTTTGGACTGTCTTCTCCAACCACAAGCTGACCAATACGTGACTTTCCAGTTCAGCAAACGCACTACATACAGCGAGTCCGACCCTGCCCTCCAGCTCGGTGACTGGTTGCCTCCGAACGCTAGCCCTCTCGGAGATATCTCCTTGACAGCTGCTCCAGAGGTTTCCATGGACTGCTTTATGTATTTGCTGGCACATCCAAGTTGACAGCATCCATCCCAAGCTTCGCGGATCAAGTGGTTATTCATCAACGCTAAAGGGGCCTAGATACTGAGATGTGTTGGGATACTTCTCCATGGCGTCATCGGTATGCCTCGGTGGTTTCGTCGAGCTCTCATTTGGCTTCCTCGGTGCCTCCAGGAGCGTGTCCAGGACCATTGGCAGGTGCCGAGGGAACCTGTTGAGGACCCTGGTGCTGCCCATGGTTATTGTACGGCTTGCCTCCATAATTGTTGCTTCCACTGCGGTGCTGTGCACCGTATTGATGCATCTGAGAGGGACTCGTTCCAAAGTGTTGAGGTCCGGGACTATTGTACCCACGCACATTGCCAACTAAGCCGACGTGTTAGCAATTTATTGGTAGCGACCGCCGGGTACCATCTTACCCTGACCGCCGGGTTGTTGCGGAGTGTACGCAGGCTGCTGGTACTGCACATTGGGGCTCATGCCATACACCGGTTGGCCTTGCTGCGAGCCTTGATGAACCATCATCGGCGCTGACGGGCGTCCCGGGCTGGGATAGCCGTTGGCTCCCGGAATAGGCTGAGGCGGCGCGCCATTCGGAGGCATGAACTGGTGGTTGCCAGCGTACATTGGCATTTGGCCGGGTGCCGGCACCATGCCCTGGGGATTGATGAATTGAGGCATCATAGGCGCCCCCATGGGGCCACCAGGCTGCTGCGGCACGTATTGATGGTTTTGGGAGAAGTTCCGGTAGCCACCCATCTGAGGTGTGGCCGGCCCGCCGTAGGGCTGCATCATCGGTTGGTTGTAGGGCACCTGACCTGTCGAGGTCATGGCTGGCGTGTTGTAAGTGATGGGGACCTGTGCCATACGCGGCGAAGCGAAGGACTGGGCCGAGTTAGAGTGCATCATCCGGTGGTCATCCATATTCTGGTACGGTGTATGGGGCACATGTCCATGTTGATTTTGTATAGGCATGGGCGGCATATGCGGTGACTGACGCGGACCCATACCATGCGCAGGTTGCTGCAGATGAAAGGGAAGCTGATGCTGGTGAGCGACGCTGGGCACAACGTGAGTGTGGTTCGGTGTAGCAATTGACGACACAGCGAATGACTGACGCTCCAAGAACTCCTTGGAAGTCATGAGCATCGTGGAATCCGCCTTCTCGTTGTCCGAAGGTTGTCTCCAGGTAGGCGGGGTGTCGTATGAGGGTCTCAAACCGTCGTTGTCGTCCCAGTTCCGACCCTGAGGCGGCGTGAATGTCTTGACGTGTGCCAGGATATAACACTTCTTCACATCAACTGCCTTCGTCTTCCGACGAATCAACTGTCCAGCGGATGCCGGGGTCGATGCTGTCTCTGGGGCATTGTTGGCAGCAGCAGAGCGAGGACTGGAGCCCGCGCTGGGGTGTCCGTTCGGGTTGAAGGACGTCGCAAAGGGGTTCGGTCGGAACTCGTGACTGTTTGGGTTCAATTTTCCGCCCAGGTGACTCGGGACACCGCCTGCACGCCGGAAAGCCTCCGTGTTGTTCGCAGGGCCGGTTGGCGGCAGCCGCATGTCAGGGCCACCAGGATGCTGGTTGGGAGGCGCCGACATCTTCTGCTGCTCCACGTGGCGCAGGCGCTGGGCCAAGGGCTGGCGGTTCTGTTGCGTCATGTGCTGGCCAGATCTATCGTTCCTGTACGTTTGGGCGTGATACTGAGGGCTGGCGTAAGACTGACGAGCGTTGGGGTGACGGTTCGGCACATTGGAGGGAGAAATAGTATTTGCTGGCGCCGGACGAGTAGCATTCCTTGTCTCAACGGCGGCTTGAGCAGCCGGGGCATCAGCAGGCGGCTTTCCTGCACCCTCCTTTGATGAAGCGTCCTTGCCCTTGAGAGTGGGTGTCGTCTTGGTACGAGCAACATCTTCCGCGTTCTGGAGAGCCTTCGCCTGAATCTCCTTCTGTTTATCGGGGTCCTTGGCGATGATGGAAATCAGGTCAGTAGGAACTGGAGTTGACAGCTTGAAGGTATCGGCGAATTTCTTCAGTTCTGTCAACTTGACTTCCTTGTCGGCCTTGGCCTTGCTGCTCCGAACTTTCTCAGCATTCTGCCGCTGCTGGCTGGCAAACGTTCTGAACGACTTCAAAACGTCGGCTTCGACTGTCGCAGTGGCACTCGGAGCTCCCGGGGCGCCTTCTTTGACCTGAGGAGATATAGTTCGGCTTGTAGCTGCAGAGGGACGAGCTTGGGTAGCCGACTTCTCGGCAGCCTTGGCATCGCCGGGCTTCGCGGCGACGGCCTGCTTCGTCTCTGCAGACTTTATCTCGGCCGGCTTCGTGGTCGGCTCCTGCTTCGGGGCAGTCTTCGTAGTGGGGACAGCAGGCTTGGGATCAACGGCTTTGGGCGCCTCAGCAGCTTGGGTAGCACTGCCCTTGTTGACGAGCTGGCTCAAAAGCTTGGCATCTTCGGGCTTCACTGTGGTCTGCTTCTTTGCGGGGGCTCTCAGTTGCGACGAGATGATCGCGGGGTCAATCGGGGCGCCGACGACGGTCGCATTCGAAGCGGGTGCTCGCTTGGCAGGAGGTGTGTACTTGTTCTCGCGACTCGACAATGGAGGAAAGTCCTGACGGCGGACTCCGCTGTATCTGGAAATGGGTGTTAGTTTTGGCTGCTTCAGGATGAAGACATCAAGGGGAGAGAGAGAGAGAGAGAGAGAGCCTTACTTGTCTTCCTCGTCCCCGCCCTTGTCGTCACCACCGCCAGTGACATAATCCATGACACGCTCCTCCGCAACGTGCGCCGTGGTGGCCAAGCTTCGCTCGATCTCGCGAGCCTTGCGCTCGGCAGCAGCCATGCGATCACGGTACTGCGGGTGACTTTTGTCAATGGTAGTTGTGTAGATGTTCTCATCGTAGTCGGTCTTGAGGCCGAAGAGCCGCTCATTCTCAGCGAATTGGTCCCAAGCTCCTCCACTGCCGGATGGTTTCTCCAAGCTACCATCGATGCCATCGTTGGAGTCGGGGACCCAAGGCTGAAGGGTTCGCTCGGTGCCGGGTCTGTTGTTGGAAATAGCGGTATCGGTTCTGAACCCAGATCGAGCGCCTGCATTGCAATTAGCATCATGTTTTTGCAGTGGTCGGGGTGAAGAAAAAGGCATGCCATTTTGGCCCTTGCCATCAGCCTTACCACCCATGGCCGAATCCCTCTTGTTGTAGGACATATTGTTGGACTTATTTCCGTTGTTGATTTCGCTTTGAGGCTTCTTAGGGGCGACCATCTTGCAGCCGTGGGCTGTCGAGGTAGTACAGGTAGGGTTCTTTCGACAGCAGTGCCACCTTGGCTACCAATAACCTCCAGTCCCCTGCGAGGAAGAAGTCAGCCAACGCTTTTGGTTGTTAATTTTGTGCATCAGAGCAAAGTGGTTCGGGTCGGAATTTCGAGACGCAATCGAAGATGAAGAAACACATCGAATCCAGGCGGTTCGCTGATGATCGGAAGTGACTCCGCTGAGTGCAAGGTAGAGAGTCTGTGAATCAGTGGTACTACACACCTTGCGACGGGAATCGGAGGATATATCGGTTCGTCGGGTTCGAGAATCGAGTAGTCGTCGTTGACCCTTGATCGTCGAGATGTTCAGACAGTGAGGCCGCAGCGGGCCCGACAGTTCTGAGCAGATTCACCTGCAGTAACGACAATGTTGTCCACGATTAGCTTCCAAGGGTCCAGTGGCGGGGGAGAGATACAGTGTGAAGGACAGATAGCTTCAAGTCACAGCTTGATGTGTGGTTGGCGACGACGATACAAGCAGCGAAGAGGAAACAAGGGGAGGTGCGATGCAGTGGGAAAAGGCAGCGCAACGGAAGAAAGAGAGAAGGTGGTGTTGCTATGTCCAAAGAGTAGGGCTGAAGGACGATGCGAAGATTGGGAAGGAGGATGATGGCTATGTGTCTCACCTGGTCGAGATGTTCTGCGAGAGGGCTGAAAAGGCCCAGCAAAAAGGGGAGAGTAACGAAAGTCTCCCCCAGATATAGTCCTTTTCGAGAAGGAACTGCTCAGTTTGTGTCGCAATTGGGCAACTCCGAGCGGAGGGTTGAGAGGGGGGGAAGAAGCAGGCACAGGAGACCGGCGTCGATCGTGGGCATAAAAAAGGGCGAGGACGTGGAGGGAGTTGGGATTGGGTGTGGAGGTTGAGGTGAGGTGAGGTGAGGCTTTGTTTTCCCTCCACCGGTGTTCAGCAGCAACTGGCACCAGCAGTCCCCTACTGCGTAGGTACTGGACCTGTCCGGGTGCTGGGCTCTGTGTGGGATTGGGGGTTGCTTAACTTGGGGTACCTTCCTTCGCCCGTGGGCCCTGCCCTCTGGTGTGGTGTACTTTCGTACCCTGCGCCTTGCACTTTGGACGGGGGCTAGCGAGGAAAAAGGCGTGGTGTGGGTGTGGGTGCGGGTACGGATAGTGCTCCCGGGGGATGGCTAGCGATGAGTGGCCCCTGGATCGTTTTAAGCCCCTCGAACCAATCCACCACCATCAGCGCGGTTTATTAAAGGCACGAGACATCTCCTTAGGCTGCCTCATGTCGTTCTGTACTGCCGATACACTCCTGAGCTAAGGTCTGAGGTTGCTCTCTCAACTTTGGGGGTTCGCACTCGCACAATTACCTCATTCTTGTTCCATTGCTGCAGCCCCCAACTTCTCATCTGAGCTGGTTGTCTGGCTGCTCTGCCTTACCTTAACATAAGGTACTCAAAAGAGGTACCTTGTCGCCCAATAATACCTTACCTTACCTCACTGAGGGGCCGTGCTCTGTGTTGTCCCCTCACCTCCATGTCCATGCAGTGTTTCGAGCAACTCTCAGTCAACATTCGGTGTACTTAGTTTATGATTGCGCCTTGTTACCTCATTCTTTCCTGTCATTGGCTATATACTCGGCCAAAATTGTCATCCTGATCTTTAACTGCTCCCAGGATTAGTGACCTCCTCCAGCTAAGGCAGTACACCAGCCACAGACCTGTCTTCCTTACCTTTCGCAATACGTCCTTGAAGTTGCTCAGTGTAGGTAGGTAGACCTGGAGGTCTTTTGGCAAATGCACCCACAGCCAATAAGCTTTTGGTCATGCCTTAAGACCAATGAGCTGTGTCCATGTAGCCTTCGTTGGTGCTCCGGTACCTCAAGACCCCTGGTGAACCGGCGGTTGTTGTAACCTTCTTGGACGGACAAACACTTTGTGCCATCCTTGGTAGTACTATGTGGCAATTTGCACTCGCTGTAGGGTACATACAGAGCCTTCTTCTTATATGCATCATATCAATCTCTAAAGGTCAGTTGCGAGAACAATGTTTGTCCGACCACATCAGAAGAAGAATCAGAAGAAGAAGAAGAAGAAGAAGCAATACCGTTTGAACCAAAGACTTATGCGTCTGTAGAGACAGCCCTCCGTCATTTACCTTGTGGAATAGACATCGAGCTTTTGGAGAACGTTATCAACCCCTGATATGTTCTTCTGAGTCCACCCTTCACTTGAGAAACGTTGACTTATGTCTCTACAGGCTGGTGATGAGAGTAGACAGCAATAGCGTGTGATCTTGAGCATAACATGGGTCCATAGGTGAACAAAACAATTTCATACGTGGGAATTAGGCAAGCTAGGCAGACACAAGAAAATTCTACTACATATGTTCACAAAGGATACATTTCCCCATTCTACCGCAAATGCTTGACTGTTGATACACGGTTCATTCGGCCGCTATAAGACAGGGCTAAATCCCCATTTATACCCGGAGGCCAAGCTCCTCAGCGTATGGCAGAGCGAACAGGTCACCAACTGCCGCAACACTGGCCTTACCCTCCAGGATCGTCTTTGTCGCCTGTGATATGATCGTCAGCAATGTGGTCTTGGAAATATGTCAGAAATATCAGTTTACTCACCGCCTTGAGCTTCTCAGCCGTAACAGACTCGATAGACTTGATGGCCTCGGTGGCGTCAACGGCCTTGCCGCTGTGGACGAGGCTGGATCCAGCGAGGAGGATGCTACCACTGCGCTTCTCCGAAGCCTCAAGGGCATCGAACTTGGCCTTGGCAATAGCCTTGGTAAGGTCCTCCTTGCTAACGGTACCCTCGGCGATGCTCTTCAGAGCCTTGGCGGTCTCCTGGGCAGCACCACGGACAGCAGAGGCCGAGCCAGCAAGCTGGATGGTCAGGAGGCCAGCGTCAGAGTATGACAGGTTGACGGTTGAGGTGGACAAGCCGGGAACAACGCCAACAGCCTTGTTGATCAAGCTGAAGCCAGTGGACCACTTGATGTTGGACTTGCCGCCCAACAGAGCCGCAAGTACGGCAAGCTCAGGAGAAGCCTGGCCAGTCGTGGCACCGGGGAAGGCAATAACATAGGCGTTTCCAGAGGGGCTGTAGGTACGCTGCTCACCACCGAAGTACTTGGTGGCGGCGGTGTTCAGGGCCAGCTTGCCGGAGGAGGCAGAGGGAAACGACTTGAAGAACTGCTCGGCCCACTTGCTGACGTTCGCGGCGGAGGCACCATCGGCGACAAGGGCGATGTTGGACTTGGCGAAGGCGGCCTGGGCGAAGTCGGAAACGGCGTACTCGCTGAGGTAGGGCTGGATAGGGATCGAGGGCGTCAGGTTGGAGGGAGAGCCGAGGCCGGAGTGGAAAGCAACGGAGTGGGCGGAGTCAAGGGCAAGAGCAGCAGCGCTGGTGCCAGACTGCTTCAAGCGGAGAACAGGCTGAACCTCCTCGTGGAATTCGTGGGCTAGATAAACAGTTAACCAACCATGCCACATGCTCAGATGTATTTGCGAGTCTCACTGGTGTACTTGGTCTGGGAGACGACCTCGGCGAGGAGTTCCGTGAAGTAGGGAAGGTCATCGCGGAAAAAGCTGGCCTCGAGGACGAGGGCTTCACGGGTGTGGTATGCGGTCAATTGGCTGCCAAGGAGTTCAGACTCGCGAACGATGCGCAGACCAGAGCGTTTTGTCGTGTTCTACTCGTTGAACAACGTGTCAGCGCATTGTCTACGGATATATGGAAAAGATTCCAAGGGTTGAAAACAGGTCGCATCGTACCTTGAAGGCGAAAGACTCGAGGCCAGCGGCCAGACCGGGAAGAGGCTGGTATCTCGTACCGGCCTTTGCCACGATGGCCAACTTGGTCGTAGGGCCCTGGGAGTCTCTGGCAGCGACCTTGACACCACCAACGTCGGCGGTCTCAAAGGCGCCGGAGCCAGCAGCAGCGCTGGCGAACCGACGACCCGAGATTGTGCGAGCACAGCTCGAGTTGCGGAGGGTCTGCTGCGCAGCCCTCGTGAGGGACGGTCTAGAGATCATTGCGATGATGCGGTTGCCGACAATTGGCAGATCCAGGTTCGTGACGCTCAATTCGTCGGAGCTTCAACAAGAAAGTGCCTCGTTCACATCCCGACCAATTTTCGATCCATCGAGCGAGGTTAGCTACGGGTCACTCGTACCATCACGTGATGAAAAACTGCCTTATCCCCGAACCTCCAATGAAAGGCCGTCTGATTACCTGGCACAGGGGCCGAACACTCCACTCTGCTTCCTCCATCGCCCGTAGTTTACCTTAGGTAATCAAAGTGATGAGTCGCAGAATCCGTGAATCCCAGGTTTCCAACATTATTGAGGCTGGTGTCAAGCCACAAGCCACATGCCACGGTAAGCACCCGCCATCCCAAGAAGGCCTCAATTGACGTCTGAATTTCAGGCTCCATTCAAGCGTCGCAGATCCATTCTTACCTAAGTTTTTGGCACTGCACCTCAGAGGTTCTAGCCACGCCTTCCATCCACCTGGAGCTTCAGCCTCCATGACTCTGTCGGTGACTCGGCGCTTTCCATCGACTTTGTCCCCCACCCCGCCTTAGGTGGCCCGCCGCTCAGAAAAAAAGTTCCCATACTTTTATTTCAGTCCCTCCACCACTTGAAGACCGCGACCCTCACTGCGACAAAGTCATCTGTGGCCAAGTGCTTCGTTCAATACCCAGCATACGGCACTGTATTATCTCAATGACTTCTCGGTAGCTTGTGTGGCAGCTCTAGGGATATTGAGAGGATCTCTAGAGTCAATTGATTCCTGAATCCAAGTTTCGCCATGTTGGTGGTAGGTTTCGCATCGCGCTGATCAAGCTGAAATCATAGTCTCTCTAACTCCTCCACCAGACCAAGCATGGCGCTGAGCTTTGCGCTCACCTTGTCAACGACATATGCGGCGAGCTACCTGCAGTAAGTTTCAAACACCATCTCCATGTCTGACACGGCGCAACACAATCGCACCTTCTACATATTATGGACCCTCAACAGATCATACTAACAGATGCTCTTCTTCCAGCGAATCCTGGCTGTGCTATTCAGTAAGGGCAGGTCTACCATTGCTCAACTTATTCAAACCACTGGTCTTACTCCGCGGCAATTGCGCCATGGCCTAGCCCTCCTCGTTCAACAGAGCCTCATTTACCACGAGTCCGATTCCAATAACAAGATCGGCACCTATGAAGCGAATCCCGATGGATGCTACAATATTATCCGAGCTGGAAAAATCATCGAGATGGTTGGCACCGAATTCGGCCCCGCGGAGCAGGAGATTGTACAAACCATCATGCAGCTCGGCCACGCTAGGGTATCGGATCTCTTACAGGCTTTTGAGGGGAGGAACGGAACAGGTCTCAATGGCGACCATGCGACGAACGGCCATGTCAACGGCAACGGCTCTAAGGCAAAGGTCAACGGGCATGGGCCGTCGCATGCGGCTCAGGAGCTTCACGCTGTCTTGAATCGGCTAATTGTGGCGGAAATTGTTGATCAGGTTGGGCCCAAGACGTTCAGAAACCCTGAAGACGTTTACCGCGAGATCGAAGAGGAGGTCACCAAAACGGCCCCTGGCGAACGAGCGACAGCACGAAACAAAGAACTCATGCAAACAGAAGTTTCAAAGAGACTCCGAGAGGCACGCGACGAGAGCAAAAAGCTGAAGCGACAAGTCGGACGAGGTAACGTGTTTTCGACCAAGCGGAGGAAGCTTGCCAATGGCCGAGGAGCAAGAGAATCTGCAGACTGGGACGAGGATGTACCTGAGATCGACGTGAGTCTTCATCTGCACGAAAAACTCTCTTCCTCTTCCCTGGCTAATCACAAAGTTTAGTCCCACATTGTTCTCAGGGTCAACACCGAGAAGTGTCTCGTTGAGCTGCGAAACCAGAAGCTAGCCCAGTACGCAGCCGATGCTTTTGGAGAAGTCACCGGCCTCGTATACCACACGGCTCTACGGCTATTGACGCAACAGGTGTCCCGCTGTCAGTTGGACCCGAGAATCGACTCTGATAACGACGCAGACGGTCCAGGCTCAAACTCACGCCAAGTCACTGTGACCAGTCTGGAAATACTCGAAAACCTTGATGAATCCATTGACGTCTCTCATGGAGTTGGAAAGGCTTCTGCAGATCAGATTGACGTTCGCAGTGCTGAGAAGGTCAGAGCCACGCCAGGCCAGCCTATGTACGATTCCGACGATTCTGATTACGAACCTCCGATGGCTCCGAGGGCTTCTGCTCGTCCCAACATGAACGGCGCAGCAGATTCGGGCGTGTCCGAAGACGAGGGGCCGCGGGCAGCTTCTGGATCCCGCGAGGTCAGATTCGAAGATGGGCCCATATTTGGCGCTAGCCGTATCGATCAAATGCGGCAGCATTTGCTACTACTATCTGAAAGCCGGCAAGGCTTTCTGCGGCACTGTGGCAGTCAAGGCCGAGGGCAGTGGACCGTCGATTTCAAGCCATTAATCGAGGGTTTCAAACAGACAGAGGTGGATGCCGTCATCGAGCAGTCATTCGGCCGGCATGGACTGCGTTTGACTCGCATTATGCGAGAGAAGGGCAAGTTGGATGAGAAGATGCTCCCGTCTCTCGCTCTCATGAAGAAAGGAGAGGTTCAGGGCAAAATGCTTGCCATGCAGATGGCCGGGTTCGTTGATGTTCAGGAGGTTCCCAGAGATGCCAGTCGAACAGCGACGCGAACAATGTTCTTCTGGTTCTTTGACATTGAAAGGACCGAGGCGCAGCTGGTCGATGACTATTACAAAGCAATGCTTCGATGCCTTCAAAACTTGGAAGTGCATCGGTACCGAGAACGGAACATTTTGTCATTTGTTGAGAGAAGGGACGTAAAAGGCAAGGAGGAAGAGGTCATGACTGCAGAACACTACAACAAGTACAGCAAGTACCTGGAATTGCAGAGCAAACTTCTTGCTCACGTCATGAGACTGGACGAACTAGTGGGAGTCTTCAGAGACTACTAGATCGAGGCATAAAACCGTACACAGCGACTCAAGTACCACCATCATCGGCATATGCAATGAGGTATTGGGCGAATGGCTCAAAATGGGGGATGGCAGAAGGATGATAGATACCCAAAATCAAAAGGAAGCGCAGTTTTTCCCAGGAACCACGTCTCAGCATCATACGCCACTTCGCCGGACTCGCTGAAATTGGGGTGTGATTCTCGAATTCGCCCAAGCGGGAGCTTAGCTACCCCGACAGCACGATGTGATTCCGAGTGAGAACATGTATATGGCCGGTACGGTAGGTCGTGGTCAAGTGAATCCATTTCTGCTATAAACCGAGCCGCAAGTCAGCCCGATCGGTCGAGAATGGTCGGAACTAGCGTACCGGTCGGTAGATAGAAGCTGCTTCGGCGCGGCGAACCAATCCCTACCGTGCTAGGCTCCACTTCCCGGTGCTCGGCGGTCCAGGGTGGCCTGTCCCTGCAGGGTCAGCAAAAGTTAAGCTGCGAGTTCGGTCCAAAGTGGTTGAGTAAAAATTTCCCAGCTGTCGACTCCAAAACTTTGAATCACCCTTCTCTTTCGAGCTGCTCCTGATATCCGTGCCCCCACGACCTGACGACAGTCCGAACCTCTGGAACCCGCCTTTTTTGCTCTTATTCAATTGGGACTTTTAGTTACCCTTTCGCACTTCATCGCAGATTCCTATCAAGATGTCTCCGACTGCTAGTACTGGACGGGAGAAGGAGTCGAACACCGCGCGACTCCTGGGCTCCGGTATGCTCCCTCTTTTTTGCGCCCGCGCGTGAAAGCTCGGCGCGCTGACGTTTTGCAGGCTCCGCTGGTATCGCTGAATTGGCCGTCTTCCACCCCGTGAGTCCCACGAAGAGCTACGATTAGTTGATGGGCCGTGGGACGAGAAGCTAATAAGAAGCTCAGGTCGACACCATCGCTAAGCGCTTGATGAGCAACCAGACCAAGGTACGCCGGACCGAGCTCCACCCCCCTCCCTTTCCTGCCTCCCGCAAGCAAAGCTTCCACGACATGACGCCCCGAGAAAGCTGACACTTTTTCGCAATCAAGATTTCCGGCGTCGAGCAACTCAACAAGGTCATCTTCAAGGACACCGCCAACGCGACAGCGGGCCGCAAGTTCGTTTCGCTCTTCCCCGGTCTGGGATACGCCGCCGGCTACAAGGTCCTCCAGAGAATATACAAGTATGGCGGTCAGCCCATCGCCAGGGACTTCTTGGCCAAGAACTACGGCGAGGACTTTGAGCGCGCTTTCGGCAAGAAGACTGGCAAGGCTATCATGCACTCCACCGCTGGCAGGTGAGTGAAATTTTCCCCTCCAGGCGCAAAGCTCGGAGACCGAAGATATCTGTGGGGACCCAACTCGCATTCTGACGCGGCGACTTTATCACAGTTTGATCGGTATCGGAGAGATCGTCCTCCTTCCCCTCGACGTCCTCAAGATCAAGAGACAGACAAACCCCGAGGCGTTCCGCGGCCGTGGTGTCTTCAGAATCGTTGCCGATGAGGGCTTCGGCCTGTACAGAGGTTGGGGCTGGACCGCCGCCCGTAACGCTCCTGGTTCTTTCGCTGTAAGCACACTCCCAACTCATTTCCGGGTCTGTAGCAGCGACTAACTGGTGTTTCTTTCCTATCAACAGCTGTTCGGTGGATCCGCCTTCACAAAGGAGTACCTTTTCAAGCTCGAGGACTACAACAAGGCCTCGTGGTTCCAGAACTTCATCGCCTCCATCGCCGGTGCCTCTGCCTCCCTCCTCGTCTCCGCTCCCCTCGACGTCATCAAGACCCGTATCCAAAACCGCAACTTTGAGAACCCCGAGAGTGGTTTCAGAATCATTTCCAACATGATGAAGAACGAGGGTGCCACCGCTTTCTTCAAGGGTCTGGTTCCCAAGGTAAGACTATCCAGCAGCTCCCCCCTCAACTCCTTCCCCTATCGATCACCTGCTGACACTCGGGTCTCCTTCTAGCTCCTCATGACTGGACCCAAGCTGGTCTTCTCATTCTGGCTTGCACAGACCCTCATTCCCGCCTTCGACGGCATGATTAAGAAATAAACGAAGAAGGAGAAAAGGAGCCTAGACGTGCACAACAAAAAGAAAAACAAGCAACGGCGTTGGATGGGTAGAACGTGGAGTCTCGGAGCTGAGCCCGATAGATCGTTGGACATGACGAAGACTCGACGAAAGGGTATAGACAAAGATGAGAAAGCGAGGCCTAGCAGCTGCCCAAAAAGAAGGCTGGCTTGCGGCCCGGTTAATGTACAACAAAGTAGGGTTCATCTTGATGAGAAAAATCGCCTCTGTTATTAATAAAGATACATATCAAAGTCAATGCCTCTACCGGGAAATATCAAGGCTCTTAGTCCTTGAGGATGTGACTTTTCAACCTGTAAAAGCCCTCACGCTGCTATTCAAAGCTGTCTGTGGGTGTTCCATTGCTTGGCAAAGCTTAGCTTGAGAGTCAATATGACACACTTAATGGGTAAACATAGGTTCTACAGCTTAGCGATGACATTGTCTTTCGCGAGCAACACCTCAATCTCTCGTCCTACGGTAGTCCCTCTCTCAATTGCCCCGTCAATGAACCCTCGCCATCCATCAGCCCAATCGGCGCTCGCGAAATGAACTCGGCCTTCTGGTCTTTGGAGCTGCTCGAGCCACTTGGTCATTGAGTTGGGTCCCCAGCAACTCCAAGTGCCTTTGGCGAGGCTATCGTTGGCCCAGTCGTGGGTGAGGTAGGCTGTTATCTCAGCTTCAGGTTTAATGCTATTTTGGAAAGTTGCAGTAATCTCAGTAGACGCCTTCGGATCGATGTGATGCGAACCATAGCCAAATCCGATGCAAAAGTTGCCAGAGTCTGCTTGGTCAGTGGTGCCGTTGTGGTCTGAGAACGCAAAGCACCACGGTGAAGTCCCGTATCCATTCGCCATGGAGAACCATCCGGGTTCAGGTCTTGCAAGTCGGAAATGAACCTTGCTTCCCTTGTTGATGTGACCTGCCCGAATGGCTTCCATTCTGAGTGGTGAGAGCGGCGGGGAGAAGGTTACGTCTGACAGACAGTTCCTTGGGCGTACTGTTAGCACCTTCAGTACTCGAGTTGAAGGGGAATCACTTACAAGGGAATAGTTGAGATACAATACTTCGCCTCGAACCGATGTCCATGCTTCTTGAACACCACAACAGTCGATCCCTTCTGCTCTACCTTTTCAATCACCGAGTTGAAGAGTACATGCCCGCGGTAGTCTGCTAGAATCGCCCGTGCTAGCGAGGTCATGCCTCCTCCGCCAAGCTTATACATGCCAGCAAGCTCGAAGGTCCCAGCCATAGAGTGGCCTCCCAGAGCATACCACCGCAGAACTTCAGTGAAACCGCACTCGCTGCCGGGGACGGCGCCGAAGGAGCTGATCATAGCGTCGAAGAGGTCCTTGTCACGTTGGCTAACGTCGAGCTGATCCAGACGGTCTTTGGCGGAGAGGTGATCGTACTTAATCCAGAGCGCAGGAAGACGGAATGGGTCATGGGGATAAGGCATCAACTCGCGACTGGACAGACCATCGACTGAGAAGAAGGCATCCGCGACGTTTTGAACCGCTGTGTTGGTTTCGAGGGTATCGACCAGCCCAAGCTTCGAATCTTGTGGTGTGTAGAATGTGTTTTCCGCGGCAGCTGTTCCTGAAGACGTCTTCAGGTAAGATTGTAGACCGTATCGGTGGATTTCCGTAAAGACGTGAGGTTGGTGCCTGCTTGTGCTCCAGTTAGTCGGCCTGCACCATATGCTTGGAGACAACTTGAGAAGACTTTCCAGTGTACCCATGTCCCGCCCATCTCAAAGTCCTCTCCTAGCGCATTGGCTGTCCATGTCCTCCCTCCGATACGATCTCGACCTTCCAAGAGGAGAACTCGAGCGCCAGAGTCACGGCTGAGGTTGCGCGCGGCAATGAGGCCGGCGAAGCCGCTTCCTATTACGATCACGTCGTATGTTTTTGTGATGGAAGATTCCGGAGTAGATTCGACGACTGCCTTTGTACTTAGACCGACCGTCTCCCCGGACGGAGTCCAGAGGTAGCCGTCTCGAGTTGAAGGCATGGTGTGAAAGGAGAACAACGGGGTGTATGATTGCTAGAGCAAACTGATAAAAACAAGATGTTCCATAGCCTGAAGCCGACTGGAAAATCAGAGCCCATTTATGCCCATGTCCATTACTCCCGTCTCTGCTATCGCCGGTGTCGACTGCATCGTGGCGGGTGGGGACACATATTTCCTAATTAGGACAAAAAGTGCGAGGTGCGTTACGACATCCTGAAGCGTGTAGACATATGGCATTTATCTGCCGAGACCTCCGAATTCGCTGATAACACTGTTTCTTCTTTGGACGACCCCATTTGCGTACTTTTCTGCTCGCCTCGCTTCCATCAAAACCAATGTCTGGTAAAATCTGCGTGTTCTTTCGTCTAAGTCTAAGCTGAGGAATGCCATACCCGTTGCAGCTTTACCCCAACATTGTCTCTAGCCCCTTTTCCTCCATTACATCGATCCAATGGCAACTCTCCCTTCCTGGATTGAGATAGTTAGAGCGACTTGTGGCATTTGCGCCATCCAAGCGCGCCCAAACTTCTTCCAAGATGAGCAACCCATGCCTCACGGGCTTCAGTCGAATCAACTGGTAAAGCCAACGGGTGCGCATTCTCACAAACTCTCTCCACCTTGTAATTTGTTCCGCACTGCCTAGAAATTCAGTTCCTTCACCGGCAACATTCTCTCTCGAAACTAGACCGAGAACGCTTCCGGCGATGATGAGAGGTAAAAGTTGTGTCGACACGGTGCCAGATGTGACGGGTATCTCTTCCATGGTCTGAAGGATCCTAAAAGCAAAACGATGAACTTTTTCTGCTTTCTCATTAATCTGTCCATTAGCATCGAGCCTCGCGTGATCCTTGGCGGTTGAGGTTTCCACCAGCTCAGGGAATGCTCTGTACAACTCAAGCAGAGCCGCCAGCCGGTAACATTGCTCCATGGCGACGAGATGACCTGGAGGTGTGAACATATCGCCACTGTCTGCAACTGATAACACAGCTGAATCTTCGAGCCTCGAGATCTCCTCTTGTAAGATCGTGGCATGTTGCAAAAGATCCGAGTACGACGTATCCTGGACGCCATCACCTCGTCCGCATAAGCCCAGACTACTCAGAGCTCTAAGCTTCCTGAACAACGTCGCTGTTTTTGCCAGGTATATGAAGGTGATTGTCCCCACGCCTGTCCAGGGACACGGACGCGTTTGTCGAGAACGTGGCGGATGGTGGTAGCAGAAAGCGTCCAGATAGGATAGAGCATTGGGGGCTTGGTCCACGATAAAGGAGCTCATGGCTTCCCAGTAGACCATAGATGAGACCACGAAGTCTTGCGTCACGCTCATTGTTCTTCTCTGGTTGGTGGTGTCCAGATGGTTAGATGACATCCAGGTCTTGAAGAGCTCTCTTGACCCGTGGAGATGCATTAACCCAGTGGAAGACACGTCGTGCCACGCCTGTTTGTAACACTGTCAATCCTAGACTGCAGGGAAGACGGATTGAAGCTTGGAGAGCGTGAGAAAACATACCGATGTCATTCCTAGTAGAATAGTTCCCAGAAGCACATCATCTCCAATATCAGCCCCAACTAGTCTCCCTACTTCAGGCTCACTGTAGACGGACACTTCAGACTCATTGATATGAGGTGGTCTGGGTAGCTGTTCAGAGAGATACGAAATGGCTTTTGTCTGGAGTCGTAACGGGACAACAACCCTCGACTCCTCATTCTGGTAGAGATGGGCGGCGGACATGCTCAATACGCAGTAGAGCAGCAATGGCGACTGACTGAACAGCCTAGGCACTTCCGAGCGGAACGGATTGTGCAAGGAGTCGAACGATGAGAGGACATGGCAAATTGTAGAGAAGTAGTAGTGCAAGAGTGCTGATACCTCTCCCGAACAGTCCTGAAATGGTGTGATTGTGCTGATGCTCTTCAACGTGCCTGGCACTATTATGGTGTCGAGGTCTCCAGTCTCAGCATGAGGAGGCGTATCTTGAAGATGCTCAGATGACAGGGCGGTCGAATGCTCTCTAACTGCCGAGAGTCCTTGAATACACTGAACCGACTTGGTCGTCTTGCAGCTGCCAAGATTGGTCGGATTGTAACCAGAGACCGTAGTCTTCTCATACTTGGTAGACCATCTCACAGGTCGCTTGTATCCAGGGCACTCGGTCCCAATCCTTATACATCTTTGACAGCTTGGCTCTTGCTCGTCACACTTGACGCGCTTTTGGTTTACAACCCAACATTAGAATCGAGTTCCAAAGCTGATGGAAGTGCCAGTCATAACTGACTTACCCTTCGCTTACACACGAGGCAACCACCTAATGTAATCGGAAGACAGACGCTTGTTAGTTGGGGGGAACGACCACAGTTGGTATTAGAGGCCGCGTCTGGTACCCACTTCGAGACTTTTCCTTCTTATTCCGAACGGAACGGTCCATCGTCATTGAAATAGATGAGATCTAGAATTCAACGTCTTTGAATTGTGTTGGTCAATTCTGGAATCTGGTGGTTGTCGGCTTGGTGTTATCGGGTTCCCCGCACCCTCGGAACTTGTACGGAACGGTTCTGGTGTTGTAGCGCGGAACCGGCTCCGACTAAGATAAGGAAGATAAAGGGCATTTGACATGCCCATGATGGTAAGTAATTTGCTTACAACTAAATGTGCTGGATGGTTTCGGAGAAAAAGGTATCTCAGAGAGAATTCTGCACCAAATGTAAGATTGAACAGAGTCGGTTTCGATTGCATGGACCTCCCGTGCCTGATGTTGGTATGGGGATCAAGAGGGTTGACAGAAAAGTTAAGGCAATTGGTTTTCTTCCTCGTTTGACATCGGGTTCGCTCTGTAGACTTATCAATGTTCCTTCTTCTTTCCACTTCAACTATTTGTACAGAAACTAAGAGGCACAGTTCCTGCGTCCTCGAAGAACCGCAAATACAGCTGAACGGCATACTGCGGTTGTTCAAGACCGCGAATCTCAGCTTTACAATCAGCGGCGCCCACACGAATTGTACTGGTTTACAGATCTTTCAAAAAACTATCAATAAAGATACTAAAAAACCAATATCTAACACTCGATATCAACAGCTTTGTCGATCTCGAAGCTGTAAGGAAGTGCAAGCTCTCGCAGCCGGAGCTCATGATGGTTGGCGTATTATGAAGCGTTTTCCTACCGGAAAAGTCTATGTACTTACTTGGACTCTCTAAACTAAGTAGCTAGAGCAGCCTGGAAAAAGAAAGATTCGCAAGGAGTGTATTGTCTATTCTCCCTCTTATGCTCGTCAATGGAGGCTGATGAGACTCGGGGACAATGCAACGATAGGGGGCAACAGCCAGATATACCACGCGAATTTCAAACTATAAAGCGTTTAACTGACACCAAGTCTCTCATCAGAGACGCATTGACGTTTACAGAGCCTTACTTGCCTTATGTAAAGTCCTACAAACTTCCTTCCACAATCCCTCGTCGTTCCACCAGAATATGATCATCTTGCCCTCCTCAGACCGCCACATACGACCATACCCATTGGAAAATTCGGGATCCCGTCCGCTCTCCCATAGACAAGCCAATGAGGGCCGGATTAGTAGTTGGGTCGGTGACGACCAGCGAATACCTGGTGTTGTATGTTTTTTGGTGTCCCCGAGTATTTTTTTGAGGGGATCGTGGGTTTGTTGTTTTAGTGGGGCCGCATTCGAAAGCCTCTGTAGCAGCGGCCAGGTACTTGGTGACATGATCAATGTATCAAACAAAAATTGTCTTTTTCTGACGTGAGACTTATCGAAATTCATCATATGTGGCTCCTGTAGATGAATTTATTACATATTCTTTTGTTGAATCGTGGCTACGTACAGTGTATCTGCGACCAAGTCTACCTAATAACGGAGGATCGCAGACATCTCAGCACTATGAGCTGTCATCATTCGGGTGGGACGTGATTACTAGCTAACACGCTGAGTAGCCATCTCTCTTGAAAGTTCTTTTGTAATCCGATCTGCTAGGTATATAGGGAACCCTATTTTCTCGCTCGCCATACCGGCTGCTTATGTGGCATGCCATAGAGTACGTCCGCTTTTGCGGTGGTTGATGTTTTATAGAAGGTTTCTTATTTACATGGTCCTTTACCTTCTCTTGGAGAAATCCAGGTGAGGAGACGGAGAGACAAGAGAAAGTCTAGCTGTCCTTCAGCACATCAGACCTTTATTTTCGCACGTATTCAGCTCCTACGTGCTCTTCCAAAATTCCATTAGCCTGGAACGCCAGACTTGCGCTTCTTTTCAATCAAGAATGCCCTACTCCGTGCGGCAGCCCGAGGAGCTTCACAGCTTATGCTTCCTGACAACTAATTGTACATCGTGAATAGACAACTGCTTGTTGAACATCATTGAAACACCGTTCCTTCGTCTAGTAGATGAGCTGCATTAGATTCTGTTATCGCGTTAGCACAAATTATATCTCGGAGACCGGAGAATTAAATACTCACTGCAAGCTGTTTCTTGCCATTTTCACCCTCCTTGATCTTCTCTCTTCCGAGAACCAAGTTTGCCAAGACTTTCTTTCTCATTTGCCGCTCTAGAACTTTTCGTTCGATAGTGCCTTTCATCACAAACCTTGTGACAGAGACGGCATGTTGCTGACCAAGTCTGTGTACACGCGCGATGGCCTGCTCCTCCACCATTGGATTCCATTGCGGCTCTATAAGTATGCAATGGTTTGCGATGGTCAAGTCGAGCCTTCAACTAGGGTCAGCGACGACGTGCATTAGGAAGAGGAAGAAAGGATGGGAGAAGCTCTTACCCTTGGCCTCCACAGCTAATGGAAACCAGAATCGCCTTGATCGTCTCGTCGTTCGAGAATTTCTTCAAGGACTCCGTTCTTACAGCATACTTCATGTCGCCTCGGTAGCAACAGCTGGAGATTCCACAGTCGTCCAACGCACGCTGCATAGTTTCCAACGTTGTCGTCCAGAATGAGAAGATCACGCTGCCGTTGTTTAGCGCAGGGGGTTCTTACTTCATCACTTAACAGCAGCTTACCATTTCTCCCCCCGAGGAATGCTTTCCACGAACGAGGCGACTGCTTTGACCTTGCTCGACAGTAAAGGTTCCGTGGCTAGTGTTTGTGATTCGACTTGAGAAGCGACCGGGTCTTCAAGATCTGTATCTGGTTGTTGGGTATGTAGCTGTCTCCGAGAGCATTCCACACAGATCTGTTGCTGGTTTGCTTTCATGTCGGTGAGAACCTCACGGATATCATAGGATTCTTGAGCATCTGTAATATCAGTCCCGCAGTCAAAGCATGCCTCGTCCAAGTTGTCCAGGATATGATCCAGCTCGTCCACCCCTGTCTCTGATTCACTCTCTACTTCAGATAAAGGGCTTGGGTTCAGGCGTCTTCCTCGCTGTCGAATCCCGTTGTTGCATATGTATCTCATGTCGTTTACTCGGCGAAATGCGTGGATGTAGGAAGATCCCTGAGCCCCGGCTTCGGAGTCCAACACATCGCTGATGAATCGGCGCGTTCCATCCCTTGCTTCTTCATACATGGATTGCTCAGCAGTTGTCATTTCGACCTCTTGTATGGCTTCTTGTATAGACGGAAGTTCGATAACTTTTTTGCTTCGATGGAGGGTGACCATTCGCATCAATTTGCGAAGCAACTGGAGGCCTCTTTCTTCTACCTGCACCTTGCAGGGCTTTGTAATGTCCCTGTCAAAGACCTCGAAACTGTCGTAGGGATATACTCTCAAGAATTTCAGGAGACTGAAAATGTCTTGTGTTCTGTTTTGTAACGGCGTGCCTGTGATACACCAGCGGTGCGTTGCCTCGAGTGCGCACACGGCTCTCGCATTTTGCGTGCCTGGAGACCTGATTATGTGGGCTGCTTTGAGTTAGCAATATCTCCATGCCGACTTGCGTATACGCGTAGGAGACCGGCCTTCATCTAGGATCACACGGTGCCATTTCGACTCTACCAGGGTCGTTGTGGACGATTTCGCTGACCGTGACCTCTTGAGTTCATTCCATTCAGCAGCAATAATGTTGTACGTCGTGATGACAATGTCGCATTGCCTGAGTCGTGCCCTTGGAGTCTTTCGAGTATTTCCATGGTAAATCAAACTTCTGAACTCGGGAGCCATATGTCTGTGATATCAGCCATATGTTGCACATTGCGAAGTACCTATAAGAGTCGACTTACTCTCTTATTTGGTCTTCCCAGACAACCAGAACTTCCACCACCCAATTCAGTGAATTGCCCGAATGATGAAGAAGGAAATATCCACATACGCGATAAGGGAACAACGACCAATGTTCCCAGTATGTTCTCGGTGGCGTCAGGCGAGTCCTTGCCAACCTGACATGAACAGTCACTCTTCGGATCTCTTGCCGCCGCGCTCAGTGCCAGCATGGTGAGCGTTTTGCCGAGGCCCATTTCGTCGGCCAAAACCCCCCCGCGAAAGTCTTTCGGAGCTTCGCATTGTGTGAGTCCATTGATATTGTTCTTGTACCTGTGTAATTTAGATATTTTGATCCACAGTAGTTGTAGGAAGGATATCGTGCCTTGAGAAACCGAATCTATCTTTGTAAGATTTCCAGACATCTAGCCGTCTGCTCTCGAAGTCCCACCCCTGCTCTCGATCGAGCAGAAATCTGAGTCCTTGTTTCTGATGTCTGAATTTACAATGTTAGTCGTCGAGCGATAAGGTTGTTCTGGTGGTATTCGCTGACCCTTTCAGTCGAGCCCGTAGTAGGTCTGGCTGCGGAGCTTCCTCAAACTCTTCATCGTTTCCGAGCTCATCGAAAAGATCATCGTTCTGGCTGTTGTCGCAAGCCCATTGCAGAGTAATATCGCCGTTGAATGCAGAGGTCATAACAGTGTTGTCGTCGGGAGATGACAGGCATTGGGGGTTGACGTAAGGAACGTCGTACGTACATCGATCCGGAACTTGGAGGAAAGCATGACAGCTCTCTAGAAACGTACTTACAGAGTCGGATAACGCGCGGGAACCGTATAAATTGGCTGTAGCTGATAAGACAGGTGAGCTGTCGTTGGTGACTTTTTTCAGGCGTTGTCTTCGCGTGACGGGCGGCTCAGGGTTCGATACATGCAAGCGTACATCGAGCAGCACTTTCGCCTTATCCGAGAGGGTTCTGAAAATATCGATTGCTCGGCGTGGAAGTTCATATGAAACACTTAATCCATCAAGGGACTTCAGATATTTCGAGCCGTTCCATGAAAGAAGGTCGAGATCGTGATGGCTAGCTGTCTTTGTCGAATCCGTCAACCGAAGGGGAATTCCGTCAAGCTGGTCATCGCCTCAGTCCACACGCTTGAATTAGTGATGTCTAGATTCTACTGACCGAACCATAGCATATCTCTGGGGACACTGGGTTTCGAGAGCCCTCTTGCGTGGTGAAGCCATTCGAAAGCCAGTGAGCATCGTCAGTTGCACCTGACTGCTCTTGAAACTTCGCTTCAACATTTTCCGGTATGCCTGAATGAAGTTTCCGTCGCTTGGAGGACGATCCTACGTGGACTGAAGCGCTGGTCAAGCTCATGTTCACATGCTTTGCAGACGTTCAGCAGAACCAGCCAGCCAATTCCTTTCGGGGTGTAGTAGCCCCGACGAAACAGCCCAAGGTGTTTTTATCAGATGCCGTAATTCGATTGTCCATGCGATCTCTCTTAAACAAGGCAGGCTGCCTGGCACGAGGCACACTTGTTCAAGCCCCCGCGGCTTGGAGGAGGAGCAGCTGAATTGTGCATGTTCGACATCCCTGCTGCTCACCGTGATGCGCTCTTTTCCAGACTATCCTCGGAGATCATATTCACTCTAGCTGATTCAAGCTACCTAAATCGCTTGGTTCCGGCACTCGTAGTCAGGGGAAAGACGTTGGATTCCATCCAAACGCAGACTCCCTTTAATCGATTCGGTTCCTCCTAACCCTACCTAGATGTAAAAATCTCTGCACAATTCTCGCCACTTCGGGTATCAGCTCCAGCGTCTGAATCGGGGTTCTGTGCTGGTTTGTGCAGCTAGTCCGCCTAACGCTGTGTAGGTGTGACAAGGCAATCGATGTGCAGGCTAGCATGTACGTTGCCAACATTGTGCGAGGATCATGCATGCTGTCAGCAGTCCGCTGCCAATCAATTACTGAGGCTTCCATGTCATCTGGATCTTACCATGTAGAAGTATTCAAAACGGCGTTCAAATTTGAGGCTGATTTGACAAAATGTGAAGGCACTGTCGGCAGCGTGCATGTCGCATACTTCGTTTTATGCAAGGCACTTTTGACAGGAACCCAGTTGAACTCAAGACTTTACCTTGATTTTCAATTCTCAAGTGGCTATGAGGTAACTTAAAGGACGACGAGGAATCGCTGTTGATGCGTTTACAGACGCAAAGACTCCCTACGCCTTCGGGGACTCGTCATGGCACTCTTGGCCCTTGCGAAAAGCGAATGTTCTACGCAGAATTCGAAGAAAATTCAAGACGCATTTGAGCAGTTTGAACAAGCACTATATCCCAGTGACGCCAAATTGTTTCGTGGTCTTTCTCTGGAAGATGTTCAGAATGCGGCCAGAGCTGTCGAGCGCGAACAGAGCGAACGGAGAGCTTTACGAAATACTCGTCGATTGGAGCCGTTCTTCGAGGCTTTGAAGACACTCGGAGTAGTTTTGGAACCTTTATGTCAAGGCATACCATTTCTATGTTTTGCATGGGTATGTTGATCATGGCCTACTCACAGATGAAACCGTTCAGTAGTTGGGTCTAACACATTTGGGGTCATACCAGGCGCCCATCAAACTGTCGATAGTTGTAAGTTTAATTTCAAGAGGCTTTGAGATCCTCCATATAAGAGAAGTTGACAATATTGCGAAACGAGATATTCGATAGAAACAAAGCCTACGAAAGCCTGATCGATGTATATGCCCAGATCGCGAGAAACCTGCCTCGCTTTGAACGGCTCAGCGAAGCATTCCGCAATCAGCCCGAGTTTCAAAGTGTGTTAGTAGAAGTATATATGGACATACTTGCAATCCATCTAGATGTTTATAAGATTGCACGCCGACCTGGTAGGGTTTAATCGCCATTCGTATGAAGATCACTGATTAACTTAGGACTAGGCTGGCGAAGGCTCTTCGATTCTTGCTGGAAAGACTTCGGCTATCGGCTCAAGGCGATTCTGTCGCGTCTTGCTACCAATAGAGATCTAGTCGACCGAGAAGCTGCCAGCTTCGAGATTGTGGAGGCAATGGATGAAAGGGAAAGGCTGATGCGAGAAGCAGCCAAGAGGGAGAACGAAAGACTCGATGAGTATGCACGCCAAGTCTTCGAGTGGTTGCAACTCGGTGTGTGTGACAGAGAACAAGAAGATCTCTTGAACGACTTCCAGGAGGCGAGGGTCCCAGAAACATGTGAATGGTTGATGAGGCATTCGGAGGTCATGACCTGGCTTGACGAAGAAGATAAACGTCAGGTTTTATGGCTGAAGGGAAAACCAGGCTCAGGTGAGTTAGACCACAAGACCCGATGCTCCCGTCACAAACTATAGCTTACTCGGTCCAGGGAAGTCAACGCTTGTCTCGTATCTGATGCAAATGGCGCCAACTTCCTCGAGATCAGTCCTCATGTGTTGTATGAGCTCTGAACTCTTGAGGAAAGGCGAACAAAACCCTGCTTGCACCATTTTGAAGGTATTCTGTGCCAAGATGCTACGACTTAACCGGCGTTTACTCCCATACATATATGAGGAGCATGTCCGATTTAACTCAACCCTCCCGCTCACAAAGGTCAGACAAATAACGAAGTTACTCGTTGACTCTCTCGGCCATGTGTTCCTTGTGGTTGACGGAATTGACGAGTACCTCGATGGCGACCAGGTCCGCATCTTTGATGAGCTATCACGACTTCTCAAACCACCTTCTGACACTGCGGATGGTCTAGGCGCTCCTGAACCGGCTGATGGAACTCGCATGTCAAGTGTCAAGCTGTTCATCTCTTCGAGAGAAACCCGGCCTATTCTCCGAGAAATTAAGAAAAGATGGAAGCAGCCAGCCGTGATCAATCTTACCAAGGATAAAGAGCATGCCCTCGTGTCAGAAGATATATCTAGATTTGCCAAAGTGAAGCTAAGAGCTCTTCACGACGAGTTTGATGAAGATGTCCTGCAAAGCATTCTTGAAAGTCTCATGAGTAAAGCCGATGGTGAGTCTTCTCTGAAATACAAGCGTGTAGCAAAGCCACGGCGATAGGAAGCGAAGCTAGTCTGACACTTCATTACCACAGGCATGTTCTTATGGGTCCATCTAATCATGGGGTTTTTGCAAGACCAAGCAAGTGTTGAGGACTTGAGATCAACTATTGACAGACTACCGAGAGGCTTGGAAGGAGTGTGAGAAACCCATAATTGATATTTCAAGGGCCTCTGATGCTAATCAATGGACGGAGAAGATATCAAACCATACTCAATCGGATAAAAGATAACGAATCCGACCTCAATCAAACCATTTGTGAGAGAATTCTGGGACTACTTACACTCTCTCTTCGACCAATGAAGGGATTCGAGGTCTGCGACGCCATTGTTTTTCACAAAGATCATGGTAAACTCGACTCGACGACGAAGTTGAACAAAAAAGTACTCAACCTCTGCAAGCCACTGATTGAAGAGAAACCTAGTGGCCAAGTGTCTCTAGTACACTTCACTGCCAGAACGTGAGACTGACTATCCTCCATACTATGGTAGAGCGTGAGGCTGATTGCACCACTCCACGAGCAGTTACCTTCTCAGTAAACAAAGCGGGCCATTCGTGTCACCTGCCAAGGCGCAGACTGAGATCGCCCTGTCTTGCCTTCGCTATATATCTACAAGCATGTCCTTTGTATCATTGGCCTGCCCACTTCCAGTAACTGAGGTTATCAAAGGATACCATGACCTGTTTCCCTATGCCCACGAGTTTTGGTTCGATCATTTATCATCAAGTGTCCACATCGGATCCGAGACAGACTTGCAGAGACTCCGAGACAAGACCATGACGATCTGGGCCTTATTCAAGAAGGTCAAGTCAAGCAACGAAGTCGTTGAAACCGAGACCCGGAACTCTGATGCAGATGCAGATGCCCTTCTTGCTCCTCTCTTCAACTTCTTGGGCCCGGCCAGAGAATATCACATCTTCAAAAACCGCAAATCTGAGAGTTCTAGAACGCAGTTGGTACCTCTCAGTAAGTCCTGTAAGGACCTGACGAGCAGGTCAATGGCTGACTTAATCGGTAAAGGTGCAGAGCAGGACCCGACGAGACTCTCTGAAGCCTATCTCAAATACAGCTCGATACTCGAGTCGCTTCTCAATAACGACCCCTCACTAGAGGCCTATAAAGCGCTTGTGTCAGCTAACGACTGGAAAGAATTCGGCAAGAGACACGCACATGGCGCTTACCGATGCCGATGGGCTGGATGTACCCAAGGTTGGTCAGGATTTCAAAGTGAACGAGAACGCGACAACCACGAAAAGTCACACAAACCTCAATTCCGGTGCAGCGATTTGGATTGCCTCATCGCTTTCGATTCAAAAGGAGCCCTGAGAAACCACAGAAGACAGTATCACGTCCAGGAGAACGACTGGACTCTGCAAGCGGGCGCCAAGCCAGAGAATGGTACCATACCAGAACAGCAGATGACCGACGCGTATGTTTCTGTGCCTCTCAGCGAGCCAGAATTTGAACAGCCGTGGCACATATCGCCAAATTTCGAAATCATACGACAGAACGCATGCGAACTAGCCGATAAGACGCAGAAGCGAGAGCTCGTCGGGATCTTGGAGCGCATGCCGGGTCCTGTGAAGGACGAACTCAGACGTGAAAAGACAGAACCGTTGGAGTACCATTTCAGGAAGAAGGCGATCGGAGACTTCAGGCAACTACAAGATGAAGAGATGGTGAAGAGAAAGACGGCATCTGAATCAACCGGTGCTCGCCCAGCCAAAGTGAGGAAGATGATGAAAAACACGGCAAGAGTTGAGCTTGCCGAGAAAAAGATTGATTCGTCTTTGAGCGAGGTACTTGAAAATGTCAAAGCGAGAACTGAGGTGAACCCAGAAGCGGGCGGAGATTGGACTGATGGGGTAAGTCATCTGTGGAAAGATTGATGAAGATGCGTCGTCATTGAAATGATCATGTCGGGCTTCGCGGTGGAACACCTTATGTTCAGTGTACGATAAGACCCAAACCCTTCAAAAGAGTCACAGAGCGACGAGCTTTGCAGCGATATCTCGACTGCTCGTTCGATCGGTGACCCGATCAACACCGCAATGCTTGGTATCGCGAACGTGAGCTTGTGGTCGTGGTGTTGCGACTCACCACAAACAATATCAGGATATGTCTCCACTTTACCGGCTCATCCCTATCTTCCTACGTACCCCGGCCTCGCGACCCACATGTAATATCTTCCTAAACATGCTTTCAAATTGCGGTGAGAAGATCACTTTGATCTGTTCAAGAAGATTCCGGATGTTTCTTGGTTTGGGTTAATCTGGTACACGGTAGGGTGTAGGAAGTGCGAAGAAACGGCGTTCGTGTACCCCAGGACGTGGAGAACGACAACCATTCTTTGCTCTGGAAGTAGACCAGAGCTCTCTGTTTCCATGCTTATTGCACAACAAGTTGACTAATAAGCAATATTCAACCGTCACGGGCCTTACGGCATGTCACTTCCCCCACGTCGCCCACATTACAAACATTCGCTTTCGGCGGGAATCGAACGGTCATTTCTCCAGTGTCTTAGTCAACGATTCAAGTTGCTTCCCCTCCTCCGCGATATTTTAAGGGTCTTGGGGTCTTGGGGTCTTGGGGTCTTGATCGGGCGCGACTCGTGAGCAACCCAGACGCGGAGGACTGGACTGGGGGGAAGTAAGGTACTCGTGAAGAAAAGGAATCATCCCCGCTCTTCCAATGCAGACTTCCAAGCATGAAGATGGATCAGTGGAAAACGAGGCCCGTCCGTCGTGTCGTGAGCCATGAATGCAGCTTTGGTTCTCGAGACTTATGTGGACCACAGTGTTCACCAAGTGGAGGGCTTAAACCTGGAAGTCGTTCCTTTCAGGGTCTTTCTCGAGACAGTGTCAATATCGTCGGTCGAGCGGCCGTGGGAAGAGACGTGCATTGTTGTCTGCTGTCGCGTGCGTGCGTGTCTGCGACTTTTGACTCGTCGATCAGTCCATGCAACAATGTGTCAGGTGGTCACGAAAGGGATGGATCATGTCCTACTGCAACTCCGAATCTGGATTCTTTTTTTGGGGGGAGAAGATTTCCCAGATCCGAGGTTGGCGAGGGTAAGGTTGTCACGCCGTGCACATTGCGCAGAGGGTTTGTGGTTGCATTGTCTGGGGTAAAGGCGGTGGTGGCAGGATGAACCCTCTTGCATCTTCGAATGGGTCCTGAAGAAATGACGTCGATGTTTTGATGGGCAGCGAAGGGGCTGGTGCGACGGCAAAGCACCGTTGTGGAGCCCCCTTTGCCTCTGACGGTTTTCGGCATCGTCGTCAAAAACGGGGCCGTGTGCCCTCACGGAACCGTTGGATGGACGTTGCAAAACGCCTGTGCTGGGACACGGCAGCGGGATAGCGCACCCGGAAACGAAAAAAGGCACGACAATTCCACGAGGGTGTGCGAACCGCGCCAGCGGATAGTTCGACCCGGGCCGGGACGATCTTCAACGGCTGAAAAGCCTCAGGGAAAGGAAAGTTCCGATTGATACACTGTGAGGTAGTCTGCACTCTGGGACTGTAGACGGGCCTCAATTCGACGAATGCAACATCCATCACGGCTGTCGTCTGTCGGCATACGGGATTGGTTGCAAAAGGCTAGGTTTGGGGGCGGTCTCGTATGGTCCGAAAGCCCGACGACACGCCGATGATCCCTTCCCTCGGGACCAGGGGAATGGCCCACAAATCGAGTCAGCAAACGGTTTCACGTGTGTGGTCACCTCTGAAGCAGATAATACTGGATTGGGCTCACGTTGAGAATAGCAAATAGAAGTGTAAGCGATACGTAAATGGCCTAAATTGAGAGGGCCAAGAGCAGCGTGCCGAGCGTGAAGTGTCATAGTATGGGATGGGATAACGCGGCCCAGGATGGATTAGGTGTGTGAAGTTGTGCGGCGTGTGCCTGCAAGGCGTGGGGCCGGACGGTGGAATTAGAAGAAATGGAATCTGTGAGGGAAGGTTCGGGTCTGGAGTTGAGTGGTCCCTCAATCTCTCTCTGATCTCTGAGCCTCCTCCAGTTCCCATAGTTTTTCATACGCATACGACGCGGCAGGTCCATCCATAGATCCATACTGAGTGGGTGAGTAACTTCCTCAGCCTCTGAGAAGTGAGAAGGAGGTAATCTGTGTAATCTGACCATCTGGCAATCGCATTGGACAGACCGTCCCGTCCGCAGAGTTCCCAGATTCCCTTCCCTTGGCTCCCGGAACCCATGCGCCAGAATCGGATAATCCTCATTTCAGGGGCGGCAGGACTGAGGACAGAAATCTGTCCCTTGCTGCTCGTCCAGCCGCAAGAAAAGGAGGTCTTGTGCCCCGTCCCGTCTAAAGGTATCCAACGCGTTCCCCCAAAGGAGGCTCAGAAACTCAACCACCATTCATTCAACCTCCAATCCATTCTCGAGCAACGTTCGTGGCCCGGTACTCCGTACAGATACTTCACCCAGACCACCTGACACTCCTTTCGTTCGATACAAGACACCACCCACAACTCGACTGATACTCGGCCGCATGACCGTTTGTTGACCTCTCACTTCATGCTTGCCATCTCCATCTGCTCTTTTCACTCTTCTATCCCTGGTTCTTGAGGTACTCTTACCATAGGTATCTACCGTATCGTATCGCACCGTCCAGGCGGGTAGCCGCGTTAGCAGCAAATCAACCCACGTTCTTCATCGACTTCGTCATCGGCACTGGTTCGCACATTTACCAACCCCCTTCAATCACTTCATCGCTCTACCGACACGGAGTGCTGCTGCGTACTGCGTGCTGCGTGCTGTATCGACGGGACTCTGTGCCAAGGCAAAGGGTCAGGTAGATCTGCGCTACTGGGCATACTGCCTCAAACCCGTTAGGCGCTATCCGTACCCTAGGAGAAAATCGGACAACGGCGTGGACTTTCAAGAGTTCTCTCACTGCCTGTTGCATCCGTTTTCCCCATCGCGGCATCGTCTTTGCTGCACCGTTGCGTAGAAGCATCATTCAGGTGGGCTCGCGCGCTACTGTGTACGGCCTGTACTCTTTTTGCCCCCTTGGCCAGCTGCACCCTGTACCGAAAGGATACGGGAAGCCTGAAGGAACAAGGTTGGCTCTCATCTGGCTGGTCATCTGCTTCTCATCGGTACCTCCCTATCGCAGGAAGACACTTGCCCCAAGCCAGGATTCCTGGACATCATTCTTGCCATTCCATTGTACCTTGTCCCCTCGCTCTTTTCGAAAAGTATTGAGAGACATTGACATTGGCATTGATCGAGAAGAAGAGGAGGAGGAGGAGAAGAAAGCAGAGACTGGAATTTGATTTCTGGAATCCTATTCTCAGGATACCTCAGTACTGAGTACTTGCTCGTCTTCAGCTACCTTACCTACCTATTCTTGCACCGGTCGGCGGTGATCCACAATTTGCTGCTCAGCGCACAAGCTACAACCGAAGGAAAGTGGGACCCCAGCAATCGGTTTCCTTGGTCTTTCCCAAGTTCACAGGCTTCCTGGAAAGACCGTGTGTCACTGTGCAGCAGGTTGCATCGACGGCATCCACTCTGGGAAAGCACCAACCAAGCCGGACTCGCGCCGCCTGTCTCCTGCTCCTGCCGCAAGCCTGAGCTGGGCTGTCTCCTGCAGTTTCTCAGTCGCTCCCTCCCGTCCCTTCCCGCCTCTCTCTCTCTGTCGCCTTGCCCTGCCAGCCAGCCTGTCTGCCTGGCACTTGCCTTGGCCTGGCCCCTCCCCCTTCTCCTTGCCTTCCAGCCCAATCCCATCCCGCGCCCGTCCTGCTCCTGGCTCCCCTCTGCCCCAGCAGCAACAGCAGCACCAATAGCAGGCCTTGATTTGCTCCCCAATCCATTTTCCCAGGTTCCCCAAAATCCAACATTGGGACCAAGCACCTGCACCACCCAGAGAGCTACCTGCTCAGCGGTCCCACGACCAGCCCGCCCGTCCGCATAGCTACCCCTTCCCAGTCCCACCAAAGTCTCTCACTGCAGTGCTGCACCAAGGAGTGGATTGGATTGTCATCCAACGCTACCTTACCTCACCTTACAGAGTACACATGCCGATTCGGCCTACTCGCCGTACCCAGTAACACGCACCAAGCACCAAGCACCAAGCACCGTCACTTTTTCGACCCGACTCGACTCGACTCGACTCGCTGCCCGCCAGTTGTCGTCTTTTAGACATTCTTTTCACTTCCACCCCCCCAACCTTTTCAATTCCTCTTAGAGCGGAAGGGTGCTGTCGCTAATCAGCCCCATAACCGCCCAAGATTCCCTCTTCAAACGGTAGACGTCTCCCGTCCAACATCCCATTGCGGACCCTGCAGTCCCGGCCACATCCAGACCAGCAAGAACAGGCGACGTCATTGCTAGCATCTGATCGGGACGATAACCACCACAGCGCCCGTGACCGTGATCACCACAACCACCACCACACCTCCTCTTCCTCCCACCGCCAACACCACAACTTCGACAACGACAAACACAATCATCACGGCCACCCGTCATCAGAGGACTCTCTCGGTTCCGAGTCCGATTCCTGGACCGACACTGGGGACATCGCCGACCTTATCGACGACGAAGATCCCCTTCGCACCCAACTGCCCAGCGACGTTGATGACGAGCTGCTAGCCGGCGTTCACAAGAGATACCCCTCCCACAAGTCTTCCAAGAAGAAGCGTGTTCGCATACAAGAGTCTCCTAGTCGCCGCGATAACTCCCAAACCCGTCGTGGAGGTGTTAATAAGGAGGCAATCGAGGTTCCCGACATCGCCCAACCTCGTCCGACCCGCGCGCAGCGAGTCATCGGCGCCATCATGCCGGGCGGTTCTTCTGTTCACGGCCTCACTGGCAAGGCCCTGATGTGCGTCCTGCCCTTCCGAAATACCCTTATCGCGACATGATTTGACTGACTTTACCTCCTCCTCCAACAGCTATTTCACGAGTATCTTCGTCTCCCTGGGAGTCTTTTTATTCGGCTATGATCAGGGTGTCATGTCAGGCATCATCACGTACGTCTAATACTCTGCCCGCTGCTCACCTTTTTGATCGCCACAGCTAATTGATGGAATCAACAGGGGTGTCTTTTTCCGTAACTACTTCCATCAGCCTTCCTCGGCCGAGATTGGTACCATGGTTGCTATCCTCGAGGTTGGTGCCTTTATCTCATCTCTAGTCGTTGGCAAGGTTGGCGATATCATCGGCCGGCGCAAGACTATTCTATATGGCTCCATGATCTTCTTCGTTGGTGGTGCCTTGCAGACATTTGCCAATGGCATGCCCATGATGATGTTGGGCAGAATCATTGCTGGTCTGGGCGTTGGTGCTCTGTCTACCATCGTCCCAGTGTATCAGTCTGAGATTTCCCCTCCCCACAACCGTGGAAAGCTTGCCTGCATCGAGTTCTCCGGCAACATCATCGGCTACACCACCTCGGTGTGGGTCGACTACTTCTGCGGATTCATCGAAAGTGACATGTCATGGCGTATTCCCCTTCTGATGCAGTGCGTGATGGGAGCCCTTCTGGGCATTGGAAGCTTGGTCATTGTAGAGTCTCCAAGGTTGGTCTTCTGCGTGCCATGAATGTTTGTGTGGCCGATCCTGACTTGTGACCAGATGGCTCCTTGACAACGATCACGACGAAGAAGGTATTGTTGTCATTGCCAACCTCTACGGCAAGGGTGACATCCACAACCAAAAGGCCCGAGACGAGTACCGCGAAATTAAGATGAACGTGCTTCTGCAGCGACAGGAGGGTGAGAGGACATACGCCGAGATGTTCCGCAAGTACAGCACTCGTGTCTTCATTGCCATGTCGGCCCAGGGTCTCGCTCAGCTCAATGGCATCAACGTCATCAGCTACTATGCTCCTTACGTTTTTGAACAGGCAGGCTGGGTTGGTCACGATGCCGTCCTCATGGCTGGCGTGAACGGCATTACCTATCTTCTCTCGACTATTCCCCCATGGTACCTGGTTGACAGATGGGGTCGCCGGCCCATCCTGCTGAGCGGTGCCATTGTCATGTGTGTATCACTGTCAATGATCTCGTACTGGCTCTACCTCGACATCACCTATACACCCACCCTGGTCGTCATCTTTGTCATGATCTACAATGCGGCTTTTGGATACTCATGGGGCCCGATCCCTTGGCTCTACCCTCCGGAGATCTTGCCTCTGAGCATTCGCTCCAAGGGTGCCAGTCTGTCAACCGCAACCAACTGGGCGTTCAACTGGCTTGTCGGAGAAATGACGCCCCTGCTGCAGGAGTGGATCAAGTGGCGGTTGTACCTTCTGCACGCCTTCTTCTGTGCAGTCAGTTTCATTGTTGGTAAGTTGACTTCTTGGTACCCAGGCTGGACTTTGATTGCTGACACACCTCCGCAGTATACTTCATATACCCCGAGACCTGCGGTGTCCGCTTGGAGGAGATGGACTCGCTCTTTGGCGACGCCAGCACTGTCATTGGAACACCATCTCTGCATGGCCGCGAGAACGACTCGCTCGTGCCCGGATCGCCCATCGGCTCCGAATACCGGGGACGGCCCGGCAACTTTACTGCCAACAGCGCCATTCCTGGCCTGTCTCTCGACCCTCCCGACATTCCCGACGGCAAGGGCCAGGATGGTGAGGCCAGCAGCACCATTAGTGGATGGGTATCTAGAGTTGTTGGTCGCACTCGAGACCAGAGCAGCAGCGGCAGCGGTAGATACGCTCCTCTGGGTACCCAGGATGATTGAGACGAGATCGGCGCACAAGAGAATCAACACGTTTAGACGGTATTTTGCATATAGACGGCGGCAACTTTCTCCTCAGTGTCGCAGGCCTCCCGGACTGGATAGTAAAGAAACGGTTGAGCGCGCCTGGGTTGACTTTTCCTTTCAACTTTTGAGACGGGTGTGGGAAAAAACGAGGATGATGTACCGGGTTTAAGAGAAGCGTTGCAGAACAAAGGTGAGAGGGTCGCCGAACCCAACATCTGCGAGCACAATTGCGAATTTCAATTGAACGGGAGCTATTTCATTGGACAGTGTCTGTACATAAATTTCGTGTCGATTACCAGCGACTTCTGCATAATTGAAATCAGTCATGCAAAAAGAGTGCGGATCAAACTTGTGGCTCGCTCGCGAGCGTGTGTTGGTTGACATGTGCTAATGTTTTCCACTGCTCTGTACATCCGTCAGCTTCTAGAGGTTTTGCCTCGGTAAGTTGCTCCATTTTCAGCAAAGTTGATCGCATAACATTCAAAGATTGAAAACTAGCTGAGGGCTAACACGGGGGGGCAAAAGACTTGAGATTTGAAAACGAAGTCGGCCAGTACGAGCCGCATTGGATCGATCGTGTTACCCATCCTATCTGCACCTGATCGACAAAGATGCCAAACCCCGCATTTGTTCCTGCTTGCTTACCTACTCGTCCTGATTTACCTAGGAAGTAAGCAAAAAACACTCACTTCTGTCTCTCTCTCTCATTTCACCTGTTACACGAGCCTAGAGGAAAGTGTTCATTACATATCATCAAACTCGTCAACTCAACGACAGCAATCTTTCGACAAGTGGAAAAGCAAGCCTACTGAAGAAAAGAGACAATATAGGAGAAGGAGAAGAAAGGAAAGGAAAGGAAAGAGAGAAACCACACAATGACCACGAAAACGGGGAAAACTCTCAAACTAGAGGAGGCCACACTAGACGATATCCCCGCGCTGACGGAGACGTGGTTCGCGGCGTTCGCCGACGACGAGGTGATTCGCCGTCTGTGGCCCGATACTCCCGGTGTGCGGGCGTGGTGGGATGAGGCGAATGGCGGAGATATGGCGGCGAAGCCATTTCAGCGGTTTGTCAAGGTTGTTGATGTGAGTAGCGACGTCGGGACCGGGGTCGGGACGGAGGAGACGAAGGGAAGGGGTGAGGCAGTGGGTAGAGGTGAAGAAGTGGGAAAAGCAGGCGGAGGCAGCAGACCGAGGATCGCGGCGTGGGCGAAGTGGGATACGAGTATGCCGGCCGAGAGGGGCCGGCGGTACCCTCCTTGGGCGGGGGATATGCCTTCCGAGGTGTGTGATTTGTTCTTTGCTAGGGAGGAGGGGGAGAGGGCAAGGGTTATGGGTGATGAGAGGCATTATTGTGAGTTTTTTCTTTCGTTCTTTCATCATTTGGGTTTCTCCGCTTCTCTCTTCTCCATTGACCTACGTTATCCTTGGGCATCCTGAGATTCTTGAGATATTGTCATAGAGATACTGGTGCTCTCGACGCGAGAGTCGTTTTGACTGACGGTTGCTGATGAATATTTGGGGAGGAAACCAGATCTCGACACGCTGGTCACGCATCCCGATTACCAGCGCCGGGGCGCGGCGTCCATGTTGCTCAAGTGGGGGTGCGCGCTTGCTGATGAGGATGGGGTCGCGGCGTATGTTGATGCTAGTAAGGCGGGCAAGGGTCTGTACGAGAGGTTTGGGTTTGTGGATGAGAGTTTGGAGGGGGATGGGGATGTTGCGTCTATGGTGAGGCGGAGACGATGACGGTCTTGAAGGGGGAATCTTGGAATCTAAGGGTGTTGTTGCAGGGAGGCTTAAGATTTGCTGCATTTCTAGCGAGGCTTTGCAATATCATTCCGCATTGATGTCAGGTGTCGTTGTGTTGTACTGGTCAAGTTATCACTCTCCTCGTCACTCGTAAAGTTGACAGACGGCAAAAGCTGGCAAGTACACGCTGTCCACATCACGGACCGAGGGCAAACCCGCTGTCTTGCCAAGACGTGAAGATCTTATAATTTCCCCAGAAATATATGAGAACGTGGTAGCCCTGATACCGGTAGGATGTAGTGAAATCGTCGCTATTGAGAGATATAGCTAGCCACATACGATGTGTTTGGGACCGGCCAATAGCTAACTTGGTTCAGATATACTGAAGTGAGCAGAACCAGGAAACGATGAAATGAGAGAATGGCAACATGACTTCTACTATGAAATATTGTCAGAAACTTAAAAGGTATGGAGCCCCTTCTGATCTACGTAAGATGCGAATTCATGGTAGTCATAGGTGAGCCCGACCCAGTTCTCACCCGCCTGACAAGACGAGCAAACAGCACGAAAGGCCGAGCATTTCATTTATACGTTTAAAGAGTTCAACGACCAACATATAAAAAAAAGAAATAAAAACCCAACACAAGAAATGATTTCTATGAACTGAAAACACCTATTTTGGTAAAAACTCTTTTCATCAACGGGGCCGCAACGGACCTCGACGTCCAGCGGAGGTGGGCTTAGAGCCAATCACGGACCCGGCGCCGGAACCTTCTAGCTTGAAGTGGGGCCGTTTGTTCACTGCACTCCATCATCCGCAGCATCATTGAGCAAACGTAGAACGACTCATCTTCATCACTCACTCATTTCGCATCCTTGATACCCAAACGGTCTTTACGCCACGAGATATCACCACAGAGGGAAGATCTCACCTAGTTACCACGCCTTACAATATATCACCCAAACTACCCACCGGAAAGGAAGAACCCCTCACCAGTGCCAAACGACCCCTCCAAAAACACCCCCACCATCGTCACCACCAGTCTCAACAGCAAATCACCAAAAAAACACCCAACATCAAAACACCAGAACACCACAGTAAAAAACCCAACCTAGTAAGACCACACACAATGTCCCACTGCCACGACGAACACCACGACCACAGCCACGGCGGCCACGACGAGCACGACCACTCGGACGACATCACCCCCGCGCTGCAGCACTCGCTGTACGGCCACATCAACTTTGACAAGGTGACGGCCCTCAACGAGGCGGCGATCGGCAGCGCGCGAGCCGTCGTCAAGAAGACGTGGGCCGAGAGGCTGGACGCCGAACCCGAGGTCGTGAGCGACTGTGATGAGCAGTTGTTGATTAATGTTCCGTGAGTGAAACACTACTTTCTTCATGTGTTCAAGTCCCATCTGGTCTTGTCTCATCGAGATATGTTTTGAGTTCTTTTGGTTATGAGATCTTATGAAGTGCTATCTTTTTCCACTTTCTTTTTACTCAATTCATCCTTCTCATTCACTATCATTACGCACACACACACACACACACACACACACACACACACACACACATAAACCCATCACCGACATCTCTTCCCTCAAGCACAACTAACAAACCCAAGCTTCACCGGCCAAGTCAAACTCCACGCCCTCCTCCTCCGCACCTCCGACTCCCCCTCGGCGCCACGCACCCTCAAAATCTTCATCAACCGCGACGACCTCGATTTCGCCTCGGCCGAAGACGCCCACCCCACGCAGGAATTCGAGCTCTCGCGCACGGGGCAGGTCCAAGAGATCCCCGTCAAGCGGAGCCTCTTCGGGCGCGTCCAGCGCCTGACGCTGTTTTTCGAAGACAATTTCGGCGACGGGGAGGAGGACGAGACGAGGGTGTCGTATTTGGGGTTCAAGGGCGAGTGGATGCAGTTGGGGCGCGCGCCGGCGAATATATTGTACGAGGCGGCGGCGAATCCTAGTGATCACAAGGTCAAGGGGACGGGGGTGAATGATGTTGGGAGCGGGA